>NW_026515428.1:600000-1200000 GCF_014898815.1 Panonychus citri | reverse complement strand
GATGATAATGATCATGTTGAAGATGAAAAGGGAGATGATGATGAAACATGATGATGATGATGATAAGTTATAAGGTAAAAGAGATGAACAAAAAAAAACAAGTTAAACGATAATGAGATGAAATCATTATGATTAAGATAATGATTCAAATGATTAGGTGGAAATCGTCATCATGGAAATGATTCAATTCCAGAATTATAATCATTGAGGGTTGATGAAAATGGTAATAATCATGATAATTGAATCCAATTGTGTGTCTGTAATTGATCAGAGTTCAGGGTAATGATTGAACTTAAATTACATCCCAATTAGTGGTAACTAATAATATTTAGAGCAACAGAGATCTTTGCATGATCAGAACTTTTAAACATGAGGATGGGAAAATTCAATGAAATTCACAAATGATAATCTTTTTTCCCCCAAACCATGAGAGCTTAATCCATGATAATCTCATGAATTATGATGATCCATTGGTGAAGTTTTTGGTTGAGAAAATTTTTTCACTTCAAAATTGATTCAATCATCTGATTCCATTTCAATGTTTGAGCACTTTCATCATGTTTCTGGTTCCGATTCATGATAACATAATGATAATCTATTTAAATATAAATTGCAATACTATTTCCTAGCAATAGATTATTGATATTTATCATCATCATCATGATTATTGTATCAATATGAAAGCGAAGATAATAATAAAGTCAAGAGGTCAGTTCCTGAGTCCAGAACTTTTCTATTAGATTTTTTCCTCTCTGAGCTTCTTATTCAATCTTATTCTCAATTTTTCAAGATTATGATATTATCTTCAACCTCCATCATGAAGATCATTGTTATAGACCTTAGGTTATATTCCTACTTGGTTGAACCAGAATTCAATAAAAATACTTTTCAAGATCATGAATCAAATTTAATTGTAAACAATTAACTTGAGACATTGAATTTAAATTCAACTGAACTTCAGATCCTTCTCAGAGTACCATGAAAACATGATTTCCATTCATTTATCATGATAAATTATCATGAAACTAAATATCTACTTTATTCAATTATGAGCTTTTCCTAGAAGGGAAAAAGTTCCTGGTTGAAACCATTGGAATCTATTAATTGACTTAATTGTTGAACTTTTATAACCTCATGAAATCGGTTGAAGGATGAGTAAACTAAAACTTCATTTTGATATTTTCGCTAATTAGTTTAATCAACATGAAGATAATCAAGTTGAATAGGTTAACATGCTCCTGTCATCTGGTCAATTGTTACATCAAAAAGTGACAAGATGGACAATCAACTGGCCAAGGATGTTTATCAATCACCAGAGAGAGAGAGAGAGAGAGAGAGAGAGAGAGAGAGAGAGAGAGAGAGAGAGAGAGAGAGAGATGAATATGGATGAGTAACAGAAAAAAGTTCTGAGTTTACAAGAATAAAATTCATGGGTGGATAAGAAAAGGATAAAATGGAAATAAAAAACAAAGTATTTCATGGAAATGATCATGGATTCAATGGTAAGTTGCCTGTACAGATTCAATTGAAATGATAAAAAAAATTCATGATGATGACAAGGAAGATAATCATGATGAAAGAGCGATTCTTTAATAGGAAATGATATAAGATTTCCGGTTGAAAGGTTCACAGTGTGTAAAAGACAACGAGCTGGAAGATAATAGTGAGAGAGAAGCATTTTAGTGAGTAGATTGAATATCATCAAGTATTTTCAGCTGAATTGTTTGTAACTTGACAACTTTGATGATGAAAAAAAAGTTCATATTCACATGGAATGAGAAACCATGATAACAACTAACAAATGAATTAGATTTTCAAGAAATCCGCTCATAATAAGGTGAAAAGATGATGGATAAAAGTTAATGATTCCCTAGTAGATTTTCAGAACTGAATTTTCAATGAACAGAATGAATAATGATTATCATGATGATATCAATCTACTTTCGGTGTATTGTTATCATGGAATGAAAATTAAAGTTCAATATTTTCTATGCATCAAAAAGTAATATAAGATAATAAAAATATCAAAGGAATTTATATTTTCGAACCTTTTTTTTATCAGTTTAATCTTGGAATATTATTCATGGAAAACATCATGTTATCATCATTCTCATCGTCTGAAAACTGAAACTGAAACAGGAAAAGGAAATATGAGAAAAGTTATGAGCAAAAGACTTTTACAATCAAATGAAAAGTTCATGAAAAGTTGAGTAAAATTTTCATCATCTAATCTGATAGATGAGTTTTAAATTAACCTGTCAACAGATTGATAAACAATCAAATTACAACAACAATCAGGTTAATCAACTAAACAATAGATTGATAACAATTTAACCGTTTCCACTGAGAAACAACAACAACAACAGCAAAATGATTAAAGTAACATTATCATCATGATTATATTTACATCACGACGAGACATTAGATAAACATAATCAATTCTGGAATCTTTGGGAATAAATTTTATGAATAACTTGAAAATTTCATGCCAATATTATGAAAACATGAACTGAATATGAATCTTTCACCCAACCAAGACAAACACATACACAAGATATTGAATAACCCAAGAAATGAATTTTTGTAATATAATCTTAACCTACTACATAGACATAAACACCTCTGTGAATTTGATATAAGAGCTTGAACTCAGGGGTAACATGATAATAACATGATATTAACGGTGGAATAGGCAAGCTTAAATTGCGATGATTAGTAAATTGTTAGCAAAGAGAGATATAGTCAGAAACAGAGAGTGAGAGAGAGAGAGAGATCGTGAAAGTATTAAAGAAAGTCTCTTGTTGATGACACCAAGATAGACACCAAGTGGATACAATTTACCGTTAGAATTTCAGTTTTAAAGACAATTAGTTTTTGTTTTCTTCCAAACCCTAACCTTCATCATCATCATCATCTTCCCTCATCAACATCATTTTCATGATGAATAAATTGTGTTGTCTTTTTAATATGTTTAGCTAGAAATTACAATTTGTACTCCATCACATTTACCTATTGTTGTACACATATAATATTAAAATATAAAGGATGACAATAGATGAGGAGGAAGATGATAATGATGATGATGAAAAATCCAATCTTTTCCTGCTCTTCTTTTCATTAACATCTTCCTCATCATCATCATCATCATCATCCTTTTCATCATCTTCTTGGAGGAGGAAATATTTTCTTGATACTTTTACCTTCACATTGTTACATAAGAATCTGAAAATTTGATGTAACCTTTGAAATTGATTTTCATTTCCCGGGCTTAAACTTTCAACCGTGAAACTTTTTCATTGTTATTTCAAACAATTAACAATCTACTGTACATACTAATTGTTTGCAAATCATTTAACCACAATTCAAATTGAAATGAGTTTACAATCAATGGAAATATCATAATACATCTAATTGATTTCAATGAGAAATCTATTTTTTTTTTACTATTTTTATGATGATGATGAACATAATCATTAGTGTTGATTGTAAAACTAATTTCATTAATGGTTTGGAAAAACTTGTTTACTTAAATTGCTTCAGATTTTCAATTTTTCTTCATTTAAATCAATTTACTAATAGTTGGTGATAAAAATGATTAACAAATTAAAGTTTCCCAATGATTGATTGATCAAAATCACTGAGATTAAACTTGTTGATAGATGTTGATGATTAGATGACAAAATATAAAGTAGGTTGGGATTTAATGTCATTTGCAAGATTAATATTATGAATTATCATCTTTTTGTCAAGGAAAAAAATTAACTGATTAATACAAAGGTAAGAAACTGAATAGTTAATCATCATCATTATCATCACTTGAAGATGCAAATCTTACCTGAGAAAAAGTTTTGTTCAATTTAAAGGAAAAACTTTAACAATAAATCATCACCTTAATCATGATTATTATTGGGAGAAAATAATTTTCATAATCATCATCATCATCATGATTAAGGTGATAATGATGATATGGAAGATCAATAATTCAAATCATGATGATGATTAATTTAATTTAACAACAAAATCCTCTTATAACAAAGGCAGAAAGTGTCAACCTAATGATTTCAAATGAGACTCATGATGTAAGTTATTCAAGAATTTGAAAAAAATGAAATTCGAGGCAAGAGATTAATTAACTAATTGCTTTCAACCATCTAATTAATTGTTCATATCAGCTAATCAACAGTAAGAGTCTAACTTGTTGAAATTCTGATTATAATCATGATAATCATTCATATGAATTTGTTTTTCTAGTTTATTTTTTTTTACTCTTGTTCAATTAGTTAATTTTTTTTATATGTTCGTTGATTTAGTTAATTGTTGTAATTACACTCGTTCTTTCATTAATAAATGTTTTTGTTTAAATAGTGTGGGTTTTGAAGGGATAATTAATTTAATTAGTGTAAATATGTCACTTTGATAATTTGGGTTGATGATTATGATTAATTAATGATAAGGATGATGAGATGAGGATGAAGATAATGATGAGATGGAGCAAATAGTTTTCCAAAAGTTTTCAAAAGTAAATTCAACGTAATTAATTGTTGATAGTAAATGACAATTGGAATTAACTGTTCAATTTGTTTTCGTCACAATTAATTCAACAAGATTATCTATCTTGATTAAAGCGTTTTCGATAATTAATACGTTTCACTTTTCGAAACAAAACTTTATCATTCCAATAGAATAACCTAGTAACCTGATTCATTCATCTGATATTATCGCTTGTTTATCATTGACTAATGACGATTAGAATGGAGATAAAAAAGAGTTTGAAGAAAAAAAATTTCTTCGAAAAAAAGTTCTAAATATAAATTCTGTGAGCTTCATTTATCAGCCGATTTTTTGAGAAGAAGATGAAATAGGAAGTAAAAAAGTTTTCGAACTTCATTTTTTTCTCCTTATTTCTATTAGAACTTTTTGAAAATTTTTTTCTTCCTTTTCCAATTCGAGGTACAAATGAGTAAACAAATTAGTACATAAACTGTTAACTCGATGATGATGATGATGTGAAAGTGGAGAGAGAGAGAAAGAGGTGATGATGATTATGCTCCAGGTCTTTAGATGAAGGAAAAATGTAATATTTACCTTAACTTTTTTTCCACCATCATTAATGTTCAACTATTTAACTCGTTCACTCCATTAATATCTTAGACCTCATGCTACTGAATATTTTCAGGAGAAACCCTGGAAGCCAGAAAGAAAGAAAGAGAGAGAGAGAGAGAGAGAGAGAGAGAGAGAGAGAGAGTCATTCGTTTTTCAGAGACCTCAGACTTTTCCCTGATGCAAGTAAAGTTTACTCACTGAGTTAAGTTGATAAAAGTAAAATAATCAGCTCTGAATGAAGAGGCGATTCATTTATATGAATGTTATTGTTTTAATGATAATTGTCATCATCTGAAGATGATCTTAGGATGAGAAAGAAGATGAGAAAAAGTCAAACTAAGTTTGCATAAGAATCACTTTGTATCGATGTTTACATGATGATGAGGAAGAGAGTGAGAGATAACAAAAAATTGGCAGAAAAAATAGAAGATCGAGATTTTCATCTGTTCATTGTAACAACATCATCAACAAGAAGAAGAGGAACAACAACAACAACAACAGCAGAGGGAAAAAAAGTTGAGGATGGAGATGATGAGGATGCTTTAGAATCTGTAGAAAAAAAAACAAGGAAAAGATGAGGAGGAGGAGGAGTAGGTTATCCACTTGAGATTCTTTTCCTTTTTTCTCTCTGTGAATAAACAGAAGGTTGTTTTTTTTTCTTCCAAAGGAAAATACAAACTCCATAGATTGAGGATGATGATGAGGAAGATAAGGGAGCTGAACTCTAGTAACAAATTCTGATTGAAAACAAAAGGAGAAGAAACAAAAAAAAGTCGAAATTCTAATAATATGTACAAATGACACATTTGAAAAGGAAATCGAGAAAATATCTCCTCTCTCTCTCTCTCTCTCTCTCTCTCTCTCTCTCTCTGCAACAAAGTGTCACAAGTAGAAAGTATCAGTTGAAGTATGAGTTTCAACTAAAATAACAACAACAGTCAAGATATGATGGAGGTGGTAAACGAGGAGGAGGAGGAGGTGAAGGTAGAAAAGCTCAAGTTTATTTATACACTGAACTTGTAGGTATATATATTGAAGAGAGGGTGGGGTGTGTAAAATTATTGAATTGGCTCCAAGAATCATGATGAAGAGAAAGAGAGAAATAATTTTCTACATCATCAGCATCACTTTTGCATCCTTCATCTTAGAATCTCTCTCTCTCTCTTGATAAAAGTTTGATTTTATCGGTAAAATATGATAATAATAATAAAGATGATGAATATGGAAGCTGAATAAACAATCATGAGATGATAACATGAAGATATAAAAGTTTTCAGACTTTTTCCTCTCTCTCTCTCTCTTGATGTAAACACGCAAATGATTGAGTTTCAAAATGAAAACACAGAGGAAAAAGTTTCAGCTGAAAGTTTATTCAAAATGATTAATAAATTGTTCACTGTGTATGTAAACATTATCGTGGCTCATTGCAGTTTAAAATTAGTGAGTTATGATTATTACAATTAGGAGAAATAATAATTTCCAGTATTCTTGTTCATGATTAAGTAACACGATTAACATGATTCATTGACTTTCTCAATGAGTCTTATCCAATTGGTGATTAATGTTAAATGCTAATTCAATTCAATGTAAACTATCAATTGCTAAATTATATTACAGTTGATCACAATTAACTTATTAGATGGAGACTAATTATACTAATAAATGATTAGACGAGATTTAAAAGTTGACTGATATTTCAAATCGTTAACTTAATCTAAATTGATCATATTGATGATTATATTAATTCAATGATAATCTGATACATGAATATATTTGTCTCATGAAATATTTACTTCAATCAATCAGATTAATCAAATTAATCACTTACACATTATTGTTAAATTGTTATTCACATTTTGGTTTAATCAATCATCTCATTTTCATTCAATCGTTGTAATCAATTAATTGTTGATCATTTTTTCCTCTCTCTCTCTCTCTCTCTCTCTCATCTTACTCTTAATCAGTTTGTTGAATTAGTGATTAACTGAACATTTTGATTGATTTGTTGTTGTTTCATTTATGAATTAAGATAATTATGTTTACTTTTATGTTTGTTTATCTTTTCATTGGTTCTTAATTTAGATTCTTGGGATTAGGATTAACCAGGAAAGGAAAACTTTTTTTGTAACTTTTTTTGTCCAAACAACTCAATGGATGAGGATGAGGATGATAATCAGGAAGATGATGAGAAATCTCATCATCACCAATCACTTTCTTTACTTCAAATCCCTTGGTGATTTTTACCATTCAGTTAATTTTCACTTGACCATTGAAAGTATTAGATTATTGTGAGGATTTAATGTTAATCAAGAGATTAACAATCAGTGAGTGATTAAAGTAACATTGTTTCTAATCATCTTCTAATCAGGTTATCTCATTTTTAATTGTTCATCGTGTTAATGTAACAGTAATCAAATCAATCATCGTAAGTAAACACTTAATTACAATATGGTTGACAATCAAGGTTAATTATTGACAATTTAATGAACAAAAAACGGTATATTTGTATTTAATTCCCGTGTAACCAATTAAATTGAACTAATTTTTAACCAACAACAACAATTAACCCAAGAAAAAATATTTACACAATTTAAATTGTGTAAAAGTTGATGATCAATAATTTTGATAACCATTCAGTGATTAACTTTAATTTTAATTGTTACCTTTGTTTGCCTGTTGCCTTTAGTTATTATTATAAATTAAAGTGACAAAAAATAACGAGGAAATTTAATCAACATGATTAACTAACAATACACAATTTATTAGTTAACGGAAGTTAACATCAATGTCCAAACTCGAGTTCCGGTCAACACATGACATGAAAACACACGTCGAGTTGATAGTTTATTAAATCAACAAAGAGCAACAATTAACCATCAACAAGAATTAGAAAAGAGAAGAAAAAAAAATCAATAAATTAAATTAACTTTCGACCAACACAATTAAATTGATTTGGTTCCAATTTTTGATTAACCATTAATCTTAAAACAAAACCTTAATTAACTTTGTTTGTATTTCCTTTAAATTAAACTAATAACATAAACATTAATTTCTCATAATATTATTTACTTGATTAACTGATTGTTGAAGGTTAACAGTGTTTCTAAATCAATAGCAATTAACTTTAATAACTTTTAGGATATTGTTAAATGATCAATACAATAACAATAACTAACTATCATTAACAAATTGATTGTTATGATTAAGGTTTAATCGTTGATCAAAAAAGGCATCATTGGTAATTATGTTCAAACAATTAACTGCAAATAATCAAATAGTCACATAAGAAAACAATCAAAAATAATTAATAGTAATCAATTGAATCTGATAATTATCATGATGGAAATTTGAAAAAAAAATTATCAGATTAATAAAAGGAAATGTTAATTGTTTCAGTTAATCAACGTTTGTTATTATTAAATTTTCAAAGTCTATTCATGATTTAAACCATCATTTAGCTTACCCGAAACCCATGGTAATTAGTTAATTGCTTATTTTTAATAATTAACATTTCGCCCTTGTGTTTGTGTGGTAAATAAAAGTCTTTGGTAAATATTGTTTCAGCTTAAGTTAATAATGAATTAATGATGATGATGATTATCATCATGTTGATTGTGATGTGGCTTCTGTGGTGATGATGGTGAAAATAATGAGTATATTTACATGATAGAGAGGGAGAGATAATAATAGTTCAATCAAGTTTACTAATGATAATAATATATTCATATGTTTATAAATACTTCTTTGTGTTTAGTATTTTTTGTCATCATCTTTTTTTTACCTATGGATATTCATTATCATTAAGATAAGAATATTATTTATGATAATAATCATATTATATTTACATAACATTAAGGTTAAGTTAACAGATAGAATAAGAGTGAGAGAGAGAAGTAGTGGGTGGGGTGGGATGAGGATGGAGAAAGATTTCTGGGAAGATAAATCTTTTCCTTTTCTTTCTTTTCTTTCCTTTTTTAGAACTATTATACAAATAAAAGATGGTGATGATGATGGAGATGATGATTGAAAAGGACAGAGAAAGTGAGAGAGAGAGAGAGAGAGAGAGAGAGAGAGAGAGAGAGAGAGAGAGAGATGACAAGATGAAAAGAAAAAGGAGATATCAAGGAAAAAGAAAAATTGACGAGAAGAAGAGATGAAAATGATGATTAGGATCATATTAAAAAAAGGAAGAAAAGAAAGAGACGGAAGGAGTGATATGAATGAAGGTGAAATGAGGAAGGAGGTGGAGGTGGGAAAGGAGAACAAAAGAATTAAGAGAAAATGTTATAATATTTGAGGTGGTGAATGAACAAACATGTAGAATATATATAAAAAACATAGAATTTTTCGTTCTTTTTAAAATAATTGTTTTTTCTTTTTCCAAGTTCTTCTTCTCTGTTTATTTATTTATCATTTTTCTTCTTCTGTTAATAAGGTTTGTCTCTGATCCTTTTTAATTGTACTTTCAGTCGTTTGTTTCCAATTTGAAAGCCATTCATAGCTTGAATTGCAGCTTGGGCCGAGATTGGATTGTCAAAAGACACGAAACCTAATTACAATTGAGAAAAGATAATAGAGAGAGAGGGAGAGAGAGGTAACAGAGAGAGAAAATTACATATAAAGCATTCACATAGATAAAGAAAATGATACACATAGAGAAACGAAATTTTCGTTCAAAGGAAAACAAGCAAAGCTACACCGATGAACAAATCATGAAGGTTATGGATGAAACCGATAATGATGATGGTGGTGGTGGTGGTGGTGGTGTGAGGGTGGGAGGAATAAGATAAATATAGAGGTGTCAGGATGTAGAGGAAACTAAATGAGGGTTTGGATGATTGATATTCAATTTACTTACCAAATCCTTTACTACAATTGGTGTTTTTATCAATGAAAACTTTACTGGAAACAACGTTACCAAAGGAGGTAAATGTTTGGGCTAAATCAACGTCAGTATAATCGGAGGGAAGATGATAAATGAAAAGATTTGATCCTTCTGGGCCTTCCATTTGTTTAATTGAGGGGTTAAGAGTGGCTCCAATTATGGTGGGACTAGATTGACCGGTGGTTAAACTGCTAAGACTTTGGATTGTTGGACTACGACTGGTAAAGGAAGGCTGAACAAGACTTAAACCCGCAAGGCTGGTGTTTGTGTTTAAAGCTGTTGGTGATGGAAGGCAAGTTGTACCCGCTCCGGCGGTTGCTGGTGTACCATATAAAGCGGCTAACATTGGATTTGAGGCTAAAGCAGTTGCAGCGGATAAACTTAATGCATCCTGATTGGCAAGTTGTTGTTGCAAGGCAAGGGTGGCAACAGCGGCGGCCAATTGTTGCTGTTGGGCTTGTTGTTGTTGTTGTTGCTGGTGGTGTTGGTGTTGGTGATGCTGATGGTGGTGATGTGACTGTTTTTGAGCTTGAACTTTTTGCTGTTGTTGGGCTTGTTGTTGTTGTTGATGAGCAACCACTTGTGCCTGTACCTGTGCTTGTTGTTGCTGTTGCTGTTGCTGTTGTTGCTGCTGTTGTGCTGCAGCCGCTGCCACAACCAAAGCAACGTAAGGATTGGTTATTAAAGTTTCCGCTGGAATTGGTGTTGCCGCTGCCGCTGCTGCAGCGGCTGCACTTTTAATAGGCCATGAGGTGGCAGCCGTTACTCCAGCTAAACTACCAGCGTACGAATTTGATGTTACCATTGTGGGTCGTCGGGTTTTCACTTTACGATTCTCACTATCCGCTGGTTTCATTTGGATGGGATGGTTCATCTGTACAAGTAGAATAATATTTTTACTTGTACAATCCACCATTAAGACAGAATTTTTCTCAGTTTATTTACCGTATATTAAATTATATATATAATAATATATAAGAATAGAAAAGAAAATTATAAAAACGTAGACACGCACACAAAGAGAGAGAGAGAAAATTAAACACACACACGAAGAAACAAAAGGCAGAGAATAGAATAGAAAAAGGAAAAAGGAAGAATAGACACACTAAATTGGAGAATAACAATAATTGCAAAATATTCTAAATTAAGAAATTAAGAAATTACAAAGGTAATTAGAAAGAAAAGAAAATGGCAACAATCAATGAGAAGAAGAAAAAAAATCTAATCACTTTTGTTCTTTTCTCACAAAGATGCAGATTAAAATGAAGAAGAAAGAAAAACAGTTAATATAAAGAACACAGAAAAATGAAAAAGGAAAGATGATGAAAAAACGAAGAAAATGACAAACAACAAGAAAGCGAATTATTGGATTAACATTAATCACTAAAGAATATCAAGTTTTACAATTGTGAAGAGAAAGGAAAAGATAAACTGAACAGTTCAATTTACCTCGAGTCAATGAGAGAGAAAAGTAACAGTTATTTTTCTCTTTTCTTCGTTTTCCATTTTTTTTTTATTCCACGGAACTAGTGACATCTATTGGATTTTTTTCTAAAAGAATTAAAGTTACCGGTTTATTTGTTTACATTCTTGTTCTTCACTCGTTTCATTTTTTCTTCTTTTTCTCCAAATAAATTATCTTTTTCATTAATTACAATTAAATTCTTTTTTGTTTTCTAATCTCCTAAAAATGAGTAATTTAAATTCTCGTGAAAATTATCCAGTATTCTTTTTCATGACTAAGACTTTCAATCTCGTGTATAATCTTGTGAAAGTAATGATTTGTGGAGCCAATGGTCAACCTGTGACTGAAATCTTAGACTATAAGGTTACCGATTTAGGTGATCACTATCGGATCGATCTTCTAATTACAAAAAAGTTTCGTTTTGACCTGGTTGAAAGTGAAATGTTATTGTTCATTATAAACGAAGTCTGTGCTGTTTATGACGAGATGAGCCCAGAATCAGCAGATCTTGTTATAAATGGTAAAAACACCGAAATCTTGGATAACTATCGTGCTTGTGGACTAACCCAAATTTACCTGTTACTTAATAACAACCATGTATCCTATTATCATGCTCAATCTGATGATGATAACCTTCAACGGTTCCCGTTTAGAAAACAAAGGCTTGTTGTTTCAACCGGAAAGGGAAACACTTTTTAAGATTTCAAACTTGAACTGGCGTCACCTATAAGTTCAATTTACCTCGAATCAATGAGAGACAAATGTAACAGTTATATTTTTCTCTTTTTCTTCGTTTTCCATTTTTTTTTTATTCCACGAGAACTAGTAACATCTATATTGGATTGTTTTCTAAAACAATTAAAGTTACCGGTTTTATTTGTTTACATTCTTGTTCTTCACACTCGTTTCATTTTATTTTCGCCAATTAAGGTAATTTAATCTCTTCTATTCTCAACCTAAGTGGTGTTGGTATGTTTTTAGATTGTGATTTGTTTTCATTCAACAATTTCAATTGTTTATCTTATAGACAAATGAAAACAATTCAATTAACCATAAAGGAGATTATGTTTAAATATTTAGACATTATCCTTTGGTGATAATCTCATGTCATCGTTATTAATCTAGATTGTGATTAAGATTATCATCTCTTGATTAATCTTGTGTTTGTATTAATTTTACTCAATCTACTTGTTTTGATTTCTCTTTGATTGTGAGTGTTTAGATTATATTATATTTATGGTAATGTTTGGGTTTTGTGTCGTATGATTTTAGTGAATATTAATTGCTGTCAATTAATTTTGTTTCTCATTCATTCTCATTTTCAGATTGATTCAATTATATTTTGAGTTCTCATCTACTTACCCCTGGAAGTGTTCGGATATTGTGAAGAGCATTTTGAGCCTCTAATGCTGATTTCCTTGAATAATAGGTGATAAAGCAACAACCTCTGGAGATACTTGTCTTTTTATCTCGAAGTACATGGAGACTGTAAATCTCACCAAACTCTGAAAGTAATTCACGGCACTCATATTCTGTCCAATCTCTTGGAATTTGACCAACAAACATTTTAATCGAGTTAAGTTCAGGTTTACGATCACCATTTTCACCTATTGTACCATCAATCGGAATGGATTCATCTTCATTAACCATCGATTCATCGGAACACTCACTTGTCACTGATTCATGATGATTATTGTTATCAATTTTAACTAGATCATCATCATGATGATCACCATTATCCTCAACTTCCCCACCATCACCACTCGTACTCTTTGAACCTGTAACATTGGAAAAACAAATATGATTTAAGATGATCACTTACTGAATTTCGGCAGATTAATTAACTGTACCTGATAATGTTGATCCAATGTTCGTTGAGGTGTTCGTTGTTCCCGACAGCGTATCAGCTAAATTTTCAAGCTTGGCAAGTTTACTTTGAACATGATTAACACCAAGGGATTCAGATTCTTCATCCATTATCCTTTGGCAATTTAAAATCTCACCAACAACAATCAACAGATTCACAAAGTGGTAAAAGTTTACAAATCAAGAAACAATTAAACTACAGGAAAGGAAATAAAGTTTTCTGATGAGATTACCGATCTAAAATGATTAATCCAATGGGAAATAGTTAATCACAATCACTGAGGAGAAAGAAGATGAAGAAGATGGAAGATCAAATAAACCAGCGAAAGAAGAAAAACAAATACCAGAAAAGAAAGATAATGATGATTATTCTGAAAAGAGCAACAAGAAATCAAAGAAAAACTAATTATTCTCGTTGATTTTTTCTTTCTTTCTCTTGATTGTAACTATTAATTGTTAAGGAAAAGTACTTGATATTTTTCTGTCTCTCTCTGTCTCTCTCTCTATCCCATAAACTGTGTAGAGAGAAAGCAAAAAAAAAACTGATAATCACCGTGCTACCGATCAGATAATAAGCTGATAAATTGTTATCAGTCTATTTGATTATGGTTTAAGCCTTGACAATCAGTCACTAATTGTTCATCGTTGATACTTTTGCTGGTTAATCATTTCTGAACTCACATCATTTCAATCATAATCCAAAGACACCAACAGGTTCAAAGTCAAGGAATCAGGAATCAACAACAATCAA
Organism: Panonychus citri; assembly: GCF_014898815.1. Lineage (NCBI taxonomy): Eukaryota > Metazoa > Arthropoda > Arachnida > Trombidiformes > Tetranychidae > Panonychus > Panonychus citri. The sequence goes on along the minus strand of NW_026515428.1, from coordinate 1,185,930 downwards.
CAACAATCAACAACCATTTTCTTAATTACCGCTGGACTGAAAATCAAATTACTTTTTAGTGAAAGTTAATCAGCTTAATTTGGTTTCTTTGTTTGTTTACTTTTCTTGTCCACACTTAATCAAGTTAAATTATTTATACATTTGAGTCCATTAATTTGTTTAAGTTTCAATTTAATTTGATACAATTTATCAAAGTTGTTAATTTTTATTATTATTGTTTTTGTTGTTGTTATTATTAATTTGTTAATTGTTAATTGTTTCCTAAATTTTTATTTCATATTAGTTTCATTTTAATCAATTTGTTGTTTGATTATAATTAAAAATTAAACAAAACTTTTCTTGGTAAATTACTAGTAAAAATTTGTACACAAAGTGAATACATATTACAAAAACAAAACAAAACGCCAAAGTTAATTGTTGATTAACAATTGGAAATGTGAGAAATTGATTTGTGGGTAAAAGGGAAAAGGTTTGTTACAATTAAGAGTTAATTGTTTACAAGTAGAAACAGTTTAAGTGTAAGTAGATATCAATTGTGATTAAATCAATTGTGACAAAAAAAAAAGTTGGTACAATTTGAATTTACATTTGTAACTCAATTAAAAACATGGCGGCAATCAAGAGGTGACAGTTAATTGTTATGTACAAAAATTTGTTAATTGTGAAAATTTGATTTCTGCAATTAATGGTCAACAGGTTCAATTGAGTTGGCTGTTAAATTGTTGCTGAAGTTAATTGTTAAAAAAACACTAGAAAGCATTGAGACCACAAATGAGAATTAAATTTGATTCAGTGATTTAGTTAATTGTTGTAGACAATTTTGGCTGATAAAAAGCAATTAACGTAAACTTGCTGATCAAAGGTAAATTTTTTGATTAGTATGAATGACTAGTAATTGTAAACAATTAATTGATTAGATGATGATGATAGTGACTGTAATTGTAACCATTATTTGTGGTGATTAAAATTAATTGTTATTTTGTTCAACGTTGATTCGTTGTTAATTGTTCAAAATGGATAGAAATTGATTCTATAATTAGTTGAACAATTTGATTAGATTAAAATCCATTACTTTCTGATTAGAATAATATTAATTAATTAATCAATATCGTAAGTGTTTCTTTTCAATTTTTACAGAAATTTAAATTGTCTTCAATCAATTAACAGTCCAACTAAATTTGATACAATTAATTATAAGAAAATTGTTATTAAAATTAATAACCCCTGTAAGTGATTAAAGTCAAAGAAAACTAATCAAGAATATTTAATCACTGAATCAAATCCTAACATTAAGAGCACAATTAATGATCTCAAGTTAATCGACAAGTGAATTGAATTATCCTTAATTTTTCAATCCAATTGAATTAAATTTCCTGAGTCAATTTGATTGTAACCACCAATGATCAAGGGAAGGCACTAATTAGATTGAAAAAAAAGAAGAGGGTAAAAGATGATAATTTGTTAATTGTGATTAGTTAACATTCAATCTCGTCCGATTTTGATTTTGAACGTAATTGCCTTTTATTGCGTATACGATGAGGTCGACCTGCCAAAGAAAAGGATAAATGATTAGTTAATTGTTGACGGAAAATCACAATTGTTTATCAATCGCATTACCTTGATTACGATGTCTTGGTAAAACTGGAGCAATTTGATTAGATGCTGAGGCGGAAATTGAAACGGGTGTTGTTGATGAACTGGCCGAAACCACGGAGGAAGAGGTTGATAAATGTTGCCGTCGGTGGTGGGAAGGCCGTTTACTGATCCCACCGGTCAAAGGTGAATCGTCTTCATCTGAAGATAATCCAATTTTAAAGGAGCTCATCTCATCTGTTGGTGTAATCATTTTATCAGTTGATTTACTTTCATTAGATGGCAGTTGATTATTTGGATTAATTTTATTACTATTGTGATATGATGATGAACGTAAATTATGATGATGAGTATGAGGATGATTAGTGTTATTATTATCACGATTAAGGTAGGATAATCCACCTTGAGCATGTTGTAATAGATGAGCAGGATTAATTGGGGTGACACAACTTGAATCGGCCGATGAGCAAGAATCACTTGAAACATCATCACCATCCGCACCAGTGGTACCATCAGATGAATCGGTTGAAGGTAATCCCGGCGTTAGACAGGCGGCTTGGCGTTTTTCATTAGGTTTTGGCGGTGATTTAGTAAATTGTCTAATCCCTGGATCAGTTGGTGTATCATCAAGTGTATCATCTTGATCTTCATCATCATCATAATACATTGGACCTGGATGATTAAGCTGATAACGGCGCCCATATTCATAGGCGTATAAAAGTTCATCTTGAGCCGATGAACCAGAGGTTACACTTTGAGTAGCCATTAAGCCACCAAACAAGTAACCATCACGACTTTTAGATGAGCCGCAGGTCTTGTAATCTCGTGAGGTTGTCGGTGCAGCATCGACGGTCGCTTTGTACATGTAGCCCGGTTCTCCGATGTGAACACTGAAAGTTTTAAACTCTTCCTCGGGATTACCTTCATCGCCGCCATGCAAACGGAAGGTGGCATAAGGTGTAATTTCGTCGTACTCGTTGGACAAATCTTTCTCAATTTCTTCCAGCTGTTTGGTCGGTATTCTGACCTGAGGTAGTCGACCGCGAATTGGTGATTTAGGTGGATAAGGTGGACCACGAGATGGGTCAAGTTTAACAGCAGAGGGGTTATTTATATTTCCACCAATTACTCCAATTCCAGGAGTAGAACCCAGGCCACTACCTCCATTTGAACCCGTTCCGGATGCGTTACCTGCACCATTGATTGAATTGTTTGATGAATTACCTTTGATCGCTTTGATCGCGGGAACTTTTTTGGACGAAATTACTGAAGGTTCTTTAACCGATTGGATACTTGAAAGTGATTGATTCTTTTTAATTAAAAGGTCTGAACTTGTATGATCTGATCGAAGGCCAGAGGATCGTTTATCACTACCACTGGCATCACCTTCATTTGAACTTGGTGCACATGAGGTTGAACTTTGACGACGATAATGAGACGATTTTGGTTTAGCTGAAAGGCCAATTGAATGTTTCTTATAAACAATTAGACAAGCGATTGCAAAACAACCGGTAACCAGAACAACCAGAGATGATAAAATCGATACCAAAGTAGTGGTATCAAGTAACAGGCCACGTTGAAAACCCGAACCAAAGGTAAAAAGTTCCTTTTCTTCAAGACCTAATCGAACATCATATTCAGCCATGGTTGAAGGTGATCCTCGGGTTTGAGCAGTAATACGAATTGAATAGATGGATTTTGGAATCAAATTGTGAATCTGAATCGGTTCAGATTCATTGGGAAGACTTGGAGTTGAAACCATTTTCCAGGTATGATGAGATGAGGATCGATACTCAATAAGCATCTTTGTAATTGGACAACCGAGAGTTTGATCCCAAGCACTTGGATAGATGAATATTGATGAATTACTAACTACCTTGATAATATCCTCCTTTTTAGGAGCAATTGGAGCTAAACAAGTTGGGAAGAGAAAGTAAAGAAAAATTTAATAATCAGAACAAATTAGATGGAAATAAGATCGATAAGTTCACCAATCTTCCAAATAATTACCTGATCCTTGAGTTTGAAAGGTAAGGGTATCACTTTTGGTTCCTGTTGTTAAATCGGTCATGAATAATTTGTATAAAGTTCCACATAAAAGATTATCCAATAAAACAGAATGATTTCCAGAGGGAACTCGAAAAATAGGTTTAATCTGCCAATCATGAACATTCCAACCAATAATACGATAGTTAAGCTCAAAATCTGCTAATCGATATTACCAAAGAAAAAGAGAGAAAAGATTAGATTAGAATAATGTTCTTAATTGTTTCATGATTAGATAAATCTTTTCGATTTTTTCTTCTTCTTGTATTTCTAAATAACAGAATGCAAGCTCGAATTATTCTCGATACTTGTACATACCTTTAACCGAATCTTTGGTAACCATTGGTTCTCGATAGAATGATATTTGAGCTGATGTATGACTTGTCGAAATTACCTTAACCTTTAAAGTTTTATCGGTTGCTGAGACTGTAGAAATTAAGATCAACATTTAATTCATTTTAATTAGTGGTCGAAATTATGATTCTCTGATTTCGTAGAGGAAAAAAATCTAATATCATTTAGTACTTGAAGAAAAATGAATAAAGTGTTTGGAGTAAAATGAAAGTTGAAAGAAAAAAAGTTCTATCAATATAAAGGATTAGGTGAATGTTTCAGATTCTATTGGATAATTGTATTAGATTTTCTTCTGGTTGATAATATAAAATGAGAGAAAATAAATGTGATCTATTTATATGAAAATAACTAATATATCATGGAGAATACAAGTAAAAGACCACATACCACTTTCTGATGTCCAAACGAATGAATCATGGGAATCATTGGATGTATAGAGAGAGAGAGAGAAAGATGACCAAAGGAAAGAAAATTGTTAGAGATTAAATTATTAGCTTGGAAAAGCAGAAATGATAATTTGTTGCAAAGAAAGCAAACAGAATAATATGAGAAAAATGATATAATAATCTTCGATCTTTATATTGTTTACCTCGGTCAAGGTGATAAACAACGAAATCATTTCCAAAATCATTGGAAACATAACAGGTAAAGTTACTTGTTTCTTCTGGAATTTCAGAGATCAATAAACTTCCATCAGCTTCAATGTTAAGATTTTCTTCACTACTTGAGGTCAATTTTTCGGTAAAATGGTCAATCATCATCAATCAAGGTGATATATTGGAAAGAAAGACAAATTATAACATTAGAAATAAGTAGCTAATAGCAAATCAAAGTTTTCTCTTAGTTATTTGAATCTCTATCAGATTATCTGAGAGGAAATTAAGTTATCACAGTGTAATGATTACTTACGAATCTCTTGACCAGGTTCGTTGGAGAGGTTCAAGTCCAACCGAATGGCAGCCTAAAACTAACGGTGTAACTTCCGCACCGTTAATGGTGAAAGTTTCATTCCATTCCAATATTTTCGCAGGAACTGGAAAGAATCCATGATAGAATTATTTTCAAATTTCATTTTGAACTAATCGATTTGTGTGTAATAAAGTTTATTTACCATTTTCAATCGGTATTTGGGTTACTCGAGATGTCGATTCACCTTCCCCTTTCCTCGTAAAAGCGGTTACCCAAATTTCATAGGCCACGAATCCTTTCAAACTGGTTATCTTATACTGAGGTGAAGGTTCAGGCCATCGGTAACGGGTCGACAATAAAGTGGTCGTTCGACTCTTAGGAACCGTTACCGAAGATTTAGTCCGATTATTGTTCAATTCTCTCCAATAGACAGCGTACTTGGTGATGATTCCATTACGATCAACTGGATCTTTCCAAGTAACAATTAACGAATCACCTGATGAAATGATTACCTTAATTGCTGCTGGTGGTCCAGGAACTAAATTATTACATGGGAAAGAAAAGAAAAAGAAAAATCAATAAATAATAAACTCTCTCCTCGTCGAATAGATGTCACTAAGTGTTAGAACTTTTTTTCGATAAAAATAAAAGGATCCAAATCTCGAAGCCTGAAAGTTGATTGAAATTAAATTTAGAAGCTTATAAAAAAAGGAGAGACTAATTAAACTAATTAAATTTAATTCTCAATAGAAACAAGAAATGTTTTTATCTTTTTCATCAAATTGATTTACTTAATTGTAGTTAACTTAATGGAAACTACAAAAAGTAAACTAAAAACTTAAGCTTGAATTAGAAAAGAGAGAGAGAGAGTAATTAACAATGTTATAGATTAATTTTCTGATACAATTTAGTTACAATTTACAATTAACTTACCATCATCAGCAGTTCGACAATAAGTGACCTTAGAAGCGATTCCTTCACCTTTACGAGTAAAAGGAACCACTTCAATTGAATAATTCGTGTGTTTGAGTAAATTTTTCAGAATAATTTCACTTTCGGTTGTTGTTTCCTTTTTCATTCTATTAACATCACCTAATGTATATAAAAAAAGAAAGAAAAAAAAAGTTAATCACATAAGCAATTAATTTAATTGCTGACAATTTACCTCCAAGAGGTCGATAAATTATCTTATAGCCAAGTAATAGTCCGTTAATTGTTGATACTGGTGGAGGCTCCCAAGTCACAGATATGCTTTCAGATGATATTATTGAGCAAGCCACAAAATTAGGTTCTTTACTAGGCACTATTAGTTAATTGTCGCAAGTAATTAAACAACAATCAATGAAAAAAAAAGGAAAGAGAAAAGAAAATTAATCAATACAATGATCATTAGTGTCAAAGGTAATGATGATTGTAGGTTTAATGAATCAAATCGTAAACCTTATAATCAATGTACAAGTGAATGTAAGGAAACCTATGAAAATCGCAATCTAAATGACTCTTAACAAGGATATTAATTAACTTAAATTATCACTACCACTTTATATTAATAAATAAGCTGTTAATTAGTCAGATAATTATTGATTTACTCATGTAAATATGTAAAGGTAAAAATAAAGTTCAAATGAGGAAATTAAAAGTTACTCTTTCAGTACAATGTTAACGATAAACATTAGCAATGAAATTAACTTCCGCCACAATTAACCACAATCGGAAATAATTGTCGTTTCCTTTAAGGTAAATAAATTTTGTACTAAATGGTTAGCAATTAATAACAATACCAAATATATAAATCGATCGATTAGCTAATTACAATTAAAAGAGTCTGAATCTTTGATTACTCAATTGATTGATTGATTAAAACATTTGAAAACTGATTTTGAATTCAATTGAATTTTGTGATTTGGGAAAGATTTTCAGTTTGTGATTAGTTTTGATTTGATTTGATTTAATTTAATTTATCAATTGTTAACAATAATGGAAAGAAATCAATTTACCATCTTCAAAAGTTGTCACGGTAATTGGATCTGACCTTGGTCCAGTTCCCATTGAATTGTAAACTTGAACAATCACATCATAGGTGGTAAAGGGTTTCAATGAACTTAATGTAACTTCATTCAATTTTTCATCTTCCTTATTGATTATCTCAAGGGTTTTGTAAAGATATTGTTCATCAGAACCTGTCACTTTATAGCCAATATAATAGCCTTTCAATTTACCATTCCAAAGTTTCCGAGCTGGAGGCTGAAATAATAATAACAATAATGATTAACTTGAGCAATTTTAATTGTCACAATTTAAATTTATCTTAAATGTCAATTCAGTTGATAATACAAAACGATATAACTTACACTCCAAGTAACTTTGGCAGATCTTGAATCAATTGGTTTTGCCTTTAAATTTAATGGAGGTCCTTCTGGAGCTATAAATTACCAATTAAATTGTTAGAATTAATTTTAATAGTTAAGTTATCATTAGACTTTAGCTCTTTCTTAATGTAAATATTATATTTTCAATTGTTGGATTCAGTTAATTGTTTGTCTAGCTTATTAATTATTCAAATCGACATCAAGATATTCATTATGTTGGCTAATTGTTAGTTATAATGGAGTAACAATTAATTATAATTACCTTGTTCTTCTGTAGTAAATTCAACTGTATTTGATGGTTTACTGAGGCCAACATCGTTTTCCGACTTAACGGAGCAAATATAAGTCGTAGATGGCCTTAGGTCACGAACGATGTAAACTGGACCTTCCTCAATTGATAAATTGTCAACGGACATATTAAGATGTCCAAATGATGAAAATTCACCAGCTAGATAACAATTAAACAATAAGATTATTAGTATTAAGATAAACTATTATCATTGAACCAATTGTAATAATAATTAAATCTGTGTACTTCCAATCGATTGTAAATATTATTAATAATCAAAATCATACAAAGATTAACAGGTTAAATGGTCAATAAACAATTAACAAATCAATCAGTTTATCATTAATCTAATGAAAGGTTAAATATGCAGTAAGATTAAGTTGATTTAAAGAGAATCAATTAGTTTGTATTGATTAATTTTCCAGTTCTTTGGAAACATGGTAGAGATAATTAAGTAGATGATTGGATACTAATCTTGGTGAGTTGATAAAGTGCATTTTTAGCTCTGTAAATAGTAATTGGGTTTATCATCATGTTAATTATGATGATTGGAAATCAATTGGAAGATAAATCTGATTTAACTCTCTTCATTTATCCTTCTCTCTATTTTACTTACATGAATAATCTTTGGGGTGGCAAGTTATCCAGAATCTGTTGATCTCACTGTTACCATTGAACGATTGAGACCAGGTCAGTTTGGCTTCTCTTGACCTTTGTTCAAGAACTCGAAGAGCTTTCGGTGATTCAGGCGGTTCTTGAACAATTAGACGAATATTGGTCTCATCTTTACCATAAGAATTGGTTACAAGGCACGTAAATAGAGCTGAATCCCGTCGACGTGCTGATTCAATCTTTAAACTGGAAACAAGTCGCTTGGGCCAAGTTTGATTTCGTACCTGGAAACGGTTATCCTTTTCAAGAGGCTGCTTATCGAGAAACCATTCAATGGACATTGGACTATCGCCTCGAGCATCACAGGAAAGTTCAATATCATCGGAAAGACGAACCGTTTCGCTACGAAATTTAGTCACAAATTGAGGATGAGCTAAATTTAGATAATGATAAGAAAACAAATCAATTATCACAATTACAATAAACTTATCAACAAGTAACAATTAACCAATCGTATTACAATTAATCCCAATCAATCAAGCGATTAAACAATTACCATTACCAATTATATTAATAGTTACTCTGAAATTGATTTTGTAATATCTTGATTTTTGTTTTATTAAAATCATAATAAATTATCTGGCTGGCTGATTTAAAGGTTGATTTAACAATCAAATTTTTTGAGCAAAGTGTAGTTAAGCTTTCAGAATAAGCTGAACATGGTAGCAATAATGTTGATGAGTAAAATGTTGATGGGTAAATAATAATAACATGATATAATCATAATGATAAATAACATGGATGCAAAATCGTCATTATCATTGGATATTATCAGTAATAATAATGAACATGTTGTAAAATCTTTTCAACAGAAAACTCTGAATCTTTAGGTAATCGTATCATGAATATGACGACCAAGTAAAGATCTATGATGGAGATAGTGAAATAAAGTAGATACCTTATAGAGTTTAGCAGATCATTAAAAAGAGGATGAGGATGAGGATGATGAGGAAAAAATAGAAAAAATTGTGAGATTATTTTGGGTTAACGTTGGGTTAATAAACGATTGAGAGAGTAAAAAGGGTAAGATGATGATACAGATGAAGATGAAAGAATTGGTTGAGTAACTATTCATCTAAAGAGCAAACAATCTCTTTCTTTTCATCAGTAATCTTCTTTATTATCATCATCCTTTGGGTAAGAAAATACAGTTACTCTCTTTCTTATTCTCTTTCTCTATTACTTTAATCATCATTTTCTACTGTGACAAGATACTTTCTTTTTCTTACCTTAAGATTTGCTCTTTTCATCCGGTCACGGATTATATTCATCTAACCATCAACATCCTTTTCTTAATCATCTTTCTTTTGTCTTTCTTTGTCTTCGACAATCTCATCATTCAGTGAACTTTTCACAGGCTCGAATCTCAACATATTCACTCCCAGTCAATTCCCTGAATCTTGGCGATGAAACTATTCTCTCTCTCTCTTTTATTTAACTTAAACTGTTATAATTTACCTGAACAAATAAAAATCATCTGATTGCTAATACCTTTTACCTGAGATAACAATTGTAATCATTTACTACAATTTGATAAAAAACTTACAAAATCGGATAATCAGTGACAATTGTAAATGGTCAGCAATTTTCACTCCATCATTTAATCATAATGTTAATTTAATTAATTACTTTATCCTTAAAGTTAGGTTTAAATGTCAATGGCAATTAAAGATGTTAATGAAAGTTTTTCATCATGATGAATTCTCATGATTATCATTTTTCCTTCATCCATTTGAAATGATTTCATGTTGACACACCCTTAATGAAATACTACTAATAGTATACAGCTAAATGGATTCTCAGGTAAATGTTATATTTAATGGGGAAAATTTATTCCCATTGGATTTTATGCTGATAAATTATCAAATGTTGATTTTGTTTCTCATATTGAAAGGTAAATATTGACCAATCTTTTATCACTATTCAGTAAAAAACCACAACTTTTATCATCATTATCATTAAATTCAGCTTCATTTTTATCTTCCATCATCATCACTGTGATGGTTTTTCATAACCAACATCATTAAATTAGATAACAGATCAAATTGACATTAAATCATTATCCTCATCTCTAAATGTTGTTGTTGATAAACAGTAACCATGATTTACTTTTAATCGTCATCATGATGAACATTTAAACTCTAATTACAATCAAGATTAACACTTAACAGTTTCATTAATCTACGGTCTTGATTGTTTGTTAATTCAATCATTCCAATGATCATTATTTTATTAACTTCTGTCACTTTGTAAGTTTTAATCTCACATTATAATAATTAATTACGAACACAAGTTAAAAGTGATTATTTAATAAGATGAGTCAGTAATTACAATTTTCAATTAATTTACTATTAATCTTTCACAAATTTCATTAATCTAAATTGTGATCATTTTCTCTAACATTGTGTCATTTAATTGCTACTTGACTAAAATAATTATCTTTGCTAATTGTTGAAATTAGAATTAATAATCAAGTAGGTTCATTGAATATCTTGAAACTTTGTGTTCATTAGTAATTCATCATGATAATCATTTAATCTACAACATTAATTTGAATTTTAATCACATTAAATCAAATTAAGATTATAAATCAATGAACATATAATATCAATCGATCATCAATTTATCAACATGGTAAAAGTAATGATGAAAAGTTTTGACAATCTATGTTAATAAGGAAAAAGACAATCAGCTGATAAGATGAAATCTAAGATGGGACTAGGATTAAGATGAAGATGATTTATTTCTAGTCACATTCAATTTTCATCATCAATTGTTAAAGATGATCAATCAATCCAAGTTAAAGAGGATAAAAGAAGATGATAATATAAAAAGATGAGCAAGAAGATTAAAGATTCGTAGTCATCATGAACTACTGAAGTTAATTCAAACTTTTTTCTCTAATAAAAATGGTAACAAGGTAACAACCTTTTATAACTTTTTTTACAATAACAATTCGAAAACATTTAATATCAATATTTTTTATCTTGTTCAATTTTCAAGCAAATATTAAGATCAAAAGTTATTATTTGTAGTCGATTCAATCAAACGGAAACAATTAACAAACATAGTAAATTATACTAACAGTAATATCAAAATTAATCAAGAACAATTAGATCAACTGTTTTCTCCATATTTTTGAATGTTTATTTATATTAATTCAGAATACAAATTCATCAATAAAAGAGCTCAGAATGTCTGACAACTTCTGATTAATAATCTAATTTTTAAAAAGTTCATATTAACAATAAATGATGATTAACATTAGTCAATTGTTAGATTGATTAAAATTTTAGCCTCTTGCTACCGCTTTATTGATACATGTACAGGGCTATTCAGCTATTTTTACCGATGTTTTTTGCGATTTTCTCAGCAAGAGTCAGAGAGACACGAGACTTGAGTGGTATGAGTTTGAGCGATACTCAATTGTCATATCAAAAGATCAAAGTCATTGAGGTAATCGGTAAAATAAAACGTTTCAAGGTCATCTGAAGGTAATTCAACAAATAAGAATATTCAGAGACACTACTGACAAGTTTTGAGGTTTGTATTAGCTTTGCAATGCACGTTAGGATAAATTTATTGCATAGAAGATTTTCAACAGTTATTCAATTAAACTGTTATATCTCAAGATCTGTGAAAGCAGGGACCTCTTACCTCATTTTTCAGGGTTAAAAAATGTGAGGGATAACTGTAGCTTAGTAGCCCTGTATTGATCGTGCTATTCATGGATTTTTTAATCTCTGAAAAGAGTATCACTAATACCTGAGAGAAGGAACGATGAGAGGACAATCCAACTTAGATACGATTACGGACATAAATTCGTATCTATGTTACCTTACAGAGAGAAAATATTCTTTGTTGATGAATTCGGAATTTTAGTAGACTCTCGAGCTAACTATGGTCGTTCAGGTATCGGTTTTCGAGCAAATAAAAAAGTAATAACCGTGAGAGGAAAAAAATTACAGTGTTTGTGCTGCTTTGAGTGGTGAATGCTTATTTTTTTCGAGGTATATAATTCTCCTTATAATAATGAACATTTTCACATATTCACTGGTCAATTATTCGATCATTTTAGATTAGCACCATTTAATAAGTTAAACTTTCCCAAAAACAAAGTTGATCCTTATGCTCAGCAAAAGAATAAAGGATATGAATACGAATTCATGGTGACAATTCTTTGTGAGTGGATGACAAATTCGTTGTAGTGATAACAGGCCTTACAGCTATCGAAAGAATGGCTGGACAAAAGCAAGATTAAAACGCTAGTGGACAGAATAGCTGAAAGCATTGGAAAAAGAATCGACGTTAAATTAGAAACTGCTACCAAGAAGAGCTACAGCTAAATCGTCAGAGAGACTGTCACCGAGCCTCGCAAAGCTGCCCAATCAAATAAATGCAAGAAAAATGTCGCGGCAAAGTTATCTTCGTTAAAGAAAAAGGTAGAGTACAAGGACAGTGGGTTAATGGTTCTTTTGTTGCAAGTAAGGTGATCAAAGTTCTTACTAAACACAGAAATCTATCCATCACTATTTACTCAAAGAAAAAGAAGCAACATTGGTTATTGGAGAAACAAAAAAATGTACGCTTGCTTTTATCGACCTTCTGAAAAATTAAAACCCAGAGATTGTCATCGAGAAGCTGAGAAAGAGAGAAAAAGAAACCTGAGAATATTATTAAGAGTCTTGAATCTAAATTAAGTGGCGACACAAAAGTCGATGATAATCAGCTTTTGGATAAGCTGATTGAAGCATTAAAAATGAATTCATCTCTGTCTGAGTGAACTTCGAATTTTTCTTCGTACAATTACTTTAAAATTCTAACTGACCATTACTTGTAATTTTCTTCATCGTGTTATTGACATTGGTACCTTTTATAATTAGTAAAGATCGCAATTGGTTTCTGATCATATGTAATAATGTATTTCTAATATATGCTGTATATCCAACTTTCTTTTTTCACCTAATCCTCTCATTAAGCTAATTATCTTTTCAATTTGGTCAACTCCATCGGCCATCTATGACAGCGGTTATATTTCTGCGAACTAACGTTTCTGAGCTCTGATAAATGATATGTTCATATGTGAATTTTTATAACTGTACGTGATAATTAACGTACAATTATCAATGCGGGTTTTTTACTCTTAACGTTATTAACGACTGGTTCAAGAGAGAGGGTTGCTGAATGTAGGCTTAGAGTAAATTGATTGAAAAAGTGTTAATAGATCGTATATCTTAAGTTAGAACGCGAAAAAACTCTGGGCAGATCAAACAAATTTACCTTGAATAGATTAAGTAAACAAATCTTAATAATCTCTTGATAATTTGCCTCTTGACATCTTCATTGGATCAAATTTCGAATCAGCAGTGAACATTATCAATGGAAATATAAACTCAATGAACAGACTATATTAATCCTGTGATTCTACAGAATTTATTATTTAATTGGTTGAATAGTTAAATTAATCAACATGAAAAACGCATAAATAAAACTGTATTAATATATTCCAATCATGAATGAATCAAATTCCCTATCAGATGTTAATTAGATATCATCATCTGTTCATCCAATGGATATTGGACTCCATGGTGGAAATTTCAACCTGAGAGCTGAATTTCTCTTCTGGTCTGATTCTCGATGTAATAAGTTCAATTATTTTGAAAAAAAAGAGTTTATTCTAATACTCAATCCCTGTAAATAGAACATGTTACCTTATATTACAAAAAAGAACCAGAATTGACCAAATAAACCAGAAAAGTTTTGAAGCTCAAAATTACCGGTAAATAAAAACAAATAACGTGATTAGAAAGTAAATTAGTTTCAATTCTCATTGAATAACATTCACAATCGTGTAATATAAATACAAAGATAGTAAAAAAAAGTTCTAATGACAGAATCTAAAGTAAACTATTAAAAGTTCAAGTCTATTGAATCGAGTTACTTTTACCATTATTTGCTAACGAAAATCTTGTTGCGGAAAGTGGGAAGGGAGAGAGAGAGGAAAAAACTCCCACTCCGATTCTAAGCTTATGATTCAGTATCATGTGTATAGTTATCTTGTTATGTCATTTTATTTGACATGTTTACTGAACAGAGAAAATGAACTTTAGATGAGGTTTCCTATTGTCTTTCAATAGTTGTAACCAGAATTTTTCCTGATTGAAATACAATAATAATCAACTCAAGGAATTGGAATGAGAATGAAAATTGGAATTCCAAATTCCAGTTAAAAGTAGATATTTTTTTATAGAGAAGAAAAAAAATTCTGATTCAGAGAGATAGAAACACGACGATTGATATATAAAGTCAAGTTTTGGGCGAAATAAAAATTGATTCAAACATCGATTGATATTGAAATTAACTTGTTAAAATGGTTTATTCATTTTGATGATTTTCACTTCCAATTTTTCACCATAATAACAATTTAATCATCTTCAAGTTAGTTGATTAACTAATTAGGATTTCAACGATTTCGTATTAATTATAATTGAACCAATTAACCAGAAAAACAATGTTAAGCTCATCTTATTTTCGAGTCAGTGATATATTGATCGTTGATTATCCCAATTTTTCCTTATTCATTTTCCTTTTATTATTGGAGTGACCAAAGAAGAGTCAGTTTCTTATGAAGATCAACTGATCAGTATTATCTCTCTCCCTCTCATCTCTATCTTATCATCCTCATCGTTTCCAAAAAAAAGATCATTAACTTACAACTCATTTATCTTGAATAAAAACCTTTCAGTAGCACACAACAGATATAAAATAAACAACTAAATACAAGCAAAAACATTGATGTTTGTTGATGTAAGATGATGATGAAAATAATGGTTATCAAAATTATCTCATCCATGAGCATTTTCCTGAGAAACTCTCAGTGTTTCAAGCAGAACTTAATATCCAAATCTATTGGCAATGATGGTAGAAAAAGGTGAACAAGATTGTCAACAATTCGAATATAAACATTTTTCTCCATCAATGTAACATCTTAATTCAGTGAAATATTTTTCGCAAGTTTATCTTCATCATTCTCATCTCTTATTCTCTCCTTTCAGGAAGTGTAATTTCATTCCAGAGAACAATAAGAAATGATAATATTCTAGTGTAAAGAGAAAGATGCAAACCTTATAATCAACATTATCTTTTCCCTTGGATGTTGTAAAAATTGTTTTTTTTTCTATTCTCATCACTTTTCTTATCCTTTAGGTTTTTTTTTCATATATTTCATCTCATCATCATTTCAGTTGCATCCTCATCTTCATCATAAAGTCAACTTTATATCCTCAAGATGGACTCAACATTCACAATTAGTTACTCTGAATGAGTTAATCAAATTGTTAGTAATTAGTGTGGGAGGAGATGAAGATGATGATCAAGGCGTTTATGAAACAATTGATGTAAACGCCTTAACAATAGAGGCCAATAATTAGGCTGATTCATATAAATTATGAATTAATATTCTATGATTTATTATCATTTTAAAATGTAACTAATTTTTAATCATCTCAGTTGAACGGTTAATATGATCCTGAAAATGATTAAATGTTCAAAGGGTTGGAAAATTGATTTGCTAGTTGAAACAATTTACTTTATCGTGTAATTAATCAAAGTTAGTTGATTGTTATCCAGTGTATTACAAGTTAATACATAACATAAGCTTAATCAAATAGTATTATTATTACATAGTAAATGAAATGATTAATTGTTAATCGAAAAGTGAATTTTATTAATAGTTTCAAATTATGATTAACTATCATCGTACCAATTTACTGATTGTCGATAAAAGTAAATAAAATTAGTCATGTTGACTAAAAAATAATTTGATTATAAAACTAATCAATCAATAGGTTATGATTTTCATGTATTAGTATTTTGATAGACAATTTGTTTGATAATTAGTTAATTTGATTGTATGATTGGTTAACAATAGATGATAAATGTTAACCTGGATACATTTTTACTTGACATGGTTAATGTCATGATACCTCATTTGTTATATCAGAATATTGTCAAAATATGAGAAGATATTTCCATTTACAGAATTTAGAATATTTGGAAAATTTTTCTCTTTCTCAGTGATAATATTCATCGACTCATGGAAAAGAGAAATTCAATTCATCTCCATGTATTTAAATAGGTGAATGTAAATAAGAGAGAGAGAGAGCTAATGATGAAGATGATGGAAAACAGAAAAGTCTAATTTAAATTATAATAAATTTGCGTTCATTCAATGAACTATTTCAATGATCATTTAAATTCTAACGATAATGTGATAGAATATTTTTTTCAATGGAACTTTTTTCTTCTCCTTCTTCCTGAATTTTTATCATCAACATTTTTCAATTCATTTCTAGTTGAATGAACCAGAGCATTTGGATACATATGAATTTTTTTCTGTTCCATGTGCTCATTTTGTAGTTTGATACCATCATGAAGTAGATGATGATGATAATAGTAATCATGATGACAATCATAATAATCATAAAATAATAAGCATGGAAACTTGAGAGGAATGAAAAATATTCATGTGTAAAAAAAATTCATCAAACAAGAAAACACATCAAAATGAGATGAGAATTGAAATCAACATTTTAATCAACATCACAATTTTGAAATAAAAATCGAGGTAACAAATTCAAGCAACAATTATAAATTTATCAAGATCAAAATTTTACCATCAATCCGATTAAATCAAAAAAAAAACTAAACAGAAAAAAAAGTTACAACAATTAGATTGATTTAGTTAATCAGGGAAGTGCAATTCTGATTAAAAACTAAGTAATTGAATTGAATGGAGATGTGGATGATAATAATAATGATGATAAAGGTATGTGATCAAGTGAATCTTTTTTTTGGCTTCTTAATTTAATTTAGTTATGAGTTTATATCCTCCACCTCCTTGACTCTCACAATGAACATTAGATTGAGGATAAGCTAAAAAGGAGCGAGTGAGACCTGATAAAGTTTACACTTATTCGGTAAGGTGATGAGGATGAGGATGAGGGTAGAAGATAAATACTTAACTCCCTTTTTCTATTACTTTTATTATCTTTATCATCATTACTTCTTATTATCATTGTGCTTTTTTTCATCATCATCTCTATTTCTCCCCTTTTATTTTATTATCATCTTGTTTCTGATGATGAAATAAGTTTCATTCTCCATCTCTCCCTCTCTTTTTATCATCATTGCTCCATTAACAATACATTGCCAATGGCACCAAATTCCCATGTAAAAATTTACTCCAATATTATATTGGTCTCCCATTAAAATGACTCTCTTGTGACCTCAAGGTGTATGTTCATGTTACTATCATGTATTATACTCATGGACTCGGAAAAGGGTATAAAATGAATCGATTCCAGGATTTTTGTTCCATGTTTTCAATGAATCTTTGGTTGAGTCTTTATTCCTATTTCATCAACAATGGTAGATAATAAATGATACCTAACAAATACTTATCATCATGACGATTCTGGGAATGGATGATGAGGATGAGGATGAGGATGAGAGAGAGAAATAGATAGAGACTTTTTCTCTCTGTGTGTTTACAGAAATGATAATGTAATTATATTTGAATTACATGTTACCATCACCATCAATGATCATTATTATGATCAGTTAGTTATAGAACAATCAAATTTAAGCACAAATTGCAAATTAATATCCATTCAAATGTAGATAACAATTAACATCATCAGGGAAATTAACAAGATAAACTGAATAGGCAAAAACAAAAAAGTCAACAAAAAGATTTTTTCATGATAGTTTATGATGAAAACTAAGCAAAAATGTGATAAAATAATAATAATAATCAATAACAATGCTAATACAATTGAATCACAACATTATTCAGCAGATTTACAGATTTTATCTCCATCATCAACCCAAATCACAACAGAGATAAATGTGAATCAGGTATTGAAGTTATCTATTATTATTACATATGAAGTTTCATTGACATTTTCAACTAACTGTAAATAAGGATTGACAGGATTAATCTGTTTCCTTTTCCAGGTTTTTATCATTCATTGTTGATTATCATGATAACATTATCTATGATGACGATTATTATTATGATTATTATTGTCATCATCATTGCTTTTCATGAGGATAAATGATGATGTTTCAGTTTTTATCTCAAGAGAGATGAAGTTAGAGATTTTCTCATTTCCTATTCTAAGTGAAACATATTAACATGGGAGTTCAAAAAAAAAGTTCAATGTAAAAAAATGAATGTTTTTATTTGAATATCCAAAAAATGATCAGCTGATCCTTTTTAGATTGGAACTATGTATCTTATCAGTTGAATAATCATCTAATTAATTTGACTGGTTAATGAGAGCAGAAAAAAAGTAACAATTCAAGTGCAATTCAATTACTGTTCAGATGATTACGATAAAATGGATGAAACTTTTGTTTCGAGTTCAATGACAATCACCCAAATGGATGAAGATGCAAGTCATTTTATATTCAAATAACCCGAAATTCATGGTGAGCTTAACCGGATTAACTGATAAATCTGATTTGATATAATAATACAGACGAGGGTGGGATAGATACATGAAGGAAAAAAGTTTCAGCTCTTGTTTTCTGCCACAACCTTTTATTTAATCATTTGTTTACGATAATTTCCCTTGAAATTGATTCATGCAGTTCGGATAAATTAGACTCGACTTGTTGCTTAATCAATTTTTTCATTCATTCTTAAAAATTGATTGAATTTTTTTTCTCAGGCTTCTTTTTTTCACTGGGACTTATCCATACACCATCAATCAATTGATTGTTACAGTTACGATGATTACTGATCTGTCAGGTTGGATAATAAGTAGTAACAACAATGATTTAGACGACAAATGATGATGATGATGATGATGAGTACAGTGAACCATGATGATGATAAAAAATAGTGAACATGATAAATACTGTAACCAATGACTTCCTATTGACCTTACACATTGTTATCAATGAAAAACTAATGTATTTTGATCAGACAACATGAGACAAATAAGTAAGAAAACTAATGGATAACGTTGATTGTTAACATTGAAAATGACAAGTTGAATGTAAACCAGAATTAATCTGATGAGAGAATGTGGCTGATGAAGATGGTGAAGATAAAACAAAAATAATGATAAAAAAATATCAATCCTACAAATGATAACAAAGAGAGACTCATGGTTAGTTAACTCTACCTCAATTGTTGGTTTGTAAACATTATGATAAGATGATGGAAGAAGGTGGATGAAGAGGAGAGAGTGGGAGGAGAAAAAATTAAAGTAAGAGAGAGAGAAAAGTTCAATAGAAGATGCAAAAAGTGATGGGAGATAAAGTGCTTGATGAAGATGAGAATACAGAAGGAGTAAAAAAATCTGGTGGAAATGTTGATAAATTGATAAATGTATCGATTTGCTTTTACTGAGTTTTTGCATCACTTTGTAATCGATTTCTACTTTCTCTCTCATCTTATTATCTTTCTCTTCACTCTCCCATTTCAACTCTTATCTTCTCTCTCTCTTATCATCATCATTTCTTCTTCTTCAGTGTAAATGTTTGTTGTTTCTATCTTTCTCTTTGGTCAAAGGGTAAACCAGAGAAGCCATTTAAAGCCAACATCATCTCCATCACTTTCTGCTTCATCCTCATCCTTTTTACCCAAAGAATACAAAAAAAAACCAAAAGTAAAAAATGATATTCGGTTTTTTTCACAACGAAACTTTTACATTATTTTTGTTTTTCTTGAAACCATTGATAATATTAACACTACATCTTCAAAATTTTAACCTTCATATTCACCTTCATCTTGCCATCTTCATGACAATGTTGACAACCTAACATGTTAGATTTATTTCAATTGACCTTTAAGGTGTGAGAGTCTGTGTGATTCATGTCCAGTTGCTAATGGATCCATGTTAAGATATACAATGTCCAGTTGCTTTGACACAATTTATACGTAAAAAAACATACCAGATAACAAGAAACTAACACAGCAGATTAATAATAAGACTAAAAGAAAACTAAGAAAAAAAATTACGATTATTTTGATTATTATTGTTTTTGTTATTGTTTATTATTGATTGATTCTTGGTAGAGTTTATTTTTCCTTCATTTCAAGCATCATCATCATCAAGATCATGAAACTTTATCACTTGAACCGTCGGCGAACATCATTGGAAATGTTATTATACCACAAATCAGTCAAATATTATTATTATTGTTTTTCTGTCAACAATGATTATTTTATGATTACTGTTTATCAAATAGTCAAACTTGATTATCTTATAGTTAATTACATTTTCTACAATTATCTATGCAGTTAAATCGTCAGAATCAATCAGTTGATAAACTGTTTTCCGTTAATTGGAAACTTGAGCTTTTATCTACCTCTTTTCTCATCAACAGAAAATAACATTTTCTCTTGATGATAATTGTAAACAATAATAAACCCATAAGACACACAAGATAAACAATAGAAAGATACAATACAAATGGTAAGTATTATTATCACAAGAAAAACCGAGAAAAATGTTGATGATGATTTTTTGCTTCAATCATCATTTTCTGAGGTATATTCATTCAGTTGAGAATTACATTTATATAAATAAATGCTCATGAACATCAGAATTTTTCTCAGCATTTATGGTGTTACATCTTCCTCTTCTTCATGGATCACGAAAAGAAAGCAAAGCCAAAATTCAGACAAACCAGGAAAGATGATAACAATAATAATCATGAAACATTTTTATGATATATTTATGCTCATAGACAAAAACAAACATATCAGTAAGTGTGAATACCCTGAGTATCATGAGTATGCCCAATACTATAACTCTGGTTTAATTTAGGTTGCAAGGTAAAATCAACAACAACACCAACACTTATTCATACCAACAGCACCTTTTGATAATATTTCATGTTTGTCTTTTGTTTACAATGATAATATTACCTTTCATTTACTAAACATTGACTTTTATCAGAACTTTTTTTTCCTTTCTTTTTATATATATACTGGTTTTCATTTTTAATCAACATAAACCAAGAAGAGAGAGAAAAAAAAGTTCCAAGATAATATCATCGTTATTATTATCATGGAGAAAGAAAATGATGATGATATTAATAAGTTAAAAAGGAAGGAAACAAGATGATAATGAAGAAAAAGAAAAGAAAGAAAAAGTTCTAAGACAAAATTCGAAAAGAAAACAAGAAAACACTCAGAATGTTAATAATAATAGTCTAAGGATGTTGATAGAAATAATTATCATCAAGTTAATTATCATACATCACATTATCATCTTTAATTTTTTTTTCTTTAAACATAAAGTTGAATATCATAATCATGATCAAGAATTAATAATAATATATTTTAAATGTTTCTTGGTGATAATTTTTTACTCTATTTGTTATTTTTATTCAATGGAAATGAATATGAATAAAAATGATTCTCTTTCAATAGTTTCATTAGTTGAAGTGTGAAATTTGAGATTGATGAACAGAATTTAGGAAAGTTTCATTTCCAATAGTCACTCCCCTGAAATCTTCATCCTTTCTGGTTGTAAGATTATCATTGTCATCATCTTTATCATCTTAACCACTTTGTCTTACCACCACTTCTTTCAGTAGGTAATATCTTTCGATCATCCTTTTGTCGTTAACTGTTTTTTTTGTTTCTTCTTAAGAACTTTTTTAGAACAATTTTTGTTTTTATCATCATCATATTCATCATCTTTCTTTCATCATCAATCTTTTTAAAGAAAACAAAAAGATGAGAAGAAAAAAAAACTTTTTTTCTTAAGTGATGAGGTGGAAGTTGATGATATTCTAGTAACTTATCAGAATTTATATGATTTCGTTCAACTCAATTCATCTTTTATCTGAATATCTAAACTCAAAAGATATATTCATCAATCTGTATAATGAAATTCATTTCGTTAATCTGAATTTCATCTTAATCATAATTGATTCAGAGAGAGAGAGAGAGAGAGAGAAATAGTAGCACCAAGAATGACCAGAACATCTCACTACCTGAGATTTTCGCTCTTTCTCTTCCTCATTTATCATCAATTTTCAATCTCATTTATATTTATATCAAATATATCATTGAACTTTTTTCCTTGATAGTGAATAGCTCATTTGGAAACATTGATCAAAAAATATATCAGAGTAACATCAGAGTTTTCATAAAACTCCATGAAGAATTGAATTCATGAAAGTCTATTTGTAAGGTAGAAGAAGAGAGTTAAATTATATACAGTTTTTTCCCATGAGTTTTACCCATTGGAGTCTGAGGAAAAAAAACTACAGAATAATTCAAGTTCCATTGAGAAGGAAAACCTTTTACCACATCTTCTTCCTATTCTTCCTCTTGTGGTCATCATCATCATCTTTCCGAGTAAAAACCATAACCTTTTAGATTAGAAATCTATTCTTTTAAACAGAAAAAGTATGAAAACTTTGAGCTTCGCATCATATTTCACATTAGAATCCAATCCAAATGCTTCCGGGACTCTTTTCATAAGTTTCCTTCCTTTTTCTTTCTTATCATCATCATCATTCTTTCAACATTTCATCCTGTATCGTCATAATACTCATCAGCACATTCTTACTCTTTTTGTTCATAAATATATATCATGAAAACCTCATAGACACCTGGGAAACAACATGAATTCAATAACCAGAAATGAGCAATGATAATGGTGATGATACTTATTATTATTATTATCTTCATCTTCATGATAACAATTATGATGATGATGAATAAAATTCATCGGGATAAATTTGTTCCAATATCTGATTAAGATTGAACAATATTGTTGTAACTGTGCAAATGTCAAACACTTTAGCTGTAATTATTACAATCATCTCTATGAATTAACCTTAATTGTTGATGAATAAAAGTAAAAGTTACCTCATCTTATTGATAATTGTTGACATTTTTTTTCTCACATCATCAGAATCATGGTTACCATGAGAACCAGTATTTATTCATCTAATGTCATCTCCATTTTATCAAAATACTTCATATATACATAGGTTACCTTCAGAACAATCATCGATCGTCTTTTATCATCACCATCATTCACTTAAAATATTATCTTCATACTTTCTCTCTTCCCATGTGAATAAAGGTGAAAATTATTCTTGTTATGATTGTTAATTCAGTAGAAGAAAAAAAAAATATTGTCTTATTCAAGTTTAATAATTCAATGGATGAAGGAAAATGAATGAACATAAAGGGATCATCAGAATGTAGGTTCATGGTGATGGTGAAAATACATCATCATCATCATCATCGTCATCTGATTTTATCACACAAATTTAACTTAACGCATCTTCATCTTCACCTCTTTATCTTCTGTCATTTTCCATCATCAGGAAAATGCTCAAGTGAGAAAAACTTGATCAGTTTGATTAAGTCTCTCACTTTCTCTGTCTTTGCCATATTAAATATCCAAAAACACTACTTCATCTTCATCATATTTACCTTTCTAATTTTCCAAATTTCCAACTTAGATTTTCCTCTTTCAATTCACTGCGAATTATTTATTTTAGCTCATCATATTAATAATTACATCTCACTTTCTCATTAGGTTTTGGTCTCGATTTTGTTCATGCTTTATCTTAGCAACAACACCAAATACTCATCATCATGAGAGTTTAAACAAGTTTAACAAGTAACTCGAAATAGCAAAAAAAAATCAAGGATACGAAATATAGTGAGTATTAAGTGTTAGTGGATGATAATGATGATGAAGAGGAAGTAAAGAAAGAGTGAGAAGAAGAAAAAGTTGGTTGAAAAAAAGCGATTCACTTGAAGCAAAAAAAAAGAACAGAAAATAACAGAGAGAATCTCCTTTGAATCTCTGGTTACACAAGAGAAATAATTGTGTCAACTTGTAATTGTAAAAGTTTTTATTATATACTAATAATATATATTAGAACTTTTTTCTGACGAAATTTTCGTCACAATTTACCTTTTCTATCATCATTGTTATCTCATGTTTACTGAATGTAGAAAAATTGAAAATCTACAGATAAAAAGACACACAAACACACACACATAGCAGAAATGGAAAATATTATTACTTATCACATGGTGGAAATATTTTTCTTTAGAATTTCATCAGAATGGAAAGATAATATTGAGTATCTTCGGATCAATGAAATGCTATCTTACCACTCCCAGTCAATCTAATAACTGGTTACCTTTAATACTTATCAATCAAGATATATATGCAGGGTTATATGATATTTTTACCAGTTATGGGTTCACTCCCAGGCAAAAATATCATATTATATCATTATGATTATTATTATGTTCATATTGGTCTTGTCTCTGTAAATGTACAAGAATCTGAGATATTTCTTTACTTTATTTCTCTCTTTCTATCTTCTTTTCGGTAGTTTATATGTTTTGTTTCATTGGACCGGGTCAAGAAAAAGGAAACTGGAGAAAATTTTTTCTGCTTCTTCTCTTTAGTTTTTTCTTTCTTTCTCGGTGAGTGTAACTTGGAAGTTATATTCTGATGGAATTCTCAGCCCATGCTCAGATTGGATTCAGATTCAGAAACACTTCACAACTCTGGAGGAAAAAGTTCAACTTCCCATGACCTTTAGATGCTTTTGTCTTCGCCCTCATGTTCGGTTTACAGAAAGAAAGAGAGACAGAGAAAAAAACAGTCAGAGATAGAGAAAAAGAAAGAGAGAATTCAGTTCAGAATCCCCTGGAATTATAATACTGAAAGAAAAAAAGAAAGAGAGAGATAATTCAGCAAGAAACTGATAACTAGACTGCCAAGAACAGCAGAGAATGAAAAATATACAATCTGATCAACTTCAGAATTTTATCTTGCTATTGAAATTATTATCATCTCATGAAGATGATGATCATCATTGAAAAAAAAGGATAAATTAATAACTCAATGTGAATACTTGAAAAATACATTGAATATAAATCCTTTTTCTTGCACATCAGATCAATGGAATCAAATATTCAATTAGATTTGCAATCATGATTAAATTGATGATCATCATGGGAGATGATAAAAATTCATTCCGATAAATTAGATTAACATAAGTGTAATGATTGATTAACTTGGTGAATCACAATTCTCTTGGATAGTTAATTTATCAGAAGAAATTAACAGCATCCAATATCCATTTCCAACGATAAAGTTTCACTAAATTGAATCAGAATTTTTATTAGAACTTATTTTTTTTAACAAGTCTCTTCACATCAATTCACAACATGATTGGAATCTATTATATAAATATTTCTTATCATAGAGACACTTGGTAATATAATATGAAAATAATGATACAATTTGGTACAATAATCAAATGTCAATTTGTCAAATGTTCAAATTTCATTTTCGAATGTAAAGTTTCAGAACTTATTTCAAGTAAATGTTATCATCCAATAAATAGAGAGAAGCATAAAGTTGAGAGAATAAAGGTAAGTAAGTAACTAAACTTGATAGAAAATTCTAAGGAGCAATATTCTAGTTTTCATTTGAAACAAAAGGTTAATAGAAAAAGTTGTAAAATAGATTCAGAGCTTTCTACAAATCCATATTCCTCAATTTGTAGAGTCCCTTTAATGAAAATTATTTTTCTAATCCTTTTTAGTTATAGTCGTTTTCACACATAGTAAGCACTTTATCATGTTAGCTGACAGGCAAAGTTTTAGAAAATATTTTTATATTTATCGATTGATTTTCGTCAAGTTTAGTTTTTTTATCTTCACTATTCTGTTATTATTATTTGCTTCTTCTTCACCATGATGATGAGGGAGAAATGATGAAGACCAAAAGAGAAACTTGAAAGACTGAAGATGATGCAAGAGAGTTTGAAGCCCAGAGAAAGGCTTAAAAATGGGTAATATTGAATACGAAAGGAAACTTGTATAAACGAGGGAGAAATGATGATGATGATGATGATGAAAGGAAGATTGTGTGAATAAAGCTCCGAACGACATAGAAAGAAGATAACAAGAGTAATATGTATTAGCGAGATGATGATGAAACATTTCTATACTTCTGTTGGCATCTTTTCTTATCAATGAGAAAAAGGATGAAAATGAGATGAGAATGATGAAGACGAAGATGAAATAATAATAACAATAGAAATAATCATTCGAATGCTCAGGAAAAAAAAGCAAAAGAAAATAGAAAAAAAAATATGTAACTTGAAGCCATTGATGAGCATTCTTATTATTTCTTCGTGATCAGAGTGATGAGGAAGAGAAAGCATGGAAAAAGATGATTGAGGATAAGGTTTATTGGACATAAACATTGAATAGTTGATCAGTTTTTCAAGTTGAGGGAGTTGAGCTTGATAATGATGATGATGAAAGGGAATCAAAGGGTTTGGGTATGAGATTTCAAGAGGCTTCCAAGGGAGGATTCACACCAGTCAACCATTGAATTCAACATACAGAATATTCTGAGAGAATAGTTCATTAATCATGATTCAAAATGAGAATAGAATTGAATAGAATGTTGTTGGTGATGAGAAAATGATGAAAAAAGAAGCGAAACGACGAGAGAGAGAAGGAAACAAAAATATTTCGAACACTTTCTGAGGTTCGATGAAAATGTGTTCAAGTGAACAATTTTCTTCGGGAAGATAAAGAAAGATGTAAGATAAAGGATGAAGATGAAAAAACTGTGCTGGATTTGCAAAGAAAATTGTTGATTGTTATTGATCAGAATCAATTATCTCTCACACACTATTAACAAAACAAATATAAATAAGATGATAAATTACCATCAACTCATTCATGATGATGAAGGCAATGACAATGACAATTAATCAAAAAATAATAATTACACAATAGCAATCATCTGACTACAGTGTTTAAATTGTTTCAAGTTTCATCAATTAAGAATCTAATTACTGAGATCTCTTTTTTTCAATCAATTATATAATCAAAGTAATTGTTTCAATGGAATTCAATTCAATCATTATCAATACTATAATTTAGGTGAAAATAATGCTTATCATTAGCTGGCAAATTGTTGTTATTTATATTGATTAGCATTTCTAATTAACTGTTAATCAGTACAATACAATTCAACAGACATCTAAAAACATCATGATGATGATAATCGGAAATAATGAGCTGTTCAATTTGCATGGGAACCTCGAGTTTATTTCCCTTTTCTGAATCATTTTGGAAAAGTTCTGAAATTTTATCCAAAATAAGAGAAATATTCAGATGAATATTTTTGCATGAGAAGATCAAATTTACTTTTTAAATGGTTAAAGAAAGTGCAGAAAAAAAAATTCTTTTCACTCAACAATTTTCTTCTCAATATTTGCTCAGTTCCAATGATCAGAATTCTGTAAATTGATTTGAGCATTTTCATAATATACTAAAAGAGAGAAAAAAATGTTAACGATAAGCTTAATATTTACAAACTTATCTCAACAATAGTAATAAGGGGAGGATGAGAAAATAATGATTCGAATTGAGAGTTTGAGAAAATCGAATAGAATTTAGAACAAAGCAAATAGATATAAATTTCCCATGTTATTCACCTTAGATTTCAGGGTAGAAGGAGGAGAAAGATGATAATCACGATGATGAAGGAAACGAAACTTTTTTCTCTCTTAACTATCAACTCTTTTCATCTGCGTTGAAATTCATTGTTATTATCAGAAAATGTTACTCAGTTGATTGAATTTCAAATATTATACTTTGTCAGGTTTAGACTGAGAGAGAGAGAGAGTTGGTAAAGATGATAATGATGAACAATATTACCAACCACAATTTTCAAAGGCAAGATTATATTAGAACTGATAAAATTGTATGAAAAAGCTGAAAAATTATCATTACTATTATCTTCATAATCATCATCATCAGAATTCTGACAGAGTAATGTAAAAGATAAAAAAGAAAAAAATTGCAATGAAAAATGAAGCGTAAGATAAAATTCATTGAACTGAACAAAATTGAGGACAAAATAATGACCTGATATTGGACATTGAAAGCATTGGTGTTAACTATTAGCAAATCAACAAATGTAAAAATCGGTAAATCAAGGGGATGTTGTTTATCATCAGCATTATGATGATCATCATCATGGAGGTGGTGATGATTATGATTACCACTATTATTATTTATCACATCTACAACAATGGTTATAACAATGGCGAAGGATAAAATTTCAAGCGAAACGTATATAAGAAAAGCTCATTTCAAGCATCAAATTTGAGCTTTAACTTTCTCACTTTCTTTTTATTTCTTTACAATTATAGCTGAAATATTAAATTATCATCATGATCAAGATCATGATCATCGGAATCATGAGAAGATAAAAAATGATTATCATGAAAATTCTTGATTTAGAAAAGAAAACAAGATGAACCAGAAAAAATTTATTGACTTTTTATGTTCCGGGTTACAAAAAGTTCATTCATATAACGTGAATGCCTAAACTTTTTTCCCTTGCAAATGCAATTTAATGATTGACTTTAAACTGAACATTCAAAACTTGATAATCATTTACATATTTCACTTTCTCTTCCTATCTCTGTCTCTTCATACTTGTCAACCTCAACATAAATTCAATTCAATCATATTTCAGGGAAATTCAGAATAAAGATAAAGGAATTTTAACGGAAATTTTTGCAACGAGTGGAGCTTCATAATAGGGCAAAAGCACGAAAGATGAAGATGATGAAGAAAATTGCAAACAATAATAATATTACATGGGAATGGAAAACAGGATCAACGATTTGAATAACAAGAAAAAGTTTCAAGTTTTTTTTTTCTTTCTCAATTTGAAACAGGTAAGTATTACAACAGAAAATTTGGTCATCAAATCACGTTCCTCAATCTTCTGGTGAATTAGTGAATGCAAGTGAAAGAGAAGTATTCAGATTCAGTTGTTGTTATCATCATGCTAACATTGAATACTTCATATCTATCGGAATAAGTACAATAAAAATGGAAACAGAGATTCTGTCAGATACATATGCATATGCATAAAATAACAATATCATGTAGATACACATACTCAGTAGTCATGAACTTCATCTCGATGTAATAATAATAATATTTTCAGTCAGAATAATATGTATCCATATAATAATCTATGCATATATAAATATATATATATCCTTTGTACAGTTATACTCAGTGAGTATATATTCTGTATGTTATCCTGGTTTATACAATTTCCATTCTGACAGGAATAGGAATCGCCAACATGAAAAATGTTTCAATGTTTATTTTGATTTGAGGTTCATTTTTCTTGCTACTATTAGTAAAAAAAAAAGTTCAAACTTAATAACAATATGATATCATGATCATCATTATTATTATTTTGTTATTATTATTATCATGTAACTTTGCCAATATTATACTAGTATTAGATGTGATTTCATCTATTTGGGATTCAGTGTTATCGTAATAAATGGCACGAGGTAAATAATAACATGATAAATGCTGAAAGTTTCTCGATGAAAATATATATTATTTAACCGGCGGAAAACAAAAGTAAATATACTGTTATTAATTGGGCTTTTTAAATTGATAAACTTGATTATTTATGCCAAAAGTTTTGGTAATTTTTTCGCTACTTGATTGATTGCAATTTAAAGTTACTAAGATTGTGAAATAAATGATTCAACTCACTATGAACGGTCAAGGTAATCACTTTACTTAATCCTGGGCCGATTGAATTACTTGCTTGGCACAGGTAAAGTCCACCGTCCTCAGGTTCAACTGTTTTAATTAGTAGAGAGCCATTAGCATATACCTCGAAATGAGGTCCACTTGCTATTGTGGTAAAGCTTCTGGGAGTTGCTAATTGTGATAGGTAGAGAGAAAGAGAATCAAGTTAATTGTTGGCTTATAGTAAATCGTAAGGTTGGAGTTTTTTTTTCTTGGATGGATCAACTTACCTGATCCTCGTTCCCAGGTAATTATTGGTGAAGGTGATCCTTCAGCGAGACAGTCAATCATTATATTTTTACCTGAAACAATTGATACATCAATTGGTTCAACTTTCCAAAAAGGTGGAACTAAATTAGAAAAAGAAAATTAAATAAATGAGTTAATTAAATTGAAATTGAGATGAAGATTAAAGTGTTGTGATGATTTATATAGGAAAAAATTAATCATCATTATCAATCATATTGACAATTGATTATTACACTTTTGTGGTTATTGATTATGATTGATAATAACAATACAAATTACGATTATGAGATTAACTTTCATTGATTTTTTTGTTACTCTCTCTCTCTCCCCGGCCTATCAACAGATTATGTATTATTAATAACGATAATCAGACATAATTACAGATTACATTTATTATCTAACATGATCATTGAAATGGTGAAAATGTATTAAGTGAAAATCGATAGAATTTGAAAAGGTAAATTGATTGAAATAATGAGGATTCATGACACATTAAATGTTGCAAATCACTATGGGAGTTTTAGATAATCAAGATCAACACTTGGTGATGATTAAAATGATATAGTTTTAAATTAAATTGTTTTGATTTCCTTATGCAAAAAAAAAATTGGTTCAAAATATTTCAATCAATTTTGTTATTCTCATATTATTATTAAACTAAATATATTAATAAACATGATTCCCTTCATGATATTATTACTGTTTTAGATTTGGAGTAACAATCCTACTTGACTGAAAAAATTTGATGTTACCTGAGGGCATTGTTCAGTTTTCTCATGTTTTGGGTATTTCATGATAAAGGGATAAAAAAGAGAGGGAAAAAATTCTTCATCTACTCGCATGATAATATTATCTGATAACATGAACTGAATCGATACAGTTTGAAAGAGAAAGGAGAGAGAGAGAGAAAGTGTCTTGGAAAAAAAATGATGGAGATGAAGAAGATAATCATGAGCATGATTGAAATGATAATGTTGATCTGAACAGACCTTAAGATATTATTTTCTTACTCTAACTGATTTGATGTTGATTAAAAAGGTTCATGATCAGCAAATGATCAGTATTAAAATTGAAACACATCATCTCTTGAGGATTAATTATTTTCATTCAATCAAATTTAGTGAGATGAAGGAAGAGAAAGAGAGAGAGAGAGGAAAAATTACTATTCTTTGTAAATACGATTTTGACATGATAGTAATGATGAAATTTGGCTATTAATCGTACTCACCATCTACATTCAATGTTGCCGTATGAGAATCGGATGCAGCCGAGTTGCTTACAATGCAAGTATAGTTACCATTATGCCGAGGTGAGACTCGATTAAAGGTTAGGTCAGAAGAAAAATCATCCGTCCTAATACCAATTCCGTTAATCGGTGATTCAATTAGCTCCTCATTTTTGTACCATTGGAAGACAAAAGGTGGATCACCTTGTATAACTGTACAAACTAATCGGGCTCTCATACCTTCTTGGATACTTTCTGGAAATTTGAATGGATCGATCATTGGACCCGCTATTTGAGATTAACCAACAGCGGATGTTAATGGATTAGATTGAATGACCATGATAATGATGATGGACCACGAAAAGTGAAAGGCAAATGAGATAAAAAAAAAGAAATACAGGAAAAGGAATCCAAACATATAAGAACGGTAATGGATAATGATGATAAAGATAATGTTAGATAAAGGGGAGTTTATAGATTAGAGGTGATAAAGTGGTAACTTCCTTTTTCCGGTTGTCGTTGATGATGATGGAAATGAAGTGGATGGATGATAAGGGATGAATGGATAAGATGAAAAAGGGAAGAGGTTAAAGGTTTGTCTGATTGTTTTTGTTTACTCTTGTAATGTTATTGTTGTTTTGTTGTTACCTTTTAATGATAAACAAACGATAAAACAATAATATCATTTACTTTGATTTGATTTGTTATTGTAATTTTTGTTTCTGCTTAAATCAAATTGCTATTCCAAGTTTAATCAAATTAGGACTAAAGTTAAAATTAAAAAGCTGACCATTGGTCAGTTACTATTCACATTATTAATATATCATCTAAATCAATGAAACTTGTTAAGTAAAAATGTTGATAGAAAGCAAATAGAAATGCTCATATAGTCAATATAATCGAGTAACTGTAATTATTAATTGTTTTGATTTAATTTTTTTTTTCTTACACTTTTACCAAATACATAATCTAACTACCAATTAATATTAATTAACAGTCAAGTGGTTTGAGAAGGCGTTTCGTTTATAAATTGTTATCATAATTAACATCACTGTAATGAATTATAATTTACCACTAACAGTGAATTACAATGAGATGGAAAATGTGACTTGTTAATCAATGTATTATTATAATTATCATGATTGTTAACTTGCTAGAAGCAAATTATTATCATCATTAGGTAAAACAATCAATTCTTATATAAGTGATTTCTTTGATTATTAATGAATACAATTGTTTATTATTACAATTAGTCCCTATTATTAATCAAAAACTAAATTTAAATGGTACAGTTAAAATGGGAAAATCCTATTCAACCTTGGGTTTAAATTTAATTGTTGTTTACATAATAACAATTAACAAGAGTGATCTTTATTTATAATAAATTGGTTTCCTTTTATTTTGATATTCAATGTTAAAACTATCAGCAAACTATTTGATTTAAAATGCAATTCAATCTTTATCATCGTCATTAGTTAATGATGATTATGATAATGATAGTGATTACTAATAGTAACTCTGAGAATGGATAATGATGATGATGATGATGATGATGATCGGGATGCTTGATTATGGTTTAGTAACATGATTTGTTTGTTGTTGATAATCAATGGAGATGAATAGAGTTTACAATTAGTTAAATGATTTGAGAAGAAAACAAAAATCTGTTCTCTCATCGTTAGTATCAATCGACTTTTCTTCTTCTTTGGTGTAAACAATTAAATGATCAGAAAAGATCACGTATTCTTGGGAATTGGAGGGATAGGCTTGTTATACTTTCCATGTAACCATGAAAAATTGTTGTGAACTTTAACCATGTTAACGAATCAAAATGAGTTAATCTACTAATATTACGAGTTGATGATAAAAATTGTGAATAACTTGGAGGATTTAGCAACTAAATTCCTTATAAGAATATAAGTGAAAAATAATAACATGGAAATAGCGATCGATATTGAGTATATCTATAAATTCTGATGGGATGAGAGACTAACAAGTAAACAAATAGATAAATAGACAGATAAAATAGAAAGGTAGGTAAATGGAATAGAAATTGATAGTGGAAAGGTGAGAAATAGTGATAATATTTACGAGCATTTGAAACGATAGGAATGAAAATGTAAGGTTAACTCTCGGGTTTTTTTTCTGAGTAACTATTATGGGAATTTGGAAGGTTTGATAAACTTTGGTTAATCGAATTAGTTAAATTGATTGAGTTTTTTTCTTTCTTACCTGTAACAAGTAATTTAAATTGTTGAGCAGAAGTTTTAATTCCATTGGATACATGACAAGAATATGAACCATCGTCAACTGATTTTTGGACACTATTGATAACCAAGGAGCCATTTAAAAATATCTCTTGTCTTCTATTGCTTGGTAAACGTATTGGACCTGAAGAAGAAAAATTTTCAGAGAAAAACAGACAAGCCTTATGATCATCAGATGATTAATTAATTTAATAATTAAGCAAGAAAACTGGGCTAGTTTGAAGTAATTTTGTTTCTCGTTTCTTTAGAAATAAACAAATTTTAATGTTTCAATTTGTTTCTTCTCATATTCTTTCATGAATCCATTCATGATCCAGGGACATTGAACGTGAATGAGAAAGGTAATGTTATGCAAGAAAAGAGAGATTAACACTTACCCTTTGACCAGAATATTTTTTCAATTGGATAACCTGAATAGGGGCAATTAATGATAACAGTTGATCCACTGGTTACATGGATATCCTTTATTGGTTTTACTAAGGGATCACCTTTAACATGGAGACGAGCACTGTGAGAGGCACTGGCTACTCGATTAGTGGCTATACATGAATATAACCCACCGGTGTTTAAACTAATCGAGGTAACATTGAGAAAACTGGTCAATTTTTTTAAACCGGACGATGATAGTGAGGTAACAAAATCTGCCACAGTAAATGTATCACTGTTGTTGATGGGAGAGCCATCAAGTTTCCAGCTAATTGTTGGCATTGGTGATCCACTAGATTCACATTTAAGGTTTACACTTTTACCTGGATCAACAATTAATTCATCAAAGATGGTCAACAAAGTAGGCACCGATATTTGCTCTATAGTTGATGATGGTAAATTAGTAGATAAAGGAGACACTAAAGATGAGACTGAGGGCGAAGATGAGGAGGATGATGATGATATTAATAAGCTTGAAGATGAAAGTGGCTGTAAGGACAAAGATGGTAATGAAGATGAAAGTAATTCTGTTGCAGTTATCAAACTATAATCAGAGATTAACAGAGAAACGAGAAGATTTAAAAAAAGATAAACTGATGACGATGATACTGATGATGATAAATTGTAATAGACAATAATTGATTGACTTGGCGAGCAGAACATGGTCCAAGTTGATTATGTCATTTAATTGACTCTTTTTCTCTTACACTTTTAAATTATCATTTTGTATCACCAAAGAAAAGAATTTCTTTTCTTTTTTCTAAACCGAGAAGAAAATTAATTTTCTTTCAAAAAACATTTCGATTAAAAGGGTTAATCATTTTTTCACTTTTCTTATTTAGACATTTTTATCACAACAATTAAGAGAATTAAGAAAAAAAGAAAGTAAATTCATGTATCGTTTTCATGTTCTACTCATCAACCGATAGAATCAACTGGAAGTTCAAAAAGAAAAACGAATAAAAGAAAAAGAGAATAGAATTTCCGTTTATTGACACCATCTGGTGAATGCATTATACATTATTCTTCAGGAATCCTGAAGCGGGATTACCTGAAGGTCCTTACGGACACTGAACTAACCGTTCAGTTTACAATAATTATATTTTTTTGTATTGTCAGTTTACAAGGATTATATTTTTTGTATTGTTAGTTAGATCTGTGTGAATTTTGTCTTGATGAGTTAATTGTTTGAGTTTAATTTCATTAGTTTGATTTCATTAGTTTGATTTCATTAGTTTGATGTCATTAGTTTGATTTCATTAGTTTGATTTCATGTTTGGTAAAGTTGAAATGGGTGCCGTTTGTTTGCAGGTCCAAAAATAGTTTAACTCATTAGGTTTGTCATAAAGAAAAGAATAAAATAAAATAAAATTAGAAATTCAATCTTTTCAAAAAATTAAGTTTGAGATAGAGAAATTAAGTCGCATCAATTTAACAAAACTTACCAATACAAAATGGTTGAAGTTATTACTACGCAATAATAGCTCAGTTTTAAGGGTAACAAAGAAAAACAACTAAAGTAACTGTTGATCTATCATAATTTTGGTATCAACTTGATCCTTGTGATGAGATGAACATTAGTAACACAAAATTTAAATTTAAATTCACAGGTAAAGTTAATTAAATTAAAATTTATCAGGAGCGAAAAAAGTTGGCTCTCGCCATTGAATTTATTTCGTTTTAATTGGAATTCCACCAGATGGAGTTACTAGTCTGGTCTTTTTCCCGATTGAGAAAAGCAAAACAAGAGTTTTTTTTTATATTAAGATGATTAAATTTGTATAAAGTTTATCATGTTTTAATTAATCTTACTGAATGATTTTTGTTTGGTGTTTGTTTTTTTTTCGGATATCAAGGAGCAGATATGGAGACAGATACTTTTAGATGGATAGAAAGAGAAAGGGAAGGAGGGAGGGAGAACGAGAAGAGACAGAGTGAGAGAGAGAGAGTGAAAGAGAAAGTTAGAGAGGAAAAGAGAGAGAGAGAGTGTGTGTGTATGTATGTGTGTATTTGTGTGTGAGAGAAAAGAGAGGAATGGAAGAGAGAGAATAGAGAAAATCAAGAGAAAAAAAGAACGAGAGAGAATAGATAAAGACAGAAACACCTCCCCTCTTGATAAGTGTCTCTCTCTCTCTCCGATTTAGCAACAGTTTGACTGGGTTTTGACCGGAGTGGATGAGGGGTTGATGGAACCGAGGACATTGGACCCGGCAGCTTGTCCAGCCATTCCACCTGACCCTGGACCCATTCTGTTCTTAATTTCAGCAGCCATGGTTAGAAAGGCTTGCTCTACATTGGTAGAATTTTTTGCCGAAGTTTCCAGGAAAGGAATTGAAAGTTGCTCAGCAAATTCTTTAGCTGTTGTATAATCAACCACTTTTTTAGAGGTTAGGTCACATTTGTTACCAACCAACAACTTGTTTACATTATCACAAGCATAACGATCTATCTCATGTAACCATTGTTTCACATTATTGAATGACTCCAAATCTGTTACATCGTAAACAACGATAATTCCATGGGCCCCACGATAATAAGAAGATGTAATAGTGCGAAATCTAGATATTTATGAGTCAGTACAAGAGAGAAAAAGTTAAAATTAATCAAAAATAATGAGACAAAAGAGAAGAGCAAAAGATACAACAAGATAAATAATGTTTCTTTTTTTTTAGGTTTTTGTAGAAGAATAAAAAAAAGAGTCAACTTGAAGTGAACATGTAATGATGAGGTTGATGACTAAAACAACACTCTGATTAATCATCCAATTCAATTTGGATAACAAAAAGGAGGTGGTATTCACGGCCTTGTGATAATTTGAATGATGGGAGATTAATTTTTGTATGTTAGTAAATAATAATAAACAAATGCCAACCTTTCTTGTCCTGCTGTATCCCAGATTTGTAATTTAATTGTTTTATTATCCAATTCTATGGTTCTTATCTTGAAATCAACACCAATAGTTGAAATATATGATTCTGTATAAGTGTCATCAGCAAATCTAAGAAGTAAACATGATTTTCCAACACCTGAGTCTCCAATCAGCAGCAATTTGAATAAGTAATCACTAGAATAGGAGAAAGACAGAGACAGAGACAGAGAGATAGACAGAGAGAAGAGAAAAAAAATGGAAAGACAAGAAAAGAGGAGGTTAATATTGAACAATGTAATACATTTTGGAGGAGAGAAATTAAAGTCAAGTGAGTCGCCACTAGATTTTTCTCTCTCAATTCATTCTAATTATAGCTAATCTAGTGAATATCGAAAAGATTAAAGAGACAAGTGACTTTTAAATCTTCAAGCTGTTTCTCTGCCACAATTCTCATTCAATTGACTTTTGGTTTTTCTCTTTCCTTCTTCTCCTTTTCAATGATGAAAAATGAAACATGATTACACTTCTAGAACAAGTGAAAATGTAGAAAATATATTGTTCTTATAACAGAACAAATCTACAAGAAGAAGGAGAAGAAAAAAAAGAGAGAAAGAAAGAAAATAGTCAAATAGAAAGAGTGAGAAAGTGAGAAGCTAAAAAAGAAGAAAAAAAAATTACACATCACAAGGAGAGAGATAGAAAAAAAAGAGGAAGAGAGAAAAGAAAGAGGAAAACCAAGTAAAGACAGAGAGAAAGAGAGAGAGAGAGAAAATTTAAAAGGTAAAAATTGTATCAACACTTGAGAGAGAAAACATTTTTACAGATTAACAATACTTACTATTCAGGGTTCATCTTGAATTAAATTAATACAATTACAACAACCAAAAAAAGATATTAATTGTAAAATAACTTAGTTATGTTAAGAAATTAATCAAATTTTGATTGAGGAGTTAATTTGTTTAAATGAGAATTCAATTGTGATGAATAATACAAACTGAGAGAGAAAAAATTGTTGACACCCTAAAGGGGAACATCTTCGAATAACAACCTGTCACATTTGACGTTTTCTTTTTCCAAAATAGAAAATCACTAAATTCTTATTCTTTCTTAATGTTTGTGTCCAGTAAATTTCACCAAAAATAGAGTAATTAATTTTCAACTAATGGAATTGAAAGTAATTAAACAATTAAGAAGATGAAAATTTGTTTTGAATTGAAAAAAAGAGAAAAGAAAATTTAAAAAGAATATCTGATTAGTATCATGATACTTGATTCGATTGTTTGGGATTCGAATCCAGAGTTAAATGTTTTCTCTTCAATTTAACAAATCACCAAGTTTTCATTTTTCTATTTATTAATTTATTTAATTACAATTAAATTCCAATCATGTTGGATTTAAATGATTTACAAAAAATCGGCCTGGGATTGGCGATGTTTGGTCTTTCCTTTCTGGTCTTAGGTGTTTTCTTATTATTTGATAAAGGTTTACTTGCCATTGGAAATGTATGTTAACTGTGATTGTTTTTTTCACATTTTTTTTCTGGTTAATTTTGTTTCATCTGTCAATTTGATTTGATTAGTGGTTTTCGTTTAAATTGTTAACACAAATGATTCTAATTCGATATTTATTGGATTTTCTATTGATTATAGATTCTATTCCTTTCTGGATTAACGTTTATCATTGGTTTTCAGAGAACATTTTTCTTTTTCTTTCAACGTCACAAATGGAAAGGATCTTCAGCTTTTTTCATTGGGCTAACAATTGTTTTCTTAGGTTGGCCCTTTGTTGGTATGATTGTTGAAATGTATGGATTTATACTTTTATTTAGAGGATTCCTTCCGGTAGCTGTTTCTTTTGTACGTAGAATACCCGTAATTGGTACAATTTTAAATCTTCCCATAATCAGTAAGATTGCTGATGCTTTGGGTGGTGATTCTCATCGATCTATGGTTTAAGACACAACTTTTTTTTCCTTCTCTTTCTCATGTAAACATTTTAATTATTACTATTCCTTTTTTGTAAATTCTCCCGCTATCAAACCTATCAAATTGGTTAAGAAAAAAAAACAACAACAACAAGAGAAAATGAAAGTAAATCAATCAATATATTTTTCACTTTCAACTTGAAAACTTTTCTCATTTTCACTCTTTAAATTGCCCGCGTTCATCATCATGGTTACTTGTCGTTTCCATGGTAACGCTTCATCTTTTTCCATGTAAACATTTTCATCCAATTGTCAATTTTTCCTCATCTGATTAAGTTAATTGTTTTCTTTTGTTTTTCATGTTCTCTCTTTGTTTTTGTTAATATCTAATTTAAGTTCTTAGAATTTATTACTAATTCTATTCTATTTTGTCTCCTTATCTTTCGAATTAACTTTAATTTGAATCATTTGTGTTTGTCTTTTGTAAGTTTGGCTCACAATGGTTTCAATTGTTGACGATGAAGAAATTAATCTTCACCAAGAACCTGTTCAAATAAGAGATGATCTGGTTAAAACTGCAGTTGATTTTCTGAGAATACCCAAAGTTGCTGGTAGTTCGGTGGAAAAGAAGAAAAATTTTCTCCGTTCAAAAGGTTTAAATGAAGAGGAAATTGTATTGGCTTTTAATCAATCGGGTTTCTCATCTTCACCTGATTTTGATTCTTTCAATGAAATTTATTTATCTCAAAAATCCTCTGGTTGGTCATCTCTTGTTAAATTTTCCTTCTCAACTGTTTTTCTAAGTGGCATTTGTTATGGTGGTTATCAATTGTTTAAAAGATACATTCAACCAAGGATTTTACGTTATTTTAGTGATAGACTTGATTCAATTGAAAGGAAACTGGACAATATGATGGACACTGTTAAAAAATTGGAAAATGAAACGTCATCAGATAAACTTCAACAAAATATTCAAATGGTGATGATGAAAACAACCCGACCCAATGTAGCGGAAATTCACGCAATCAATGAATTAAAGACTGAAATCTCATCGGTAAAAGCGCTCATATTGAGTAAAAATTCAATTGCCGTTAAACCGGCCGCCGATGCTTCAATTCCAGCCTGGCAATTAGATGAGTCAACTATTCGTGATACTAAATCAACTGAAATGTCTGAAGATTACACAAGTGATTAGTGTTTAATTGTTGATAAAATTTAATCTGAGAAACTTTAAACAATCAATGTCACAAAGTTTGTATGAGTGTCTTTTTTTTATACAACATTTTTTTTACTTATTATACATAAATTTAATTTAATTGTGATATTTTTACATAAATAAGTTAATCATCAGAATAATGTTTTCAATATTTTAAAGAGTTTCACTCTTCTTGATCAGAATTTTTCTTTGACTTTGGAGTTCCAAGTAACACTTGACTTAATTTCTCTCGTTTCTCATATCGTCGTTTATGTAACTTT
Source organism: Panonychus citri (assembly GCF_014898815.1). NCBI lineage: Eukaryota > Metazoa > Arthropoda > Arachnida > Trombidiformes > Tetranychidae > Panonychus > Panonychus citri. The sequence continues at coordinate 1,145,583 of NW_026515428.1, read as the reverse complement.
CGAAGTGTCGATTTTCCCATTTCCGATACTTCGAGTAATCGTTCAACACCCCGACCAAGCAGATCATTTAAACGGAAAACTCGACTTTTAAGTGTATTGGAGAAATTGATTCGTTTTGTTCGAGCCCAATCAACGAAATCCGGATTAAGGTCTCTAAAATTTTCCATCAACGAATCGAGTGTAGCATTAATCTGTTGAATGTTACCTTCTAATCGTAGGCCAAGTCCTATTTTAGCTTTCGTGAAATCGGCCTCAAGATCCTCGATAATTTCATCGTATTTAGTTAACGCTGATTCCAATTTTTCATCATCAACTTCATCACCTCGACCCATAAATGAATCAATGATTCCCTTGATCACTTGACGACTTTTATCTAGACGATCTTTAATTGTGTCCAAATTTTGTAACAATTTAGCAGTTTTACTTTTCCTATTTGAATCACCATTTGACTTAATTGTTGATTTACTTTCAGTTTCACTTGTCGTTGATTGTTTCACCACATTATCACTGTCATCACTTGATTCACCTTCATCATCTTCTGGTTGACAATTAACTAGAAATTTGATAAAACAAGAGGAGACACAAAATTAATATCAAATTAACTTAATTGTTTTCAATACTAACCTTGTATCCAGATTGATGAAAGTACGAGTAGACTAACAATTAACAACTTCATTTGATTGCCTAGAATTTTTTTTTCCTCAATCCAAACAAAATGTTTACTTGATTGTGATCAAATGATTAGTTGAAAGTGAAATTTTCCTCCTTAAATATGTTCACACTTTTCTATCACAATTTACATTGCGTGTTTTCAGAAAAGTTTAATCATCATCATCATCATCGTAATTAAACTAATTTATCATTTGTATAAATCGTCAAGGACAATATTGGATAAATTGTTATTAAAAAAGAATCGATTAAGATCAAAACCTTTACCGTTATTTATCAAAATGATCAATCATCTGATAGGTTTTACTTTTAATGACAGTCATCAGAAAATTGATCCAATTGTTATGATTTACCGTTTTGTTTGGATAATTATTGTAATTTTATCGTCCAGAAACATTATCAAGTTTATCAATTTGTCTAAAGTTCAAGTTTTGTTTTTTTCGCGATCAATCATCTCAGGAATCGGAAACTTGACCAGGTCAATGACCATTGATTTCGGACTAAACTTTGGTAACGAAAATGATGAATACTTAATGACATTAGATAATCACATTTTCGGGCACTAATCAAGTAAATAAAGTTAATTGTAACCTTCACAGTCCAATGGATTTTAGGGGAAAACAAAAGTCTTAATAACCAGAAATTCAGCTAATTGATTGTTAATTGTTTCAGGAAAATGAACCAAAATCAGGTAATAATTATGATCAAGTATCTCAATGGTATGGAAATTGTTTCTCATCTTCAATTAATCGTCATCAGATTAATTGTAATCCATTGGAAAGTTTCAAATTATTGCAATTTGATCTTATTATTAATAATTTTCATTTAATTGATAAGATATTTAACATTTATATTAATATTTGGTTGATTTTTTGTTTCTTCATTCTTTCATTCCTAATTTATGGTGATTGTAAATTATTAAAATGATTACTTTTTGGGACCAATCATGTTTGCAGGTTTAACCCATTCATCAAATTGACTTTCGGTCAGGAAGCCACTTTTAATTGCTGCCGCTTTCAAGGTTGAACCTTCCTTATGGGCTAATTTGGCGATTGCCGCTGATTTATCATAACCAATATGGGGATTGAGAGCAGTTACTAACATCAAAGATTCATTCAACAGTTGATCAATTCGAGACTCATTTGCTTTGATTCCGTTAACACAATTATTGGTAAATGAATTGGATGCATCAGCAAGTAAAGTAGTTGACCTTAGGACATTTGCAATTATCATTGGCTTGAAAACGTTCAATTCAAAGTGGCCATTGGATCCACCGATGGTCACGGCAACATGATTACCAATCACTTGAGCACAAACCATAGTCAATGCTTCACATTGAGTTGGATTGACCTTTCCGGGCATGATTGATGATCCTGGTTCCAATTCGGGGAGACTAAGCTCACCCAGGCCACATCGAGGTCCAGAAGCGAGTAAACGTATATCATTAGCGATTTTCATTAGAGAAGCAGCAATTGTATTCAATGCACCGGAAAGTTCGATACATGCATCATGAGAAGCAAGAGCTTCAAATTTGTTTGGTGCTGGACGGAATGGGAGACCAGTTAGAGAGGCGATTTCCGATGAAACTGCTTTATCCCAGCCCACCTTAGTATTTAATCCAGTTCCAACAGCGGTACCACCGATTGCAAGGTAGTACATTCGAGGTTCCAAAGCAGATTTGATTCTTTCAATACCAAACTCTACTTGACAAGCATAGGCAGAAAATTCTTGCCCCAAGGTTAACGGTACAGCATCTTGACAATGAGTTCGACCGATTTTGATAATATGTTCGAATTCTTTTTCTTTTCTCTTCAATGATTCTAATAATCCTTCGAGGGCAGGAATTAATCTGCTTTTGGTTTCAATGGCTGCAGCGATGTGCATTGCAGTTGGAAAAGTATCATTTGATGATTGACCTTTGTTGACATGATCATTTGGGTGAACTGTAGTTTTATCACCTCTTTGGCCGCCTGATTAATGAGAGCGAGAGAAAACAAATAGAACCAAAAGAAAAGGATAAGGTCAATTAGAATAAATAAATGTGATTTAAACCTTTTGACTAAATTTTCTCACCTAAAATTTCAATTGCTCGATTTGCAATCACTTCATTACAGTTCATATTAGATTGCGTTCCACTACCTGTTTGCCAAATAACTAAAGGAAATTCTTTTTGGAGATCGATATTAACACCCGCTAGAACATCATCACAGGCCTTCATAATGGCGGTCGCTGTTTTCTTCTCAATATTTGACTGATTTGCATTAACAATACAACATGATTTCTTTAAAATGGCGAACGCTTTTATCACTGCAAGTGGCATTTGTTCACCACTCCAAGTGGCATCTTCTGGACGAGACATACCTATCAAATTGGAATAAATAAAAAAGAACAAAGAAAAACAAATTAATCAATCAGAAAAAAAAGAATAACCGATAAAAAGAGAATAGAACAAAAAAAACAAATTCTATCATGAGAGAGAAAAGAACTCACCAATTTTGAAATTATTCCTCGATCTTTGAGTTTGTGCTCCATATAACCTATCAGCGGGCACTTTGACCTCACCCATAGTGTCACTTTCAACTCGAAATTTATCGGACATGATGGTTCGAGTTAAACAAAATCTTCTAATACAATTAAAAGACAAACGACCATTAATTTGTAGAATCATTTTGATTGATTTTTATACCAACGAAGATCGAAAAAGATAAAAGAAATATGATAAAACTCAAGAGGTTCAGATTAAGATAAGATTCTATATCTAATTGATTGATTAATAAAAAAAGGTAAAGTCACTTAGGGTTAATTACTAAATCAATCACAACATCAACACATGATAATCAACACACAATCAATTAGATTAAAAATCTAAAAGAAAGAAAAAAGATCGATTGATAAATCGATGTATCGGTTGAGTTAAATTCTAATCGATTTGGTTAATCGTTCAAAGGATCAAAAGGACAACATTCTAGTCGCTTATAGAAATTGTTTATCTAATTGTTAACAATTTTTACCTAATTTACTACAATTTAAAGTCTATTTAAATTTAATCTTTTACTTTATAAGTGATTGTTTAATCCACCAGTGGTTTTATACTTTAGAAATAATGAAAATCTGGACCTCAGAGCATGTTTTCAGGTGAGGCTTTGGTTTTTTCTATTTCCACATTTGCTTGTTCCAGAAAAAGTGAATCTTTTTTTTTCCTTATGATGGAAAAATTTGATTGGCAGGTTAACTATTACTGCTATTGTTTAATTTAACCTTTTAGGTAAATTTCTAATTTTCCTTTTCTTTTTTTTTCCTTGTGCTCTTGCCTACAGTTATCCATGGGAAAAGGTTGTGACGGCCACTTGGCGTAAATATCCAAATCCATTGAATCCAGCGGTGGTTGGAATAGATGTTATCGATAGGAATGTTTCAAATGGAATTCTTAAAAGTCAAAGATTAATTAGTACCGAATGGGGTATGCCTCAATGGGCCTGTAGTATTTTAGGAGGAGATAAAATATCTTATGCTGTAGAACATTCAGAAGTTGACCCTAAACATAAATCCATGACCTTAGTTTCAAAAAATGTAAGAAAATGTCATAACATGTTGATTTTCAAGGTTGTATCTATACACACAAGCATAGAAACAGTTACATTTTCTTAAGCTTTCATATTATCTCAATTAGTTGATTTAATTTTGCTGCTTTGTCAACTCTTTCTATTATCTAATATCATAGGGTATTGATACTTGATTATTATCTAGAAAGTGATTGTGTGTGTATAGATACAATAGATACGATTGATTATCCAGGTTAAATTTGAGAAAATTCCAATTGTAACGATACAAATATTTTCATCTTTCAATTGAATTCTCTTGAATTGTCTTCGATCAATTGAATCGATCTACAAAAAAACGAATCATGGGAATTTCTTTCCTTCAATCTTATGACGCTCTAATTTTATCTAACCTTTTTTTTTAATCTTCGTTTTTTCATGTGATTTTTTAGATTTCTTTTTCTAATGAAGTTTCAATAGAGGAAAAATTAACATATCTGCCTCATCCAAGTAAACCTGATGCCACTCTCCTTAAACAAGAGGCTATAATTACCGTCCATGGAATCCCCTTGAGTAGTTACTTTGAAAATTTCATTTCGTCGACAATCTCATCTAATGCTCAAAAGGTAAATTCCGAGTGTTCCGAATGTTCCTAAAATTCCTTAATTAGTTGCTTAATTTCACTTTTATTCCATTCTCTAGTCATCTACTACGTTCTTACAAGAATCAAATTAAATGTTACCTCTCTCTAAATTGTCTTTCTTTTCTCTCTTTCTCTTTCCAGGGTCGTCAAGCAATGGAATTTGTTATCAAGCGAATGGGAGCCAATACATTAGAAGAGGAATTACATCGGCAGATGATATGATTAATTAATTAGTTATTTATGAATTAAATTTATTATATAATAATCAACTTTAACCTTAGAGGATTTCAAGTAAACCTATTTCCCTTACCATCTAAATCATATCTAGATGTATATATACATACCTTTTTGTGCCCAAGTGATGAACTACAACAAGGAAACACAGCAATCAGGCAGCAGCGTAAAAAACAAATTACTCAACAGCAAATAGGATCACAATTAATTAACTAAAAAGAATCTAAAGTTAACCAGATTAGAACCAGTTTTCCTCCTATGTGAATAATAATCTTTCATGTTACCATCCAGTTTAATAACTATAATTAACGGAATCCATACACTTTCCAGATCCACCATCAGAAAAAAAACCAGGATGATAAAAGATGGAAGAAAGCGAAAGAGCAACAACCAATTCCATCAATGTGATGAAAATTGTACTGTTGATAAGATGATGATGAGAATTGATGATATTATTTTCTATCCCTTGTAACCATCTTCTCTCTCTCTCTCTTTTTTAATCATCTCACTAGATGATGATAAAACTGTGTTTACAGTTGGAAAAATGTTTGAATATTATCCAAGTTAAATAGATCATTAAGAGCGATTGATTTGCCAGTGAAAGGCAGTTAAACATGTTAAATTAACAGTATGGATCATTCATCTTTACTAACTAACTATCAAAAGATGAAGAAAATGGTTACAAGATAGAACATATTATCATCTTAATCATCTTTATCTTCATCATCACTATCCACAGATCCACTAATGTCACGTGATTTTCTAATTCATGGAACATAATTAATCAAAATGAGTCTCAGACAACAAAAAAATTAACAACAATTCAGTTGATTTAGTTAGTATAACCATCACAATCGCTCCCATTATAATACATCAAAACTACTGTTACATAATTTTGAAAAGTGTTCAGATTTACTGTTGAAATTTTGTTAATCTAATTGTTTCCATTGTCACTGATTGATTTAATCATCAGCACAAGATCATCAATTCAATTAATTGGAATGAGGATTTTTTTTTGTAAATAATATTAAAGTGAAATAAATTGCTAATTGTATCGAAGATGAAAACAAAAAATCTAGTTGAATTTAAATTACGATTTAATTGAAAACTTTGATTGTTGACTTTGAAACTACATGTTTGATTTACTATGATTACAATCAAAATGATTCAGTTATATGAGGAAAATAATTTAAACAAGTTTGATTTGATTGAATTGTTGATTGGGGTTGATGGTGATTATTTGAGACAATTAACCAACTTGTATAATCATTAGTAAATGGTGATGATGATGGATAATCTTGTATTGAAGGATGATGAAGATGAGGATGATAAATAAGATTACCATTAGAATTAGAATTGATTTGATTATTATTATTGTTGGAGTAATCAAATGTTGGAGTTAATTGTGATCCAGATGAATCAATAAGTTGATTGTTGGTGATTAAATTAGTTGATTGTTTAATTGTCGGTGTATTAACGTTACGTGTGTTGGGTGTTGATGGTGACGATGATGAGGATGAGGATGAAAAAGATGAGGAAGATGATGAAGATGAAGATGTTGTTGTTACTGTTATTGGCCCATGATGATGATCAAGTTGTTGTTGTTGTTGTTGTTGATCAGTTTTAATTTCATTTGAATAACTTGATTGGCAAATTAATCCGTTTGAGCTTAAAGGTTTAATTATTGGTGGACTTGTGGTTGTTGTAAGTGTTGTTGTTGATGATGAGGATGAACTAGTGGTCACTTCAACTGGTAATCCAACATAACTGTTAACATTTGAATAGAAATTAGTATAATCCAGATGATGATGAGGATGAGATTGTGGATGATGAAGATGATTAGTAAATGAAGGTGTTGATTGTTGAGGAGTTAAATAAGATTGATGATTTGAGTAGTGATTAGATACCGTTAATGATGATAAAGATGATGAGGGTGATGAGGGGGGAGGTTGAAATGAGGGTAAAGGTGTAAGAGGAAGTGTAAGATGATTAGGATGAGAAGGAGGATGATGATGATGATGAGGTGGTGGTGGTAAAGGGGGAGCAAGTAAATCAATAGGAATTGTCGTTGTTGTTGATGATGAAGATGAACTTGGTGTTGAGTTTGTGGTTGTTACTGTTGTCGATGGTGTTGTTGTTGTCGAGGTGGGAGTGGATGAGGAAGATATTAGTCTGTGGTCACTTTCGTGTGAATGATAATGTCCATTGCCTTCGAGATGATGATTCGATTGGTTTCCAGAGAAACAACCATGTAGACCTTTTTTCCGACGGAAACCTCGAGGTCTCCGTCTGAATGAACCCTCTTCAAAGATACACTCGGACGAAGGGTCAATTGTCCAGTAATGACCTTTACCCGGTTTACCGATGTTCTTTGGTAGTTTAATGAAACACTCGTTAAGGGATAAATTGTGACGAATTGAATTCTTCCATCCCTTGTAATCACCTCGAAAACACGGAAACTTTGATTGTAGGTACGAATAAATTTCCGCCAAAGTGGCCCGTTTATTGTCCGAGTTTTGAATCGCCATCACAATTAGACAAATATAAGATAACGGAGGTTTGTCCATCTTTCGAGAGCCATTGTTATTACTGTTATTACCTGTTAATTTATTACAATTAGATGATAATAATAAAGATGATGAGTTGATTAAATTGTTGTTGTTGTTGTTAATATTTGTTTGATGTTGACTGGTGGTGATTGAGTTGATTGTTGATAAGTTTGATGTAGTTGAAACTAATTGATCCATATTGATGATGATTGTTGATTGTTTTTTCTTTGAGAAATTTGTTAAATTAATTAACTATTTGTTGTATTTAATCAAAGTTAACCAATTTACATCACACACACAATACAACGAGTTAATTGTTGAGATTTGTTTTTAATTGCAAACAATTTTTCCTCTCGATATGTAAACATAAACAACTTTTTTTTTCTTGCAAAAGTAAAACAAAAGTCAATTTTTTTCTGAGTATTTAATTGTTACTGATGATTTAAGTTGATTAGCTGATTATATTGGAAAGTTTTTTTTCCTTGTCTCTCTCATCATCAGTGGGCAATGATGATGATGATTATGAAGATGAATATGCAAAAGATGAAGATGATGATCGGGATGAGAAGAAAAAGTTTTTCTCTTTATCTTCATTATAGGATTTTCTTCAAATTGACAGAGAGAGAGAGAGAGAGAGAGAGAGAGAGAGAGAGAGAGAGAGAGATGAGGATGATAACGAGGAGGAGAAGGAGGAGGATGAGGAAGATCAGAAAGTGATGAAGGATCGTTTTAAGAGCCGAACACCAACTTATACATTTGCCCATAGAAAATTTTTCATCTTCTCTCTCTCTATGTAACATCTCAAACCTTGTGTTCAACTAATTACTCGGATCATCATCATCTCTCTATCATCTCTATCATCATCTTCATCTTCTCCCCCATCTTCATGTTTTCTTACAGAAAAAAACACTCACCAAACTAAACAGAAGCTTAAGATTGAGCTTCTGGTTACTTTAAGTTCGTTCTTCGGCCTTTTTGCTCTTCTCTCTCAATCTTTTATCATTCTCATCATCTTCATCTTTCTCTTCCATATCATCCCTTTTTTATCATCATCTTCATCTTCCTTATCATCTGTTTTTCTTGGCTATCATCTTGTTATTTTCTCAGATTGAGAAATCTCTCTCTCTCATGATGGATTTTCATTTGTAAATATTGCAAGTAAGATGATGTAAAGATGAAGATGAAGATAATTTGATGATGATTATCATCATGATAGGCCAATGATAGAGTCTTAATGTTTAATTTGAACAGGGTGGTGATGGTGAAGTAGTAGGAGGAGGATAAAGATGCGGTGGGAGAGGGTAAAAGCATTTGACTCCATAGGGCAATTATAATGGTGCAAATAAACTGAACCTCCCAAGTTGAGAATCAATAATAACCTTAATTGCATTTAAATTGCAGAATCAGTGAGATAACTGTGCAGAAAATTATCGGCCCACCAACCAACTAATCAACATGATTAACAATCATAATACTGATTACAATCAAGTAATTATCATCATCCCAGACAACAATTTATCTCACCTCCTCATCCTCATCCTCATCCTCATCCTCATCCTCCTCCTCCACTACCACCAACAACTCAATAGGAAAACAACAATTTCAACTGATTCATTTTCTTGATATTTTCAAACTGAATCAATTTTAATTTGGCTCATCATTTATCCTTAAATTAAATCAATACTAATTGAATTGAAGAATCAGAATTACAAATATAAAATTGCTCGATTAAATTGGTTTATTTGAATTCGTTGCGATAAATTAAATTTGATATTAGTGTTACATTTGGATTGATAATATTTTTGATTACGATCAACTAATTACTGTTATTTACATTAGATTTATATTATCACATGATTTAGATTTTGAACTTCGACGATTTAAAATGATCTTTTTTATAAACTTGAACGCTCGTTCTGAGAGTGTCGCTGGTTTCTTTAGGATGGAAGATGAGCCTTCTGAACAGTTTGAACCTCCAATCGAACTTGGATCAAGGCCACTTGAAGATGATCGAGTTGATGAAGATAAAGTTGACGGACCGATTTTCAATTTCTCCTTGATCACATTTGTTAACCATTCGACAATCAATTCAAATCTATCATCAAGTTCAATTGAAACCTCCATGAAAGGAACCTCAAACTTATCGGCAAGGGAAGCTCCTTCCTCGGTGGAAACTGATCTCACCCGGACCAGGTCAGTTTTATTGGCGACCAAAGCGATGGACAGACCAGGGTTATCCTTTTTACAGGTGAACACAGCATTGGTCAAGTATTGAGCGGACATTTCAAAGGATCGACGATCGGTTACCGAATACATTACAATAAGAATGTCCATACTTCGAACCTGAAGGAAAGCAATATAAAGAAGAGAAAGAGAGAAATATGAAGAAAATTTTCATTGAAATTGAAATTGAAATTCGAAAGTTCATATTAGAACTTTTTTCTACTTATTCATCCCTCGAATTTGTAATGATAATTCAAATTATTCATAATAATGGAAAAGACTATTTTTCCTCATGATATTAATTTCATCGTACTCATGGTAACATGTTTACAAACCAAAGTTTGATATTAAATTTGATTGTGATTTCATGACAAAATCAACACGAGAAAATGACAATTTAACTTTCAACATTTAATAAACTGATTGTGAATCAGTTTAAATCATTTGGGAAACTTAAATTAAATTGATTCCAGGGATTGATAAGATGATAATATATGATAATTTATCTAATAGTATACAAAAAAATGTGATCAGAATTGATATATCAAAAGTTAATCATGGTTGTTATTATGGTCTAATTGTTATTAATAGTACAATTAATTGAAACCAATTATGTGCATGTGTGTGTGTGTCATTTAATGAGTATGTATCTTAAGGTAAATGAGTAATTAGGATGATCAACTTTTTCCTGGGTCTCTTTACATGTAAGAGTCATTATTTTCATTCAGTTGAATTAATCGGAATTCATGAAAATCATCATGAAATCAAAGTTTGTATTCAAGTGATTTCAATAAGAGTCACAAAAAGATGGAGAGGAAAATTTATTCTTATTTCCATAGGATCCCATCTATCTACTCATCTCCATCTCCATCCTCATCCTCATCTTCATCTTCATCTTCATCTTCATCCTTCAATGTTGATCCTCAATTCTTGTTAATGAAAGTTAACAGAAGTAAAAAAAAAATGTTCACCAAGGGATTTATCAAGGTGGATACAACTAATACAGTTAATCTCATCTTCCTTCATACAGTTATCATCCTCATCATCATGAATCTTTTCATGATCATTTAACATCACTTTCTTGAATCACCAATCAATACAACAAATAAGGTAACCTAAACAAACAAAGTTAACTCAACATCTCAAGATGAATTAGACTCATGATTAACGTTGGATATTTTTACCTTAAACTAATGTAGTTCAGTATGATGATGATGATCAACACTTTGTGTGTCCCAAGGTTTAACATTCAATTGATGTTATTATAATCATCATCATCATCATCATCAACTGATGATGAACCAATAGTTTGCTATTGAGGTAAAAAAAACAAAATTCTTGACTTATCCTAACTTAATCCATAAAGTTAATTCCTATTATTATCATTGTTTTATTTTCTCATCAAGGTTAATATGAGTTACCTGATTATCTTGATTGTTCATCATAAATATAATCACTTATGTTGTTGTTGATTATTTACTAATACACCAAAGAAATGATTACAATCATGAAACAATATGTTCAGTTATTTGTTCATGTTAATCAGAATTCTAGATTCATGTATTCATGGGCTTTAATTGTTAACCAAACCAATCCACTGATTTGATTATAATTCATTTTCATGGTTACGATGGTTTAACGATTTTTACCAATCGTTGGATTGTTTTTATCGACTTTCTAACAAGTTCGAGTTGGAACTCCAAGTTTCCTATTACTTTTTTCTTCCTCTCTTCCTATGGGACGTAATGATTGATTGATTGATTGATTGAACAATTTAATATCAACAGGAAATAGTTAATCATCAGTGAAAGAAAAACAATCAAATCTAATTTCAATTTAAAAAAAAAGTTTTCCGAGATTTTCATGATAATTACAATAACAATCTCTAAGCTGAGTATTTTTTTAATAACCATCTCAAGTGAAAGATTTCACTCAAGATATTATATTTATTATTAATTATAATTAACTTTAAATAACAACAATTTATTAATAGTTATCATTTTGATTAACTTTCTACTTTAGTGAACTTTTTTTCGCAAAAAAAAATGCTCAAAATCTTATGGGGATTTAAATATGAACACTTGTTACTTGGAATCAGTAGACTGAACTTTCAACTGTATTTAAATTGTGATGATGAATATCATGTAGTCATCATTATCAGAATCATCATGAATTTGTCCATGAAACTCATTATCATGAGATTATATGAACAAAAAAATAACAAAACTATTCTGAAAACAAGAAAAAGTTTCATGATAATAATGATCACTCATATAATAATATCATGAGTGACAAATGATAATAACTTTTGATATTATTAAAACAAATTGTTTCTTATTGATTGAGGAAAATGTTAATTGCTAATCTAATAGTGATAATAACAATCTAATTGATAGTTTAATTTAGTTAACATATTAGTTGACACAAACTGTAACAATCAATTGTTACAATTGGTTGAGGTGAGTAACAATTAATATTGATTTTCATATTTATAACAATCAATTTTTCAAAACAAAACATTTTTTATTGATTGATTATTGTTGAAATTTAATCAATGATTCTGAGTAACAATATAACAAAAAACTTGATTGTCTTTCAATTTCAATCAAATCATTGATTAAAATGTTCAAATTGTTTTTATTTTGTTTCCTAATTTAATTAATGACTTGATTGTCTGATAATTTAGTTGATTACTGTTTATTATTATCCATTGATTAGTCTGATTTAAATTACTTTTGATTATAAATAAAGTTATATGAATGTAATAGTCAATATAAAATTAAAGGTTATCAAAATTAACCAACTGTCAATTAAATTGCTAACTTGATGATATTAAATTGTTATCTATTAGCTTGATTATCTTGATAATAGCTTCTGGGTTATAAATGTTAATCATTAAGATGATTTGTTTAACAGCAATCAATTGATTACACTTGACACTTGAAGATGATAATTTAACCTTTTTCCTTTGGTGTTTACATTAATCATCTTTAATCATGATTAACGTCAATATTTAATTTTTTATTGTTGACTGTTAATCACGTTAATCAGTTGGGTGAATTGCTCTGATGATAATATTAATGATAATTAACAAATTGTTTTTAATTTATGATTAAAGCAAAAAAAATAAATAAGGTAAACAATTAATAATAAAATGATTGATTAAAACTCCATATGTGATATTAGTTGATTGTTAATGAGAAAAGGAAAAAGTTAATTACCTTTGAACCATTTTCGTTAATTGTTTCCATTATTTTGTTAACATTTTGATAATATTCAAATATAATTTCAATGTGATTGTCATAAAGAGGGAAAGCTAATCGGTGACAATTAACACTCTTATCAATTGATGAATTAATTGAGTTAAATCGTTGACAAGGTGAACGGTCATTCAGTTGATTATTGTCATTAGTTGATGATTGATTTTGATTGGTGTTAATTGTGTGATTACAATCATCTGAATCATTGTCAATCAAATGACGGACTAAACTGTATTTACCGACATTAGTATCACCGACAATGATTACGTTTAAACTTTTGCTAATTACCATTGAATTTGGTGAGATTGACTCAGAAACGGGTAATGACATTTTCCGACGATCTGACCTTAACTTCATTAGCGCTGAATAAGAGTCCCAAGAGTCTTGATCGAAGGGTGAAAGTCTCCGTTGTTGATGATGATTAGATGACATTAGCCCGACGATTGCAGCGGCAGTTGAAGAGGGTGAAGTATTTGCTGAGGTCACTCTTGGTTCCTTGAAGCTGCGACGACGACGATGGTGACTTGGTGAACGATTGAAATATGAACTGGAACGAGATCGAGAAAAGGGTGAAGAGGTTGTCGTTGATTCTTGAACATTTGACGATCGACTATCGGGTGATAAATATTGGGAACTTGAATGTTTAGGTAAAGTGTTTCGTCGTTGGTTAATATAGCCCGTTGGTAGGTCATTTTCACGAACTGGTGATACGCTTGGTGAACGATTAGTACGAACAGGAGACAATGAGTTTACCTTTGAATTTGATGGTGAAGATTTTGTTGACTGCTGTTGATTGTAATAATGTTGTTGTTGTTGTTGTTGTTGTTGGTAGTGTTGTGGATGATGATGAGGTGAGATATCATATGAAGTTGATTGTTGTTGATGAGATGAAGGTAAGGAAAGGGTTAAAGGAGGGCCAGTTGAAGGTGAATTAGCCGATGACGGTGATGATGATGAAGGTAATGGAGGATAAAATGAGTTGATCGAATCGAGGTAAACGAGTGAAGGTGATCGACGTCCAGTGGTCATTGTACTGACCGTTGGACTTGACCTTTCATAGTGAAGTGTCGCTCGACGGGGACTAAGTCGAGATGAGGAAGTTCCAATAGTTGATGAGGGAGGATAATCCATTCTGCTTTTGAGATGCTCGATTTTGTTTGGAACAATTTTTTCAATCTTCTTTTTCCTTTTACTATTTTACACTTTAACTGGAACAAGTTGACATGATGTAATATACACTTTCTGCTTCCTCATCTCTGATGAAAGTAAACTCACCGGATGATAATTTAGATGAGGATGAAGATGAAGAAGATGATGATGATGATAAACAAACAAGTACACAAAAGGATTTTTTTTACAACAGGAAATGTTTGTTTATATCTTTTTGCTTCTGTAGTTACATTGACTTCCAATGGTGAAGCTTGAAATCAACACTCAGACTTGATTATCATCAAGTTAACAAACCATAAATTGTTAATGAATGCAACTTGAAGGCACACACACACAAACACTGATGATAATGATGATGATGATATGGATGATAAACAAAAGGATATCACAAAGGTATTGAAGAGGAAAGAAAAAGATAAGATTCCAAATAGTGAAGAGGAAAAAAACTCAGAGAGAGAAAAAAAATTCCGAAAAAAGGAAAAAAGATTTTCATTCGTTTGATTTACTTCAGTCAACTTAGATTCTGATGATGAAGATAATGTTCAACTTATTGTCCAAGGTATGATGATGATGATGATGAGAAAATTTTACAGACTAAAAGGTAAAAACAATGAAGAAAATGATGATAAAATGCTGAAAGAAGATGAGGAAAAAATGTTCTTAATTTTCGACTTTTACTCTTCTATTTCCTTCCTCCCAGTGAAAAGTTCAGGTGGAAATGTTTCACTCCATGTTACTCTGAATACTTTCCCTGGAAATAATCTCATGTGTAAATGTCACATACACACAAAGGGAGAGAGAGAGAAAGAGAAAGAGAGGGAGAGAGAGAGGAAAAAGAAAGAAAAAAGGAAAGACTAAGATGATAAGATGATGATAGAAAGATAAATATACGCAAAATCCTTGGTTAGTATTCACATTCAAGTTTTTATCATGAGAATCATCATGAGGATTTTAGGTAACACAGGGAGAGAAGATAAATAAGGAAGATAAAATGATGATTATAATGAAGATTATGATGACGATGATGATGAAAAACTTACTGGGAGTGAAGGTTATACTTATATAAATACACTCACTCCATGGAAACTGTTATAATATCATATGAAACTTTATCTTCATCATTATCATCATGTAAAGGTTATTATTCATTATTATTATTTTTTACTTTTATCCAATTCTCAACAATCAACTAATCATTTTTAATAGTTTTTATATCAATCATAATGATAATTAACTTGATAATAACAATTTAATTTTAATATTGTCATCAATTGAGACACTTCAATTCAAATTATTATCATACAAATAGATTGTGATTGAAAACTCAATTTGTTTGAATGTTGTTCGCGTTTTAATTGTATTTAATTTGTATTATTTTTAAAGTAATTAGTTGATACATAATATATACACACAGACAATTAGGTAAGCAATTAGGTAACAATTTAACAATTTGATAAACTTTTATTTTTTTTCCTCTTTGTTTCTCTTTCCATTAAAACAATGTAATTATATCATGTAACAATTGTATTTGTGTAATTGTTTGCAATTTAATTTTACACAATTAACGTGATTGATTCATTTATTTCATATAATTTTCTCCAATTTAATTTGATTGCTTTGGTTAATAAGTTAATTTAAAATCTTCCGGTGGCATTTTAATCAACGTTATAACGACATTTTCATCTCGTCGTTGGTACAAAATTTCACCGACGAAATGAACGAATCCTTGTTTACAAGCTCTCAATAAGATTCCAACTAATTTATTTGATAACATTTCATAAGACTGTCAACAATTAAGTCCAAACAATTAAAGATCAATTGTAAATTGTTTCCATTGTCGTTGTAAATTGTTCCAATACAAAATGTCCAATTTCATTACAACCAAAAATCCGATTTCGAGAACGATTGGTGAGCATTAAAAGATGAATAAGAAAAAAATTAGGAAAATGTAAACAATTAGTTGATTAAATTGTGGAAAATGAAGTTGGTAATTTTAATTCAGTTCTCAATTGATACAATGTTCAAACTCTCATTGAATTTTCAATATTTCAATCAGTTGATTCCCTTTGGTTACATCATGAAAATGTATGTAATCAGAATAAAAGTTTCCAATAGAAAATTTTGTTTCCATTGTCTGAATAATCTAAATGAATTTTCATCATGTTCATGATGAATTGTAAGAGAGAAAAAATGTTCTTTCTTGAAGTTTTTCTTTTTACTCCTTTTTTTCTGATGAACTTCTGATGAGAATCTTAAAAAAATAGCTATTATAATGTTCAATGTTCAGAGACATGATCATGATAATCAACCTTAAGAAATCATTCAACTATTAACACTTTGAATATGATAAACATGGCGAAAAGTGAAATATGTTCAACATCATCTCATCATCATCATCATCATCATGAAATCATCACCATGATGAGATGAACATTTTCAATTCTCGTTAACTTTATATTCTCAATGTTTCATCCTCCATGTTCCCAATCATCATCATCATCATCATCATCATCATCATCAACATAATCATCAATTCATCATGATTGAAATTGTCAGGTAAAGATAAAAAGTTTTGTCGAAGCAAAAAAAAGACGAAAAAAAACTTTTCCAAAATCAGATCATTCGATCAAAAACATTGAATATTGATTGAGATCGAAGCAGAAGAAAAAAATCGAAGAGAAAAAAAAGTAAAAGTTCTAAATCCAAAATCGAGTTCGACAATTTTTTTCTTCTCTCTTTTTTTCTAAACCATGTCAACAGGGTGATTACTCAAATATCATGAGATGAACTTGAATATGATTTTATCAATTGTTTCCATCGTTTTGGACAATCAAACAACAATTTATATTGATGAATTTTGTGGACATTGTTCAATATAATACATTTTATTTACCGAAGAAAACATTAGGAAAAAGATAAAAGAAGAAAAAAAAAGTTCTAATCGTCGAAAGAGAAAATCGAAAATTCCAATTTCAACTTTATCTCTCTCTCTCTCTCTCTCTCTCTCTCTCTCTCTGGCTTTTATTTACTTTAGTTTCACTTCCATGTAAATATTATTATTCATTTCTGATTATAGTCCTGGTTCTGTATGTGTACCATGATAATTTAGCTCATGATGTTGATCAGACAAAATGGACTGGAAATCATGATGATTATCATGAAGTCCAATGAATCAGAATCAGTGAAATAATAATGGATTGGGGAAAACAATTCAACTGAGGATATACAATAGTCTTCATTTCATGATAATATCAATTCTGATCACGAAATGATCACCGATGAACTTTTTTTTCTGCCTCTTCTTACCTTTTTTATTGAGGTTCATTCATGATAATATAAACTCACTCACACACACACACATGATGATGATGATGATGATAAAGTCACAATGATAAAAATCATCCAGAGAATTGAGTAAATTCAATGGTAACTAATTTAATAAGTGAGTTAAATTCATTGATTAATGTTAATCACGATAATTATATTTGTATTCATATTCTTATGATTAAATTAATAATTAATTCAACAACAACTACAGCGAAAGAAAAACTTTCCATAAACACCAATTAATTGATTGTTGATTCAATCATTAAACCCTTAAAGGTGTTGGAATATGTTTCAGTTAATTATGATTATAAGTCTCATCATGAGTTAATCATTATCACAATTAACTCATCTATTTGATTATGTTTCCATTTCATCATTAATTGTATTGGTGAATAATAAAAGCTTAACAATGATACAAATTGTATTGATTTAATTGTTACAATATCAGAGAGGATTAACTAACACTCATTATTAATGATTAATCTTAATCAAATCAGGATGAAAAAACATTTCATCATCATCATAGGATAATCGTTATCAAGATAATATGATTAAAAATGATTAACAATCAAAGACAATTTCTGATTAACTTGATTATTTAGGTTTGATTATCATTGAAATTGTCTAATCATATTTGTAATATATTATTATCATTATCATGGTAAACTAATGACTCGAGACAATGAACATCATCTTAATCATGATTAAGATGATGGAAATGATTAATACACTCACCTTGTCTTCCTTTAATTATCGTTGAAGCATAAATTAATTGTTACCTTGCAATCAATTGAATGTATGCTATTTTCTTATCCCATTATCATGAAGATGAGCATGATAAACTTTAAGAATTGAGGAAGATGAATTAATATGAAGATGATAATGATCAGAGTGAAATATATTCTGGTTACAAAGGATTTCATGTTTGGTGAACTCGGTGAAAGTTCATGTGTATATATTTACATAAGACCAATGAGATTGTGATGATAATCACCAAGTTGAATATTCAATTATCAGGTAACCACAAAAGTTTTTTTTTCTCAGAATTTTGATTCAAATTTCTCGGAGATTTTCACTAATACTAACTGTTAATCATTCTCAAGTTTAATCATTGAATTACAAAAAGGTGTAAAACTCATTGAAGAGCAACAATTAATTTAATTCATTTCTTTTTTTGTTCGAAATTTCCTCGAAAGTTCATCTTTTTTTCCGACCTTTAACTGGTTCGACATTCAATTTTAGATCGAAATTACTTATTTGGGTCACCTACTATTTCCCAAAGGAAATAGTTTCTTTTATATTCGAACCCTTCAATCTGATTTAATAGCGAAACAATTAACTCTAATTATAACTCATGGTGGAAACTTTTTCCCCGTGATTATGTTCACCAATTGAATCTAATTGTTATCATGCTAAATTTAATTCAATCTAATTCAATTGTTGAACTTTTGAACGTTATAAAAGTTTACGAAAAGTTTTCCCACCCATTTGATTGTGAACATTGTATCAGTTGATTTTAAGGGACGATAATCAACTGATTTGATGTTAATTTACCTCGAACAATTGACCAAATGTAATTGTCACTTGATTGTCCTCATTTTTGGTTCCATTTGTTTCAATGAATGAACATAAATCCCTAATCTCTTGGGCGATTGTATCGTAAGCCTTGATTCCTCTTAATTGTGTTTGCGATCCCTCCAAGGGTCTTCCATAGCTATTAAACATAATCAACAACAAATTAAAGAGACAATTAGTTTGGTTGCAATAATTTAATCGTCGAAATTGTAAAAATAATTAAGATTAACAATTACGAAAAGTTTTCCATGTATCAATATATTTACTTGTTGGTATAAAACGGTAATTATAATGATGTAAGTCAATGATTAATTACTTTTGTTGATTTAGTAGATTATTATTATTACATGAGAAATTAAATTATTCAATTAATATTAACTGATTTTGAAGAAAATGCAATTATTTTCTTCATTCATTCATAACTTTTCCATGGAGTTTCAATGAATCATTTTCTTTCATTTCCTCTTCATCTTTTCAGGATTATGATGATGATGAGGATGATGGAAAACCGTTAAGATTGATGATGATTACAAGGATGACAAGGAAAGAGAAACTCATCTTCTTACTTAGTTCTGAGCTAAATTGTCAGATTTAGAGGTTGACATTACCATTGAAAGTGACAGAAGGAGACGAAGAAGAAGTTGAAAAAAGTTCCAAATCTCATGAAACCGTTAAATCAGATAATCATGATAGAAGAAAATTGAACTTGAGAATACAAAATATTTACATATTTGAAACATTCTAATGATAATCTTTAGGATTATCTTCATAATCCAAGATGATAACCTATCAATTTGATTAACATGATGTTCAAGTTTAACTGTCAACAATTAGGCAATTGTAAGTAAACAAATGAGTTAATTGTAACCTGATTTTAAAAGTGTCACAATCAATGTATCAAGTTTGATTTAGTGTTGAATAAATTTAGACAAATAAAAGCAAAGTTGATTATTAAATTGTTGCTCTCAATTCATGATAAAAACCTGAAAGCTCAGGTAAATGTGAAAATAGATTAACCAAAAAAAAACAACTTCTTTGCAACGAGTTACTATTGATGTTAGATTTTTTTTCTGTAATTTTATCACCAAGATGAAGATGAAGATGAGGATGAGAGTGATGGGTAAGTAGGATGATTAAGGATGAGGAAGAGAAAAAAAAGTTTAACAAGGAAAATCAAATTTGAAGCTAAAAGGTTGAGATTAGAACGAGAGAGTAAAAAGAAAACTTTTTTTGTTCGAAAATTTTGTTAGAACTTACTCAGATTTAGTTCGACATGGTTTCTCGAGTTTCCTTTGTTCAGCTTCGAGTTTCTTTTGGTAACTCGAAATTCTTTCAGCTAAAGAAACATATTCATAAGTTTCATCATCAGAATCGTTATTATCGATTCTGTTATTATCTGTTGTCGATGTTGTTGTTGTTGTTGTTGTGATTCCGTTGACAGTTTCCATTGATTCTGATGATATGAACTTTTAAAAAGTTCAGTTGGTCAGTTGGAAAGAGATAAATGTTATATTGTAAAAAAAATATTCTATTGAGAAATAATCACTTTAATTGGACAATTAATAATAACAAAAAATCACTTTCACTTTGAAACAAAAAAGTTTCCAACGATTAGTTTAAATTGTCATCAAGTTATAAACAAACAATCAATTGAATTCAATGTAATATTATCATTGAGATAAAAACAGATTGAAATTGTTTACATGTTTGTATGTTTATCCTTTGATATTTTCCATCATCATCATCATCATCATCTTCTTCTTCCTCCCTCTCATCATCTTTAGATCATTAATAGTATATGAATAAGATTCCATCCTGACAATTTAAGATTAGAACTCATGATCAGAACTTAGTGCAATCAGCTAATTTTAGGATAGAACCTAAATTTTTTTCCTCGAATATCATCTTGCATCTTTTTACCATCATCTCTTTATCATCCCTCAGATTTCATCATGTTCATAGTTTTCGTCTTTCTCTCTCGGTTCGTTTTCACTCAAATTCATCATGATTTCTTGTAATGCCAACAGAAGATGATGAAATGTTTGTTGCACCATGTTCGAGATTCATTCATCATGATTATCATCATGACGAGAGAAATCCAATCACAATGAATACTTGAGGCGAGAGACAAGTGAGTATAAGAAATGTTCGAGTTTTTGGAGAAAAAAACTCGATTAGAACAATAATTTTCTTTTCCATGTTGAAGTTAAATCTCAATAATTTACTGATGATAGAATTGAATAAATGAGGATCAAGATGAGTAGGAAGATAAAAGATGATGAGGATGAAAAAATTCAGTGTAAGTATTTAGGTTATTCAGATGAATTTTTAACAAGTTTATCTAATAGATTCTGGTGATGATGATGGTGGAGAATAGGATCAAAGAGGGAAAGATTAAGTTCTAGTCGAAAAACTTTTTTTTTCTTCTTTTTCTCTCATCTATCTCTGTTTTCTTCCCCTTGTCTTCCTGATCATCTTCTTCATCTTCTTCATCTTTTTCAATATACTCTTTCTTGTCTTCTTCTTTTCTTCCAAGAATTTTCATCATTCATCTGATTGAAAGCCTCTTCACTGATCTCCTGTTTCTGTGTGTCTGCTAAATATCATCATGAACCATTTAAAATCTAATAAACATCATGAGCTGAACTGATTTTGTGAAACTTTGCCAGGTCAAGATAAAGGTAACCTTGATTTACTAAATGTGATAACAGTAAAAATAGTTTGAATAAATTTCCAACAATCAATATAATAGCTGAGATTTCACTGAGAAAATCGTAATTACCATGATAATCACCATGAGTTTGCAATACGATTTAATTGTTACAACGACCTGATTATGATTATTTGATATGAACCAGTTATCATAACTATTTCTGTAATTGAATATATAATATTAGTTTACATTCAATTGTATCAAATAAAATTGTATCATGTCAATATTATGATAAGTGACTGTTAATCAACGTAATTAAAGTTTGATAGGATAAAAGTTTTAACAAAGTTTGAAAACAGATTTGATTGTTTTTGTTTTTCCTCATTAAATTAGATTTGAATCTCTGGCCCATTCATTTGGTAAATGGTTAATTGCTTGATAATATTGATCAATCCAATCCTTAATTATCATGATTTCCTTTTGTCGTGCTCGGATCAATGGGATTGGATCATTTGGTCCGGTTGACCTTAAATCTTCATGATGACAAGCTCCTTCAATTATAATGGCCGGAAGGGAGGGAGCATAGGTTTGCAATACACCTCCAGCTGACCAGGGGTCACGTTGTCCATTTGAGAAGATGATATTAGATGCAGTTGAGATATTGGTTCCTCCAAATAACCATCGAGCTTTTAATTCCTCCGGTGAGACACCAAAGTTTTTCAAACAATCAGCTTTCACTTGGACCAAATCCCAGGGTTGCAGGGGGAACATTGAATCGTTCAGAGTTGTACAAACTGGCAGAACCATTTCAGTGCATGATTGGAATCCCCAACCATTACCACCTAATCGACCTGAGAAAACAGAGATAATATTGAGAAAGAACAGAAAAAATCAATTCTATTATCAAGGAAAACTATCAACATTTTGATCAATGAAAATCGGATAATCCATTGATTGATTCTAATACACACAAAATACTAATTGTTGGTGTCTCTTTGTTATTAGAACAGAAATAATTAAATTAATCATCAATGTTGTTATTTTTTATCTCTTCCCTTTGTTTCAATAATCCTTCTCAAGTTAATCAATTTTTTTTTATTAAAATACAATTAAAATACTTGTTATAAAATCAATAGAAATTTATATAAATCAAGTTAATTCAATTTCTAATTATATTTTACTAAGCAATTTTGGTTGTTTTTTTTACAACCAATTACTTTTCTCTTAATTCTTGATATAATTTCATATAACAATTTGTTGATTTGATTATAAAATCAATCGAAACACACAATCAAATGTTATATTCAATTTAAATCAATGATATTGTTAATTGTGAATGTGTGTGTTTGTGTGTTTGCATAATCATATTAACTGAAAGATTATGATTAATTCAATTTGCATAGTAATTAGTTTAATCAATCAGTATAATCACTTTTTTATTTGGGGAAGTAAATTAATGTTTTTTTTTACCTAAATGATTAACTTGATTTTCATATAATAAAACTGATTTGATTGACTTTTAATTGACTAATCAACTTATGAGGAAAGGGTGAACTTTAAATGGAATTTACAATCAATGTAATCGTTTTTCATTCACATTGAAAATGTTATCAATCATTGATTGTGATGATGGTTGACTTTAATTGCTCTCATTTTACAAATTGTCATCACAATATCTGACAATCTCTGTAATACAAATAAATGGTAATTAGTTAATTAATTGTCAAAGTCTTACCTCCTTCTGAATCATCCTTATAATCAAAACATGATCTTTGTCCTGAGTAATTGTAATAAACTGAAACAGCATTGAAAATGTCCACAATTAAGGGTTTATCTTGTTTAGTTGAATCTTGTAATTTAGAGCATAAAACCTAATTAGAAAAGGGAGAAGAAAATTAATCAACAGATTAGTGATTAATTAGTGATTAATTGTTTGTTTGAAACAAGGATATTGTTAACGATTAGTTAACAATTGTACTTGATGTAACATCTTGATGGTTAGTTATTACAATTAAATCACTAATTAAGTGATCATATTAAAGGTGGCAATGCTTTGCTGATTTTTTTAAGAGTTAATTAATATCATAAAGAAAATCTTATCAATCAGTTAATTGTTCATCTTGAAGCATGAAAAAAGACAAAAACCTTTAAGACAATTAAGAGATAATTAACCCTTTCAATGTAATAATCATTGTTGATTATTGCAGAAAAAATTAGATATAAATTGAATCAATTAATTGTTTTGATGGTAAATGTTACTGATTGAACATCTATTGTTTCCTTGATTAGTTAATCATTTGATTTTCAAGATCATTGATATAATGATCAAGAGAAAAACTAATCACAATCAATCTGATTGTATATAAATAATACAATAAATTGATTCTCGTTTGTTTTTCCGGAAAGATTAGTTAAATCATGTTACCCCAATTGGATAAGCTGGAAGTGGTTCCAAGAAATCAGCTGGATTAGGATAATCTATCATGGCTAATGAGCCAAAAGTATCTTGTAACCAGCCAGAAAAGGCAGTAAGATCATCGGCTGAGGTCAAAGGTTTACAAAGCCCAAAGGTGCTTGATAGCCACTTAAGACCATCTTCATTGGCACCAATACGATCAATCGCTTCCCATGAATTTTTGATTGAAAGGTAACATTGCTCAGAGTAGGAACGGAAACTTTTGGTGACAATACTATTATAACCATTGCACTCATATAAACCAGGAAATTGAAGGATCGGTGCTGATGCAGCTAATGCCCTGGAAAGAAAATAAAATGCTGAGATAACGATGATGATTGAAATCATCATTTTCCATGATAAATCACAACAATTATCATGACAATGATTATTGAAAGGGTTAAATCAAGTTACCCAACAATTAGATGAGGATATTTCATCCTGAACCAAGCAGCCAACATCCCACCATAGGAACCACCAAACATTACAACGGGACTTTGACGAGCTGCAGGGTAAGAACTTTTAATTTCCTGAATAAGTTCAGCAAAATCAGCTAACGCTTGTTCAACCGATAAGAATCCAACCTTATCCAAACTCTAGAAAGGATAAAAAATTTCAAACAATTGACCATAAAACTCCGGAATCAGTTAATCGTTACAATCTACAATTATTTAGAGAAACTCACTGAAAATGCTTTATCACCGTAAGGTAAGGATTCACCATAATAACGATGTTCGGCAAAAATGACCATGGCCTTAAATCTCGGTGCATTTTCCCACATGAATCCCGTGTTGTTTGCAAATGAGAAAACATCGCCTTCGTTACCCGCGTAAAAAAATATGGGACAACCATCGGTACACCAATGGTCCGTTGAGATGATCACTCGCTGTTGATAAGTGTCATTATTGTTGTAATTGAAATGATCAACCTGAAAAATCAATAAACAGTTAATTTAATCGTTGACAATCAATAATCATTCCGATTGATATTAAAATGGTTAATTGTATGATATTATTTTCATCTTCCTTGATTACATCTTCCTCTATTTCTTATTACCTTTTTTAGAGGTAATTTTTTTTTATCATCAAACTATTAAAACAATTTATTATTAAAGTTAATCATTTAATTGTTGATTCTTCCTACTTAAATATTGGTAGTAAATTGTTGAAGAAATTCAATTAATTTATATGGCAACCATTTAATGGTTTTAAAGTATTAAGATAAACAATCAAAGCCCAAAGAATCAAATCATTGGGTTTTATTTGATTCTGTTGTTGTTGGAGTAATAAGGAAATGTAATTAATTGTAATTGTGATTACTTAATTATCTGTTCATCATCATCATCATCTATGATTAGAATTGATATTGATTAATAATATGAATGGATCATTATAATGCTTTTTTCTGGTTACAATTTGGTTAGAGTCCAAGGAGCGAATGATACAAATTTAATTGTCTATCCTCTTAATTGTTAACCGATTAATGGAATAATTATTTTAATTGTAATTATGTAAGTTGGTAAAAGTAAAGGTTAATTGTTAATATTAACTATTTATTGATTAGTTTAGTGATTTTGATTGGTAATTATTGGAGATTAATCTTGTTAACTGTATATATTAAATTGTTGGTTACGAGAAAAAAAAAACTAAATCATTTGGATATTTTTGTTTTCATTTCCAATGAAAATGTTTACTTACGGAAAAACGATTTTAATTTAATTGTGATCATTTGTCAAGCTCTATTAGGTTAGACAGTGATTAACTTAATTCAAATTAGGTAATAACATAATTAGAAATGTATAATAATTATTATTATTGAATTAATTAGCATTAATGAAGCAAAAACTAAATCACTTTAGCCCAATCAACATAAAGTCAAACCTCAAAGTTAAATGAGTATTTGTTGTAATAGTGATTCCAATGAATTAGTTTAATATTAATTAAAACGAAAAATGGACAATTTAAACTAAACAACATTTAATTTGCAATTAAGAAAATTTTGTAATCTAATCATATAATATACTAATTGGTGAGATAAAGACAATTAGGAAAAATCTAATCTCAAAACATATACAGAAACAAAAAGACGATTGATAATAATTTCATTTACTTGGGAAACTTTCAATTTGTATTTGTATCAAGTCATTTAGATGGAGAAAATTATGACAATTTACTTGTTAACAATACGATGTATTAAATTAAAGATGATTTAATTAAATTGATTGGAAATTAATTGTCACTTACTTTCTGTTGGTACCAAAAGACTGTGTAATTTGCTGGAATTGGCGTTGAAAAGGTTGACACAAGTGAGAAGAAAATTGAAGCGACAATTAAACGAAACATAATTGAAACGAGAGTATTTTTGATGATCACAGTTAACCAGAGAGAAGTAATAAACTGATTGTTAATTAGAATAAAAATTAATTAAACTACAATTAGAGAGAGAGAGAGAGAAAACAATTAACAAAGAAAACAATGAAAAAAGATAAGCGGGAAATCTTTGTTTTGATTTCGCTTCTATGGTAACAGAGATAAGAAAATTAGAATAGAAAATTTTTTTTTCTTTTGTTTTGTTCAAATGGAACAATCAACTTGACTTTATTTTCGTTGTTATCTGAGTGACTATTAAATCTAATTGTTTACTGAAGATGAAGATGATGATGATGATTACAACTTCGGGAATTAACTAATGAACCAATTGATTGATTTTAATCAATGCAAACAACAAAAAGTGATCATCAACCACAACAATTTAATTGAGGTTTGTATAGACATTAAATTTGACCCAACTAACACATGACCAATTTTAACCAATTTACATTTGACTAATTAACTTTTTCATTAACTTTTAACATACATAATTAACTTTTCTGATTGTTGTCAATTAGGACAATTATTGGTTAATCAGTGACAACTACAAAAATTAATAAAAATGGTCGCTTCATTGAGAGTAACAGTTTATTTTGTTTTCATCTCTACAGGACTTTTCATAAGTGTTTATATCTCCCTTAATGGTTTGGCAAAATTTGATTGGAACTAATAATCAACGATTGGTATCGACGAATAAGCAAAAAAAATGGTAATGATTGATTGTTTTAAAATTTATATATAAATGGAACATAAAAAATTCGATTCAATTTCTATGGATGTAAATTGTAACGGTGATGATTATTAGCCCAATTAGGATTTCATGGGTGTGGTTTTCTTTTGCTGGTTTGATTAAAAGACAATTTTCTTAATCAAATTGAACAGATTATCAACTGTATCATCGAGCTGATCGGTATCATTGAAAGTTTCCATTAAATCGGATGCTTGATCTTGATCATCTTCCGATCGGACTACCAGTTCGGGATCCATTTGTTCATCTTCATTATTGGTCACTAGAAAGTCAACCAAAGAGCCGCTGCCCTTGAGCTTTTTCATCAATTCATCTAATGCTCCAACAGCGGATGCATGTAATTTTTGTGCCGATGATTTAATTTTGGCCAAATTGAAGGTCGGTGGTGTAAAATGATCAAAAAATTGATCGGCAATCGGATTTGATGATTCATCTGATTCAAATGGATCCATCATTTGGAATGGCGGTTGTGAAGGAGGAGAAGAAGGTGGGAAAAAAGGAGGTAAAAAAAGTGGCCCATTAAATGGACCTTGAAACCAATTCGATGGAAATGATTGAAAAGGTGGAAAAGGTAATGGTGGTGGAAATTTTCTCAATGAATTGTCTTCATCTTCGCTTTTCTCTTCACCATCTTCACCTGATTTATCGGAAATCGAATCAGTAACCTTTAAAGTCTCAACATCATCATTACCATTGGTATTATTTGAATTCTCCGTTAATCTGAGAACTGGATTATCCATTACACTGAATGTTTCGTAATCAGCGGGATCATAATTTCCAGGCCATCCTAAAGTTATCGTAGGTTCCGGTTTTGATGGCGGTGATTGTGTAGATGATGATGGTGATAATGAAGATGATGATGAAGATTGAGATTGAGATGAAACAAGGAATGAAGATGATGGCAACAATTCAGATGAATTTGATGTCGATTGTAACTTTACCAACCAATAGATCATGATTCCAGTTAATATCATTGAAAGAATCGCACTAAGTGATTGGTAGAAAATTAATTTCTTCGATTTACCTTGGAAAGAAGGATTCATTTTACTGATTATCTTAATCAACTTCCATCTTCTCCGACTTCGGCTCAAAGAATCATTGGAAGACAAGGAAATATCTGCAAGATGATGACCATTAGTGTCCGGCACAATAGAATCAATTTCCAATAACAATTCCTTATTCTTATTGGTTTCCGAGATAAGTGGAACACCCATAACTTAATTAACTCTTTGGGATCACAATCAAAAAAGAAAATTATCTATATAAAATTGAATCAAATTAATTCTGGAAAACAATATTATCACAACCTCAATAATTCAAAGACTAACTCAAAGTCAAAACAAATGATCAATTCTAATTGTTGTTAACTGTTGGATTACAATCATTTTAATGATTACTTTATGGCGAATGATCTTGCATTTAATTTAATTTCAACTGTTGATCAACAGCCAATCACAATCAGCAAATAATCAACTCATCATCATCAAAATTAATAACAAGGTAAATAACAAATGATGGCAATTGAAATTATTAGGTTTTTATTTTTAAATTAATTTTATGTTGATAGAAAGAAAAAAAAAGTCTAACTGATTTTTTTTAATTTGATTGTTTAAATCTGTCAATTTGTGGTTTTTTTTTGAAATTTCAGGTAAACAATCAAATCAACACAAATAATTTAACTAAACTGTACATGTTTTTTTTTATATAAAATCTCTTGTTGTTTCATTTTTACATTAGAAAACGAAATAGGAAAAGTACAACAATTAATTGGATGAGAGTTGATTAATTTAATGGTTAACAATTTAATGGTTGGATGATACTGATTTTTGGTTTTGTTATTCTGGAAATGGAGGCGATGAATTCAGGATACTTAATGATGACCATGATGACCATGATGACCGTGATGTCCGTGATGAGAATCATGGTGAGAATCATGATGACCCCAACCATGGTGTCCGTGGTGTCCATGATGACCATGATCGTGATGACCATGATGACCATGGTGGGAATCGTGGTGAGAGTCATGGTGTCCCCATCCATGGTGACCACCCTTCCATCCTGATGGAACATGAGTGTGACTGTGAAAACAAATCGAAATAAGTTATTAGAATAACATATTCGAGAAACAAATTCTCATCTAAAATGTTAGAAATCAATTGTATTAATTGACTAAAAGAAACTTAAACTTTACCTGTGTCCATGAGGATCAGCACCATTGTAAATAGCATCAGCAGCGTCAACTGAACCAGTTCCAGGTTCGTTGGTCTTGATTTTCGCACGGAAACCTTTCTTATCGGCAACATATTGAACCTTTCGCTCTCGACCATCAACATCTTTCAAAGTGTATTCTCCGTGTTTGTTGCCCCAGGCGTCACCTTCTTCGTGTCGTGAATTTTTAGCTCCCCATCCATCGGCAATATCATAACCGAACTTGTAATTACCCCAAGCCTAAAGCAAAGAGAGCAAAAAACAATTCCCCCAAGATTAAACAATTTAATCCAATTTGGTAAAGCTAAATTATCCGTAAAAATGGTGATCATCGTTAACAAATTTTAATCCTTAATCACTTACATCTTGCTTTCTGTAGGTGTTTGAGTGACCACCATGATGACCATGTCCATGGCCATGCGACCATCCTTTAGCTTGAGCACTGGAAATTACTCCAACAATTAAGAGTGAAGCAGCTAAATAAATAATCTAATCAACAATTTGATTCGAGACGAGAAAAAAAAAGAAACAGTTAAATTAAGTTGATCGTTGTAACGAAACTAAGGATTACGATGAAAGTTTCATATATTAATCCGAAAAACACTAACCTTTGTCATTATTATTGTGGATTAACGGTTAACACTAAAAACTTTAAAACTGTTTGGTTAATTGTTGTTGTTGTTGTTGTTGTTTGATTGGTGAAAGTTGAAATTGTGATTTCTAAATTGTCCAGAATAATGTTTATATACTCAACAATTTGCGACTACAAAGTCAACACCCAAATGAGAGGAAGTTGATTTTTAAAGGTCGAATCAGTAAATTATTATATAATCAGTGATACTAATAAGTTAATTAGTATCAGTTGGTTAAGTGAAAAAAAAAGTTAATGCGATGATTAAAAAAAAATGTGATGTTGTTGATGAGGTTGGTGGTGTTAGTTGATCATCATCATAATTATCATGATTTAAGGTGATTAGTAAAAAATAGATGATCAATCGGGAGGTGGTGGTGGTGGTGGAGTTGATTGAAAGTGCACCAAGAATCAAGAAAAGTTGATTATCGGATTAACTGATTGTTATCGTTTTCTTATTATTATTTGATTATCATCAGTTTTTTATAAATATAAATTCCTCTCATTAACTGGTAGTACACATAATTAGTTATGTTTACAATATGTTTTCAAGTGATTAACTTGATTGTGGTACCACATAAATTAAATTGTGTTGAAAGATAAGCCACAGTTTAGTGAATATATTGTTATATTTGTTTACATTTGGCTCTTTAATTGTTGTAATAATTTAACCAAATTATGAATATTTAAAAATCTTTAATGATAATAATTAGTCTTGATTGTGTTTGATGGTAAACAGTAAAATAAATTCACTAATCACAACAATCAACCAACACTAATTGTCATTTTGTGATTAGTACTTTTTTTTTCATCATTAACTTTTTAGTTATTGTTTTATTTTGGTTCAACTAATTTCAAACTTGATTTACAATTTAAAATAAATTATTTATCATTTTTTTTTTGTTTCTTATTGTGATTAGTTAATTGTTATCATTGTCAGATTGATATTAATTGTTGTCAATTAGTTTCTGGTCAATTATCCAAGGACACAATCTGACCTTTTTGTTTTTATTTAGTTTTGATTGTGAACTTTAATTTCTCATTGATTGTCAACGATAATTATGTGCAATTTATAAATTGATCACTTTAATTAATGATAATTAACTTTTAATTGAAACGGAAAATTTTTCTATCAAATTAGTTTAATAGTTTTATTAAATTAACTCTGTTTATGTTTAGCAATCGGAAGTAATTTGTAAGTTTTGTGCTTAATTGAATTCAATTGATGATTTAATGGTTGAGGTGATTTAATGTTACAATCAGTAAATAAATTTGATCATAATAGTAAAACTTATTGATTTATAAATTGTTGTTGATTGTTGAAAGTTTTTACTAGTTAATTGTTAAGCTCACAATTAGTGGATATTATCAACAAAAAGTGATATTATTAATTTGAACAACAAAAAAAAAGGTAAACATTAAGTTTTAAAAAAATCAAATTAACTGATAACAATTAAGAGTTAATTTTTTGCTTCCCTTTAAAATGTTATTAATTGTAATCAATTGATTGATTCAACATTGATTAAGATCAAGAATCATCATCAGGGAAATTGTTTCATCATTTAATCATCTGGGAATTAAATGTTTACATGAACATGAACTTGTTTTCCATTTAATTGTAATTAGTAAATTTGTTGAAGTTTGTTTTTTCTTCAACAATTTAAAATGATTGTTTCATTTTCTCAATCATCGAGTTAATTTTAAATTAATCATCATCTTTATATATGGTGATTAAGATTAAAGAAAATTAAGTCAAGTGGACTTGTTATCGTTTTTTATTGTCCCAATATAATGGAGACAAAAAGTATCATCATCATCATCATCATCGTTAATTACAATTAATGAGAAGGTGAGAGAGAAAGAGGAGAAGAAAAAAGATGTGCTCTTGATCACCATTTAATTAACTTTCGATGATCAGGTCAGTAGAATTAATTAAACAGAAAATACATTGAGAAAAGGGAAGAAAAAAAAAGATTGCTAACTGATCGGAAAATTAATTGTGATACAAAATCATCAGTGTGATGATTGATGATTGATGGTTGATGATAATGATGTTGAATTATGTTGATGTTGTTGATCATTAATTGATTAGGTAACATAATTGACTCTTTTTTTGAGTGTGAATTGATTCCAAGTTAATTACAGTCATATGTTTAGCTCACTCTTTCTCTCTCATTGATTGTTGTGTGTGTGTGTTTATGTTGATTTATCGTTCATTATCATGGTTAACTGATTAATCGGTTTACATAGGAAGGTGGTACACCGATGTCAATTAATTGTGATTGTGATATTTTGGTTACATCAGCACAATTGTTTAAAAATGCAATCCACGCAATTTCACCTAATTTAGGCACTTGTAGCCAAATTGTGCACAATGAGTTTGTCCTTTGGGTCCTAAATGAATTTCCTTGTTGAATTGATTGGACACCACCGAAAACGGTTAATAAACCATTTGGGGAAATTGCTGCTGAATGGAAATAAATGGGTCGAGATAATTTACAAATTAAGGTCCATTCAAAAGTATCCAAATTAAATTTCCAAATATCGTCTATACCAACGGGTATTCCGGTTGGATTAATATAACCACCTCCAATAATGAAAACGAAATTGTCCAGAGTAACCAAACCATGAAATTTACGAGCAATTGGATAACCATGAGTTGGATCAGGAAAAGTTTTCACAAACCTCCAGCATTTACCTGATAGATCAAAATAAAATACCTGCCAACGGAAAATAAAATACAATTATTTATATGCTATTATTATTTGTGGTGGAAATTTTTTCTTTTTCAAGTTTTAACCTTTTCGAAACCAATATCAATTTCTTGAGTTCCTCCACCAAATTGGTAGATTCGTTTGTTATGTAAGGCAATCTCATGTCGATAGCTACCAGTATTCTCATGATTATTATATGAATAGATAAGCTCAGCACTCCCGTTTCTTAGATTAATTTTGGTGACCCCTGTGTGATAAGCGTGCCCACAGGTTCCACCAACTGAATAGATCGCCATCTCATCTGGATCAAAAACCAAAGCTTGACCATAAAATTTGGGAGGAACATCATAATTATCCGTTTTGAGACTATACTTTCTCCAAAAACCAGTTGACAATTGGCAAACATAAAGCTTATTGGAACCTGCCCGACCGAAAGGTACACCGGTACCTCCTTGGACAAAAAGCATGTCATCAATACAAAGAGCACCAAATGAACATAGTAAACGTGGTGGATCACCAGACATGTTTATTTTGGTCCAAATTAGTGTGCTTATATTAAACTTCCAGAGTTCTTTAAACAAAGCATTAGGACTATCCTCTCGTGCTAATCCTTCAGGATTATAACCACCAAGGCAGTAGATATTACCATTTGAATCAGCAACGATTCTATGGCCACTTCTAGGACGAGGTATTAAAGTGTCTAATAAGAGAAAATAGAAGAGTAGGTTAACAAATTGACCAATAAAGAGAATAATTGAAAAAAAAACAATTTCCAAATGAATTAGTAACTCACTTCTACATTCAATTTCATGGTAAACAAAAGGGACACTACAGAGAGGCCAAAAGTTGAAATAATCATCGTCACTATCACTAGATTCAGATGAATCTCGTTTATTAGGTAAACTTTGTTGATTAGCTAAGGGGAACATTGATGGAAACCATGAAGATGTTAACCAGGACCAAAGCTTCATGGACAGAGAAAAATTCTTGACTCACAAAATGAGAAATGAACAAAGAAAACAAAACCAAGAGTTGAAACTCATTCAACACTAATTTAAAGATTATATTTAAAAAGATCACAGTTAGTCACCACAATCCCACAAAGATACACTTATCTATAATGAAAAAAAGAATAAAATTAACTCACAATTAAATAGAAAACATGGTAATTACTTTTTCTTCTCGCAAATGAACAAAAATGTTAACAAAAGAAAAAAAAATAAACAAAGTGATCATGTGATTAAATATTTTCTTTTCTTTTCCAAAAATATTTGAACAATTAGAGTTGGACAAACTTTTCCAATTCAAAGAGCAAATCAAACCAACCAATAAATTAATTAAAAGTACAAATTAACAAAACAATTAATATTCAATTCTCTAGGTGATTAAATTATTAATCTAATAATTTTCATTGAGAATTTGAATTGTTTTATTTTGAGAAAATGAAAGAGAAAAAAAGAAAGAGAAAAATTCTAATCCAATCAGGAGGAAGCAACGAATTGCGCGCAATTTGAATCCATCGAAAAATTTGTTCTGAGATTAATAAAAGTGATTCTTTTGTCTAATCAGACTTAATTTATTTCTATTATCTTTTTGATTGGTAAATTTTGGCAACAAAAATATAAATTGGATTAGAATTTTAGCTAATTGTATTACAAAGAAGAAGGAGAAAAATCATTAATCA
This sequence comes from Panonychus citri, assembly GCF_014898815.1. Taxonomy (NCBI): domain Eukaryota; kingdom Metazoa; phylum Arthropoda; class Arachnida; order Trombidiformes; family Tetranychidae; genus Panonychus; species Panonychus citri. Next base: position 1,110,932 of record NW_026515428.1, on the reverse strand, counting down.
TAATAATTATCATGGGAAATTGTTGATTAAAGTTTAAAGAGAGTACAAAGTTAATTGGTGGGAGAGAGAGAGTGAGAAAAAAAAGTTAATCACTAATTTTATGTTCATTTGGTATTGGTGCTCATTGATGACCATAGTTTATAAAATTTAGAATTTAAATTCATCTTTAATTGCTGAGGATTTCCATCTTCAACTATTCTTCCTTCCTCCATGATTAACACTCGATCACAATGAAGGATTGTTTCAATTTTATGGGCCACAGTTAATATGGTGGAATGTTTAAAATTGGTTCGAATTGTTTTCTCCAAAAGTTGATCGGTTTCACGATCAATCGAAGATGTTATCTCATCGAAACAGATTATCTTTGCTTGGCTGAGAAGTGCACGAGTTAAACAAATTAACTGTCGCTGTCCGAAACTTAAATCACGTCCATTTTCACTGATTGTTGCATTAAGACTTCCCAAGCTTAGAATCAACGAATCGGCCTGACATTGTCTCAGTGCTTTCCAAATTTGTTCATCTGAATGGTCACATAGAGGGTCGAGATTATATCGTATGGATCCACTAAATAAGCAACAATCTTGAGGTACAATGAACAATGAAGATCTGTGAGAAAATTAAGATACAATTGTCATTAGAAATCAATTAATTAAATAGTAGAGGAAATTTTCAAGTTTGGGTGATTGAAAAATTTACCTTAGATGCTGAACGTTAATTGAACTTATGTCAATTCCATCAATGAAAATGCGACCACTTTCAAGTTCTTGTAGTCTGAATAAAGTTTGAAGAAGAGTTGATTTTCCTGATCCGGTTCGACCAACAATTCCAATGTGTTGATTAGGTTCAATTGTAATGCTAACTTTGTCTAATGCTAAGGGTGAATCGTGTTTATATCGAAGAGAAACTTGATCAAAGATAACAAGTCCACTACTAGGCCAATTTTCTGGATGATAACCATCATTAATCTCTTTGTCAATTGATTTAACAAATTGTTGAATCCTTTCCACTGAAATCATGTCAACCTCAACCGATGAAAATACTTGAATAAAACCATTAAGTAGACCAGTTATCGTTAATGAATAGGCCAAAGCAAGACCTACAAGACCAGCGTTTACTTGGACCAGTGAAAAATAATGTAAGATAACTGCAGTTAAAGCAACACCACAGGAAAAGATCACACCAAGAACTTGAAGACGAATGTTTAACCATTGAGAAGCCGCCGAAAATGCATATTGACAAGTATTTGAAATGTCAATTTTATCAACGAAATCAGTTATGAATCTGAAAAAAAGAGAGATGAAAAAAAGCTCACTTCAATTAGCAGCCAATTCCATCAAATCAAACAATTTATTATCATTTACCTGTTGGTTGCAGCAAACGAACGGATAACACTGATTCCATTGATTGTTTCTGCTAATTGTGAATAAATTGGCGAAAGACTAACAGCACAAAGTCGTTTAATATCCCGGGAGGTCCATCGATAGTATTTCTATGTGGAAACGAAAAAGATAATCAATGAAATCGAAATATTATTTTGTAGTGACAATTTTTTACCTGAATGAAAAAATAAGGAATGAATAAAGGTACGACCGCAACGGCCGTCCAAGGGATTCCGTAAATTGTAACAAATAGCGAAGCCGCTAAGCTGAAAATTTGGGTTAGAAGGATATTCAAATTGAATGGTAATCGATCATCGATGTTTGTTATATCTGATGAGAAGCGATTAATTATACGACCAAATGCAGTTGTGTCGAAAAAGGAAATCGTTGATGATAAAGTGCTTTTGAGCAAAATTGAATGAATGGATATGGAAGCGGTGATACCACCAAATGCAAAGAAAAACGCTCGAAATAAAGTAAACAGTGAATTGATTATTGCAATTCCAGCGAAAACACCTAAATAGTTTTCGGCATCATTTAAGCTTGATGAGTTTCTCTCCTTAATTGAGGTTGTCCAATGACTTAACCACCAATCTGACGCAGTTCGAGATATTTGCATGCAAGTGAAAAGTATAAGAGTTAACGATGCAAGCCAATGACCAATTGATTTCCAATAATTAAGGTAAATGTCAAGTTTAACTTGACCCTTTTCAACAGCTTCTTCCAACGATTTTTCTGTTTCATGAGTCGATTCAACGATTTCTTTATCTTCAGTAACTAAATTAGTTGTTTCTTTGGGTTTAACATATGAAAGTATATCAGTGTTGCCTTTTTCAATCATCAATCCATTGTCCATAACGATAACTAACTGGGCATTGGTTAAATATTCTGTATGATGAGTTGACACCAATTTAGTCTTGGAAGATAATAAACCATTGATACAATGGATTCTGATGTGTTCAGCAACATGAGCATCAACACTTGAATATGGATCATCTAGAAGATAAATATCAAAATCTTGATAAACAGCTCGAGCCAAAGCGATTCGAGCCTTTTGACCGCCGCTTAAAGTGAATCCTCGATCACCAACCATCGTAGCATCGCCATTTGGAAGCATCTAAAAAGAAGAAAAGAAAAGAAAAGGAGAAAATTATCAAAATTAGAATAAATTGAAACGAGTAGAGAAAAAAAAAATAGAAATATTATTAATTTACCTTGAGATCTTCGTTAAGAGCACAAGCATCAATCACAGAATTGTATTTAGATGGGTCAAAGATTTGACCGAAAAGAATATTATCTTTTACTGTTGTATTTTGTATCCATGGATCTTGAGGTACATAACCAATTCCTTTGATTAGGTCATGATCGTTTATTTGAAAAGTTCCAGAGGTTCGACTCATTTCACCAATAATCGCACTGAAAAGTGAACTTTTCCCCGAACCAACAGAACCCACAATACCAACATAGTCACCCGATTTAACCATCAAATCAATAGGTCCAAGAGTAAATCGATGGTCAACTAATGCATCTCTTTTGAAGAAACTTCCAACACTGTTAAGTTTAATTTCCCCCTTAAGGCAGCCAGTGTAATGTGAACGTGGATACATTTCTTTTAGGTTGAGAAATTTTTGAATCCTTCTCTCGGAGATTCGAGCTTCAATTATACCACTGAGAACCCAGGGAAATGCGTTCAGAGGATTAATCAGCATATTGAATAAAGCTAAACTGGTGAACACTTTGGCAGCGGTCAATTCATTTCCAAGAAGGACATAAGTGGTAAATGTAGATATCGAAATGAGAACGGGAGTTGTTGCCCAGAAATAGACACAAAGAGCGTCGAAATATTTGATCTTTTTCATATATTTCATTTCCATTTCTCTAATTATTCCAATGCGTATTTCAAATACTCTCTCCCAGGCTTGCATTTTCACCAATCGAATTGCTGATAACATTTCCGACATAAGTTTGATCCTATTATCCTTCCAATGAAGTAGGGAACTGTTAAGGGAACCAATCTTATCACAGATCACTTTGTTTATCGGGATAATGATGAGGGTCAGTAAAAGTCCGGCCAGAAAAGCAAGACCAAGTTGACGGTAAAGTAAATAAAGTGTAACTGTAAGTTGCAAGGGTAAAGTTAAAAAGGCAACAATTGATGGGTAAAAGTTTGTCACTCTACCAGCATCGGTACTGATGAAATTAATTATCTCTCCAGAGCTGAAAGTTGATGCCATTGAATCACTACGAACGTTTAACAATTTTCGATAAATTAAATTGGTAATTCCACTGGTAATTTTAAGTGAAATGTTAGCCGATTGAAAATTGTAAAGACTATTACTTATTGAAGAGATTAAAGTTGAACCCAAGAGGAAGGCACAATAATAGAAACCTTCATTGCTTCGGGTTGAATTTTCATCTTCAATATAGATAATCAATTTTTCCAATACCAAAGGTCCACCAAAATAAAATATATCGGCAATTATCTTGTAAATTGCAGTGATCAGGGCAGATCGTCCGAAAGCTTTGAACAAAGATCTCCAAAGGACCAAGTTAAATTCATTATTGGAATAAGTATCCGGAGAAATGGTTACAGCTGAATTGAACAATTTCTCGTATGATATATTAGCAGTTAAACTGTTTGGTAAGGGAAATAGATCATTGGAAGTCTTAATTTTTTGATTAAATCCTTTGGTTAATAGTGGATTAACCCATGAGAAGAAGGAGTGACTTAAGATGTTGGTTGTTTCGTGATTATCAAGGTTACAATGGGCTGAGAATGATGTTGACATCGGTTGGGATTGAGAGAGAAGATTTTGTAAATCAGTATCGAATAGTTGACCTTTAAATATTGACCATCGATTGAATCGAGGTAATAAAGTTAAGGTGAATAATAGATTGGCGATTACATTATATGAGACGATAAACAAAAGGTAAGGGGAAGGTGAAGATGAGAAAAGAGATGAAGATCCTCGAATAACCCATTCAAGGTGAAGTCCATTTGAGATGAAAGCTGAAAGCATGAGTAACATGAGAGATGAAAGATTGTTGAATCTGGTTAAAGGTGAATATTTGATTATTTTGTAAGTAACAATTGAGACCATAAGCCAGGATATTACTTTAATTCCCATGGTAATATAGACAATGTCAGGGGGATGTTTACCATCGGGTAGTGACCAATATTCAAGGAAAGTAAAACATATCACAGTTAAAGCTAAAGTCCATCTGAAAACATGGGTCATCCATTTGATCCAGTTTTGTGTAACATGAATACTATCAGGAACCCGGTGAACTGATAATAATAAAGTTGAGATGAGAGCAACGATAAAATGAATCGGAATCTCAATGAACATTTGAAGGAAACAATAAGAAAGTGAAGATCCATCAGGATTGAATATATTCAACTGTTGGTCTCCACAAAGTTGCTGATAAATTGTTGACGATTTATTCATGACGATCTCAGTTGACACATACACATACACACATTAAACACAATAGATAAAATTAAAAACAACCAACTGGATTTAATTTGATAATAGTAAACAAAATGTTATCAATCAAATGAAAATATTTTCGCACTTGTTATGTTATATTGCTTTTGGTTTAGTTGTTGTTGTTATTGTTTCAACCTTTGTGATAATCTATTGACTTTTCCATCAAAATTGACAAGTTATTTTCCATGTACATAGACAACTAAACTGATAAAGTAATTAGATAAAATAAGAGAGAAAATAAAACAAAATGGCGTTAATTAAGATGGTGGAACAATTAAAAAGAAAAAGAAAATTTTTTTCAACAAAGAAAATGAAAATGTAAACAAACCTCATTGGTAACAAGTGAAGCGTAGGTGTTGATGATCACTAGAGATCATCAAATGATCAGTTTCAAATTGATGATCTAACCAATAAACCACAGAGACATTAATTACAATTAAAGGATAAAAATTAAATCACAATCAAAAGATAATCTAATTAGGAGAGACAAAGACAATTGAGAAAAGAAAATGTTTAAATGAGTCAATACACTTGCGCTCTTTGTTTACATGAGAAAGAAGCGTAATTACAAATGGCCCCTTGGAATTAAATTTAATTTGATTCAATTAACGAAAGAAATTAAATTTTTAATTGTTTTGTTTAATTGCGAGATTGGAAAATGTCGGTAACTTTGATTGTCTTTTGATTTGTGAAGAATTAGAATTTATTCTAATGTTTTATTGATCGAGAATTAGAGTTTGTTGATTGTTATGTTAATTTATTTTTCTCTAAAAAGTTAATAGAAAATTTAATTTTGTTAACTTTCCTCTCTCTGAATTGATTGTGATTGATTAGTTAATTGGTGAGAAAACTAATTACCAAGTGTTAATTTTTCCAGAAAAGAATTACAAATTGTAATTTCCAAATAATTTTGAAAGAAATTATCTCATTCCAATTAAGATTATGTAAAAGGATTCATGGGATAATCTAAATGTTATTGGAAAAGTTAATCATCATCAGTGGAAATGATTCCAAGAAATTAATTAATATTAAATTTCCTGACTTTCTATTGGTAAGGAAATCCTGTTCAAAATTTGATCGCCAATTTAATCAATTAAGATGAATACTCATTAACCACGAAAAGGACAATTAATGTATCAACAATAATTAAGAATTTTGAGTTGACCAGGAAAAAAAAATATTCCAATTGATGGATTGGCCTTTTGTTTTCTCGCTACAAACCAAAGTCACTTTAATCTCTTCTCTCAAGTGAAATGTTTAATCTACTCCATCCTGTTAATTGTTCCAATGGATTAAATTGTCGAGTTAATTGTTGCTGTTAATCAATTTGTCCAATTTGAATTTGGTAGCAAGCAAAACCATAAGATATGAGCATGAGAGCAAAAGGCAAACCGGTTAAACCAAATTGAAGATCAACTGACACGAGGTGTTTGTGTCATTTTCATCTTTCCTTTATTCCTAATCAGGTAAATATCCAACTAATTATTAATTATCACCATTAACGATGCCAGTCACTAATTAATTTTATCTCTACAATTAATGTTGTCATCACATTTAAACTAATCTAATGTCGAGTTAATCTTTAGAATAACATTTTCTATACACATAGACAATAGAGATTCTCATCTGTTTCCTTTTGTTTTTTTTCTATTCTTTTTGTTTCTAATATTCTTTTCTAATTAATTTATTTTTCTTTTCTATTTTTCAATATTCTACATTTAGATTGTGTTTAAATTATTGTTTCCAATTAAACACTCTGCTGGATTATTCATTATGGGTAAGAAAAAAGCTGAGAAAACAATGTCAAGTGTCATCAATACGAGAGATTTTTTTCTTACCTGTATGGGATTTATTTACCTGTTTGCATTCACTTCCCTTTATCATCAATTACCAGGTAATTTGTCTTAATCTAATAATTTATATAATCACTATAACCAAAAGTGTCGATGTGTCAACCTTTTTTTGTTGGTAACAATTTAAATCCTATTTTTGTTTGCAGGTTTAATCGGTGACAATGGTATCCTACCTGTACATAGTTTTGCTCAATTAAACAAACGAGGTTTATCAGTTTTAGATGAAGTTATCAATTCTAAGCCGAGTCTTGTTTGGTTTGCTCCTAAATTGGGCCTTTCATTTGATTATATGATGGACTTAATTGCTCTCACTGGAATACTCATCTCATCTTTGGTCATTATCTCAAAGAAAGCCGCTAATCCAATACTATTTGGTGCTCTTTACATTTTGTACTTTTCATTGTACCAGGTAAAGAATAGCATTTAATAAGAACGGGAAAAAGATGTAACTTTCTTTGTTCTAATTTTCTTTTTGTAACAATTAAGTAACATTTATATTTATATTTTCTTCTTCTAAATCACCAAAAAGGTTGGTCAAGAATTTCTTTGGTTCCAATGGGATATTCTTCTTCTTGAAGCTGGATTTCTTTGCATCATAATTGCTCCATTTAGTAATTATTTCAATCATTCTCTCTCTCGAGATCCAATTGCTTTATGGCTTGTCAAGTGGCTACTGTTTCGTTTAATGTTCAGCTCAGGATTGGTCAAGTTAACCTCTAAATGTCCTACCTGGTGGGGTTTAACTGCTCTTAATCATCACTTTGAAAGTCAATGTTTACCAACTCCACTTGCTTGGTATGCTCATCAATTACCTGGATGGTTTTTGAAATTAGGTGTTGTTGGAACTTATCTTGTTGAAATAGCGATGCCATTCCTATTTTTTGGACCCTCAATGATGAGAAGGATTAGTTTCTGGTCTCAGGTAACAATTTCCTCCCTTTAATCCAATTCCTCTTAATCTTATGTTTATGAGAATATAAAATTTGATGTTAATATACTAATTTTTTTCTTCATCTATCATATTTTAGATTTTATTTCAATTCTTCATCATATTAACTGGAAATTACAACTTCTTCAATCTTCTCACAATTGTACTTTGTTTACCTTTACTGCAAGATTCTGATTTTCCTAAATTCATGCGGCGATCATGGCGAGTTCGACCTGCTAAACGAAGTTCAACTGATTTAATGGTTTTAAGTTCATCCCTTTGTTTCCTATTTTTCTGGACAGTTAAATTGTTTAACTTGAAGATTGAAAATTCATCTTGGATATCATCTAAAGTGAACTTTAATGAATCTGAATTTAAATTGTTCATCACAAAATCAGTTCATGCATCAATCACTGTTGGTCTATTCTCACTTGGCTTTGTTATAATTCGTTCAATTTACCGAGCAATTCAAAAAGGATCTCTTTTCACTCAATTCTGTCGAATACTTAATGTTATTTTCTATGGTTTAATTGCTTTCTCCATTTTCACCATTAGTTTAATTCCATTTGCTGGTCAACTTGACAAGAATATTTACAAAAACATCTCACCCATTGCCCATGAATGGCACCAGAAAAGCAATCCTTTAATAATAACCAACAGCTATGGACTTTTCCGTCAAATGACCGGTGTCGATGGCCGACCTGAGTTGATTATCGAAGGGTCAAATAATCTTGAAACAGGTTGGAAAGAATATCATTTTCTTTATAAACCAGGAAAACTAAACGAAGCCCCCAAATTTTTAAGTAAGTATTATATGAGTTGCGACAATTAAATTGATATTATCATAACATAATTATTCTTATATTCTTTTGTTATTAATTTGCTTACAGTTCCTCATCAACCTCGTCTTGATTGGCAAATGTGGTTCGCCTCACTAAGTGAATACGAAAATAATCCTTGGCTTTTAAGTTTTATTTACCGATTGATTACCAATGAGAAAAGTGTCATAAATCTTATCGATTCTAAACAATTACCATATCCATCCGGAGTTAAACATGTACGAGTGAAAAAATATCTTTACCATTATACAAATTCAACGGAAAAAAGTATCACCGGTACTTGGTGGAAACGAGAATTTAACAAAATGTATTTACCACCAGTGGATAAAGAAACCATTTCAAAATATTTAGAAGGATCCGGAATCCATTTAAAACAACGTAATCCACTTAAATTAACCGAATCAAATTACTCTTGGTTATTACCATTAATCCGCCAATTGGTTAATCAAGTTTCACCAAATGTTTTCATCTACACTTTTGCTGCCTGTTTATTATCAATCAAACTCATCAATTAGTTACTACAATTACTACAAATCATTGGTCTCTCTCTCTCTCTCATTCTATATATTGATTTAACAAATTTACTATTATTATTATTATTATTATTATTAGCGTCATTACCATTGTTTTATTATCATTACTGTTCACTTACAACAATTAACATCTAAGTTGAGTGATTATTGGTAAACAAAAGCAATGAGACCACTAAAAGTGTAACATGAAACATGTTTACTGAAACAATTTTAACCCGATTGATCCTTGAAATCTCAATCAAAATTATAAATGTTAATTTTTCGTTTCTACAATAATCAACAATTTAACCTAAACACACACATAATACTAACCCATAACTAAATCATCAAATTGTAGCAATGATGATGATAATAATAATAATAATAAAACGGAAAAAAAGTTGTTTACAAAACAAAATAATTTTTATCATTATCAATTTCCACTAATTGTATTTATTCAGACACAGAAACCTAATCATGATTTACTTTAATTCCTGATCAGGGTTGATTGTTGCTGATTTAAATCACCTTGAGATTTTACAAAATCATTCATGAAGTTACATTAATTATGATGATTCTAGTTGTAAGTATATTACGTTACAGTTAAATTAACTAATTTATTATTAAGTGAATCAATTGTTGTTAAAAAGAAATTTGTTTCTCCTTCTTGAACAAAAGTTAATTGTTGTTAAGTAAATTGTTTGGTAAATTGATCAACGTCTCCGTCGTCGTTTGGTCAATATATGAACTGGTCCAAGTTTAATTGCTAAATTTGAACTTTTAATTGGTGGACGATCACAATCAATTTCATCGGATCTTTTGGTTTGATTGTTTAAATTACAATTTTTCTGATCAATGAAACTTAAATCATGCTGATTGATACCAAATGATTCAAATTGTTGCCTTAATTGTCTAATCTTATCCAATGGAAGGTCAGTGGTTCGACTCATTATCTGGGCTGATTGTCGATGTCCGAACAATAATTTCTGACAAGACCAAACAGCAGCAAATGATTTATAATCAGTATCAATTATCCAATAATTTTGATGACCTAAAGGACTGGCTAATAACATAGAACAATTAACAAAGTAAATTAGTACAATTTAATTGATGACGTAAAACTAATTCTTTTAAACTTACTGATTGGATAATCAATTCTCATCATTGACTTTGAATTGTTTGGTGAAATTTCAACTTTACCCTGTTGATGTCTAAAGAAAATAATTTCAATTGTTTTCTTTTGCTGTTTCATCATCTCAACAATTAGTTAATTGTTAACAAAAACAACTTACATTTCAAATCCTAATGGGGCAAGATACTCACTAATATGATAATCACCTTGGTCATCTTTACTTATCTCCTCCACCATACAATTACTCATTGTCCGAAACTTTTGCAATACAAACCATTTACCAAGAAACTGGACATTATACAAGAAAATGCGTAAATTGTAAACACAATTAAAAAGGTTGAAACAATTAACTTAATCAACTTACCTTGTCCATTTTAAAATTTGGCATAACTTCAACTTCTGGACAATCACCAAGTCTGAATACATGTCCAGTTGATGAGGAAAATAATAAGAAAACAATCAAAGTAAATTCTTGTAACATATTGATGATCATTTTGTAAACTGACCACTAAAGGTCAAGGATAAACTGGACAGTATTTTCAACTTTCCCAGTTACATATACACTAGAAGGCGGAAGTCAAATGGTCAGCTGAAATAATACTAAACTGACCAATACGATAAGCGGAATATAAATAAATCAAAGATTCAACAAAGATATGGTCAAGTTTCATTTCTCTCTCTCTCTCTCTCTCTCTCTCTCTCTCTCTCTCTCTCTGGTCATCATTTCAATGACCTTCGCGTAGATGAATAACTTTTAATTTGTTTGACCTTTAAATTAAAAGTTAAATAATCAACATTGTCAATCAATGATTAAGTTAATTTTCTTGCTTGTTGTTTGCGCTCATATTAATATATAAGTTAACAATCAGGAAAACGTTTTATTGGTTAAATAGATTACAATCAGTATTGACTGCAATTACCTTGATGATTTTTTCATATCAATCATGATGCTACATTAATGATTGACTTAATTGTATTGATCTAAACCATTGATATCAATTAATTAGATTTTATGTATAATCAACTATTTTTTTTTCTTCTTATGTGTAAGAAAAAAAGAATCAACTGAAATCAAGAATTGGTTTATTTTTAAATTGTTAGTCTTTTGGTTGGATTAGTTTTTGTGTTAGATCAAATTAACTGCATTGATTATTACAATTAATGAATTTACATAATTGATATAAATAAATGCATTCGTTGTTGTTGTTTTTTTTGTTTGGTTTTTGGAAGAGAAACAAAAAAAGAAAAGGCAAAGTTAATTGTCTTTTGGTACGATGAACATTAAGATTACATGGTGGAAATTTCAAGTGGGTGGGGTGGGTGGAAGAAGACAAATACAATTGGAAGTTGGGAAAAGTTCTTAATCTAAATATTGAATTTAGAAGAATCATAATTAATTGTTAATTTAAATTGTTGGGTAGAGACACACACAAACCTGTCCTAGGTTGATTCTGGAGAGATTCTGTTTCGTTAATCTTTTTTTTTACACATATAAATCGTACCAATAAACTAGTTTATAGCTTGAGGCAATTTGAAAAGGAGGAGGTATCCCTTTGATTAGCAATTTGATTGAAAAATGTTGGGTATGAAGATGTGAGATGATAAATGGCAATGATGATTGACAAAAAAAAGATCGTTGAAAAAATTGAGATGAGCAAGAACGTTAACAAGTTTTGGACGTAATATCTTAAGGCATCGGGTAATATGTCTCATTAATTTTCATCTTCCTCCAATGAAGGTTGTTGATTTCTTTTTGTTTTCTTTTAATTAATGTTTCTTGTATTGTGGAAATGGTGAATTTTCTTAATCCTTTTAGTTTCCTTTGCTTTGTGCTTTGTTCACAGGGTTGGTACTCTGTTGTAGGTTGGTGAGCGATTATTTTTCACTGGACGATAGTTTCTTCTATGGTCAACGGTACAGATCATTAGGAGGGAGGATACAACTGAAAAGAATTGGACAAATGCAAAGATGACACATGTAATTGCGACCCAATGTAAATTTTCAAGAAGAGCTCGTTTCAATTTGATGTAACAACCATGGTCACGGAGATCACCTTCAGCACAGTACATGTTGGTTATATTTATCTCACGATTACAACATGATTCAGGTACTTTTGTCTCGGTTTTCCAGGCATCAATTTGGAACCAATCTTTATGTGAATTAACACCACAACAGTCAAGGTTGGTTTGAACTGTATCCCAGAAAGAAACTAATCCATTGGTATCATTTAAGTTATACTTGCTTTTAATACCAACAAGTAGTTCATCTTGAAGGGTATCCCTAATTGAATCTCTGATAACATAGCCCAAAGTGGCGGTGACAACCTCTAAAGCCATTATAAGCACAATGGTGAAAAGAAAAGCTCCAAGAAGCCATTTATTTTGAAACCAGGAGCCACATAAGCCACAAAGAGAAACTGAAAAAACCAGAAAACCAATAGCAATCATCAAGTTACCGGCTGAGAGAAGATGGTAAGGACTTAAGACTCTAGAATAACTATTAAGAGACAAGTTTAACCAGAGACCAAAGGCAAAGAGAACAGCACCACTAACCTGTAAAAGAAGGAGAAGAAGAAGAAAAAAAAAAGAATAAAAGAAAATAAATACCAAAGAAATAAAATATACAAAGGAAAGAACAAAAATTTCTAATATTTGGAAAGAACAAAATCAAAGGGAGAAAGAAGAAAAGACCAAGAAAAAGAACAAGAACAAGAACCAGAGAAGAAAAGGTAAATAGATAAAAACTATGAAAATTAAAGAAAATTAAAGAAAAGTCAACGTTGATTTTTAAAGAAAAAATAAGAAAAAAGAATAGAATAAAAAACTTATCGATAAAAAGTAAAGGGGAAAATAAGAGCCAATAAACTTACCCAAAAAATAAAATTAAATAGACAAAGACTCCGTCTAATGCAAGTGTAACCCGTTTTACTCATCATTTTGGTACGAGATGAATATCACAGAGGTGAAAATAGTAATTAACAATCAAGAGAGTAAAATAATTAATTAAAAAAAGCGACAAAATAATAACCAAATTAAGAAACAAATCCAATCATATTTTATCAAAAAAGGCAATTTGTTGGTAAGAGATTAAGACACCAAATGAACAGAACAAAACAACAGAAAAGAAAAGAATATGAGATAAGTTGAATTCGAATTCACTTGATGGCGCTACAATCGAAGTTCTTTAATTTAATTGTTGCGATGATTTAACTTTTCTTTTCTCTCTCTCTCTTAATTGTTTATTCATAACAATGTGAATTGTTAACAATTTAACAGCTATTATGTAGATTTATCTGTTCTTTTATCATGTACTATGTTGATTGTTTCAGCTATTGAATGAGTTGTAATTGTTTTGAGTGGAAGAAGAAACAAAAAAATTATTATCATTATCGTTATTTGTTGAAATTAAATTACAACCAATTTAGTTATTAAATTGACATTGGGAGGAAGAAGAAACAATTAACCATTGGAGAATCAACAATTCATGATGATTAAGCAGGATATTAAATTGTATACATGAAAGTATATGAGACAAACAAACAATTAGGCAATTGTTGATTGTTCAATATTGGATTTGATTATTTATTTCATCTTAAATTGTTGATTAAAACTTGATGCATTTTAAATGATTAAGTTGATTGTATCAATGGAAAAGGAAAATATTGAATTTCTTGATTCTAATTTTACAATTAAAATTGTATTTTTGATGATTGATGAAAAATCTTGAGACAATTAAATCAAGCAAGATGATTAAAATTTGATCAATTTGTTGATCCTGTTCAATTGATTGAAATCCTTTTACTTTGACCTCAATTAAAATCAAATGATCAAGTTAATCAAATGATTTAGAGGGCCAACAAATTGTCAACACTATTAACTGTTTACCTTTAATTTGGTTGTAACAATTAGATTGTTAATCAAGAAAGCGAAAATTTTTTTTCTTCTTATCCTTTTCTCTTTGCTAAATTGTTGTCACATCTTTTTAATTAACACTCAATTTGGTAAAATGATTAAAATGATTCCCTCTCTTCCGTCATGATACTAATTGAGTTGGGTTTTAATTGAAAAGTTTGATTAACAATCAACTAACAGTAATGATGAACAATTAAGCAAGAAAAAAAAACAAGTAATCAACAACCAACTCGAATCAATTGTAAGTTAATCAATAGATTATTATTGAAATTTATTCTTAATTGTTGTCATATTATTTTGGGTTTTTCTCATTTCAATTACAATCCAGAATTAAATTTTCTTTGTGATATTTAAAATATTTAGACAATTTAATCTCAATCAAAATCAATTAGTTGATTAAAGCTAATTAAATGGGAAAATCAATCAAGGTTAAAGTTAATTGTTATTGTTGATAAATTGTATAACCTTTAACTATTAATGATCGAGTTGGAGTAAAGTTAATTTATTGATTATTTGAGTGAAAAATGAAAACTATTACTTACAATCAATTAATTGTAATGAAAATTTGATTATTTAATTTAACTGAAAACTTTAAATTGATTGTTTTATTGTCTCATTAACTTAACTAATCTACTTACCTACATTCAAGTTGATCGATTTTGATTAAATGATGAAGATGATGATTAAGAAAAAGAAAAAAAAAGTTTACTAAATTGTGATGAAAATGTTGTAACAATTAAGTTCAATTGGAGAGCAAGTGAGAAAGAAAAGTTTAAGAACAACAAATTAGTTCTTGATTGTGATCTATTAATCTTCTAACAATTAGTTGATTGTCACTTGTAAAACTTTTACCTTCAGAAGTGAAACAGTTTCGAGTTGATCATCGTTCTAATCAGTTGAAATATAACAATCAACTTATAATCAATCACTAAGTTTAACTACTAACGATTAACAATTTTGTGAGAATCTCCATTTTAAAATAATCAATTTAATCTTGATTAAAGTGACCAGTTAAACAATTAAATTGTGGTTATCTAAATTAAATTATCTTGGCAAGGATTAATATCTAAATCAATCAATCAATCAAAAATGATCGTCATCATAATTGTTACCGTTGTCACTACCTTCCGAATGTGTAATTCCCAACAATGTGGTAAGTTGATTAACTTTAATTCCCAACAATTAACTTGAACAAATTATCAAAAAATCAAAATCAGTAAACGAAAACAACAAAAAAACTAACAAATAATTAATTAATAATCTGATAGCATTTAAGATAACCAATTGTGATTAGAAAACTTTTGGCCAATTGACCAAGTGAACTTAGACTCTAAATTGTAACAATTAAGAAGTAGAAAACAAAAAAAAATTATAATTCCAATTCCAATTCTAATGAAAACAACGACAACAACAATTAACATTTGGTATATGATTAAAAACGATTGTGTTAATTTCAGTTTCCATCATCAGTTAATTGTTACCATTGAATTAGCAGATAATGTCAATATATTGGATCGGATTAAAATAGAAACAGTTTGTAAATTGTAAACTAATCAATTGAAAGTAAACAATCAACAGGTCATTTAACTTTAATTGAAACCAAAATAGAAAATTAAATTCCAATCAAATTTAATGAAAATGAAAGATGAAAAAACTAAATCAAATTCAACAACAACAATTCCCAAAATTGAATCAACAACTTTAAGATCAATGATCGGATTGACAATCGACAATCAATGTCAATCAACTTGAACTCATCCAAACAAATTGCAAACTAAATTAACTATTTACATTCGTTAATTTAGATTGTGGTTATAGTGAAACTCTGGTCGGATCCCGAATCTATGGTGGATCGGCCGTTAGCTCATACGAATACCCTTGGATGGCCCATCTAAGGTGAGTGCGAACAATTTGTTTGGATTAGTTAGAAGAAACAAATTTACAATTTAAATTGTAAATTTTGTTACGATGAATTTGAAAATCGCTGAATACCTGTTAGCACCTAAATCAGGTCACCTGACGGTGTGCATGGCGATGCATGACCATAATTAAAGTTTGCATGATTTTGCATGACTTTTTTGTCCCTCGAAAAAAACCCCTACGTCCCCATAGAGACTCGTCGAGAACCAAGAGATCACAATCAAGGCGATAAATCAACGCAATCAAACACGTACAATTATCAAGATGAACACTCGCAACATCCACACGCTCACAACATACACACACACACACACAACCGACCAATCAATCAATCAATCAATCAATCGACAATTAAGAAAAAAGTTTTAACCACCCAAAGGCGCAGGGTCGCTAATTGTAATAAGATTGTTATTAATTCAATTGTGATGGGATTTGAAATATGTTGAATTATGTTTGAATTGATTTGAATTAAGAAAAACAATTAAAGGTAAGGATTTGTGATAATGTGTTAATTTAGTTATTAACCATTAAGGCTTCCAAAAGAAACAAACTAATTAACCAGATTAAATTATTAACTTTTCTCTCACTATTTCATTATCCTAATTGTCCCAATATCTCAATCAAATTTCATTCACACAATTTAACTTATTCTTGATTATCGATTAGGCTTATTATTGTTAACCAATTTCTCACAATTTACTATTAATATTATTTAATTGAACACCAATTTAGTTGATTGTTTACATTTAAACGATATTAACAATTAACCTTGATTGTTATTCAATTTTTATTATATAAATTTTATCAAAAACTTTTCCCTCCTCATAATAGTAACTTTAAATTACCCAAATTAAATAGTTCAAGTTTAATTGTTGACAATTTAATAGTTAATTGTGATAATTGGTTAATAATAATATTGTTATTTTTTTTTGTTATTTCAAAAATTCATTTATTTTCATGTGGTTGTTTCAATTAATTGAAACAATTTATTGTGAGTTAATTTTTTGTATCATCTAAATTAGGATTGTGTTAGATTTAGATTTAGATTATCAATAAAATTTTTAATCGTAACAATTAACCAAAAAATTAACTCACAATAAATAATAAAACAATGACAATGGGCTAATATGTTATCAAGTAAATTGTAACACTAAAAGTTAATCAACATAACTTCAATAAGGATCAACAATTTGTTACATTGAAAACATATTAAACTTAAGTCATTGTAATTATCAAAAGTTAATTGTTTCCATAGGTAAATTACTAATTGTTGTTTTAATTAAACTTTTTTTCCTCATCATCATCATTTGGTGTTCATCAATATTCATGATTTGTGATCATGATTAAATTTTGTGCTCTCTCTCTCTCTCTCTCTCTCTCTTTCCTCCTTTAAATGATATTAACAATATACTAATTGTGATTGTGTCTCCAAAAAACAATTAACATTAACTCATCAATTGATTAACGACAATTAACACACAATATTGGAACAGATTCTTTGAGAAAGTAGGAGGAGATCGCTTTGGTCTTTGTGGTGGTTTTCTAGTTGACTCGAAACATGTAGTGACCGCCGCTCATTGTATTCACGACGGCAATCAGAAACTACGATCTATTGAAGCGACAGAGGTTTATCTTGGTGTACGTGATTTGACCCAATTAAATAAAGCCCATAAAGTGGCAAAGTTTTTTTATCCAACAACATATAAGAGACGTAATTTACTTAATGATATCGCAGTACTAGAATTAACTGATCACATTAATTTCACTCGAACCGTTAGTCCAATTTGTTTACCCAAAAGCGACGATGAACCATATCACTTATTAAAAGTAGCAGGATTTGGTCGGCTTGGTGCAAATTCAAATCCATCCAAGGTTTTGATGCACGTTCAAGTTGAACATATTAAAGGTAATTATCAATTGGAATCAAATAACAATGACAATTTGTTAATTCTCATTGTTATGGTTTACTCGTTTGTCCTTATTACTTTTTAGATGGAAAATGTAATCAAATGATTAAAGATTATTTCATGAGGACCAATCCACAAATCGCTCAATCGCCCAAAGATTATGATGTACCCAAAGTCCATGAAACTCATATGTGCTGTGTAGATACCAAAACGGGCGGTGATGCTTGTAGGGGAGATTCGGGTGGCGCTTTAATGTACAAAAGTGGTGGACGCTATTTCGCCGTGGGTTTGGTTTCCGGTGCTTTCGATGAGTGTGACGATCCAAGGACTCCAGGTTTCTATACAGTAGTACGTAAATTCCGAACGTTAATTAGTAAGGTAGCAACTAAAGCACAATTCTGTGAATATTAGGTTAGTCAATTTAGGTTTTAGAAATTTTTTTATCTGTAGTTAGTATAAATATTTTTAAATTATTAATTGTATTTAAATTATTTATTTGTAACTTATTTTCCAACTGTAAACAAATGAAACCCTTGTGATATTATTGTTAGTGAGTTTTAAAAAGCAGAAAAAAGTGATAAAATTATGTAAATTATTTGCGCTCTTATATATTTATATGTATAAAAATGGATAAAAATACTTGAACCTTTTTCGATGTTTATTCAATTTGTTTGTTGTTGTCAAGTGTAATTTTCCAATAGATTGTCAGATTTAAGTGAATCAATGTAACTGATTAACTGTGTGTGTGTTTGATTTTACAACATAATCAGAAATAAGTAAAATGGATCAATTAATTGATCGCTATGAATGAAACAGTCTTGTGATTTAATCACTAGATGAACTGCTGCTCCATCCTTTGTGTTTAAAACCACCAAATTTGTGGTGAAATTTGTGCTTAAAAAATTTTGGTCCTTTAAATTTGTGTTTGTATAATTTTTTCAATTTTTTCATCTAAATTTTTAAAATAAGAAGGAGAGAAAACAAATTGATTAATCATTAATGTCTTAATTGTGAATGAGTTAATATAGATTATGAAGTATGATTTAATTACCGGTTTGTGCATAACAGCAGCTCCTAAAGCTGCAGCACCAAGTCCAGCGGCGATACCTCCGATTGGTATTGGTGATGATTTCTTGTGATGTCCTCCACCGGAAAGATATTTAGCCCCGGCACCTAACATGGAGCCCGCTCCGAGTGCCGCTGCAGCTCCAGACAAAATCCCACCACTAAGAGATAGAGAGAGAGAGAAAGAAAAAAAAGAGTAAGTGAAATGATAATTTTTTTAATCTATTCAATGATCAAACCTTGATGAAGCTTTTGGAGGGTAAGGGTAACCACCTTGAGTGGGAAAACCCCCTTGGGTGGGATAACCTCCTTGGGTTGGATATCCTTGACCTGGTTGAACTGGATAACCACCTTGAGTTGGATAGGCTCCTTGAGTTGGCTGAGGTGGATAAGGTGAAGGTTGTGGAGGACCGTAAGCTCCTGGTGGTGCAGATCCTGGCATAGGTTGGACTCGACCAGCTGTCGGCGGTGGATATCCTGCTTGAGGGTATGGTGAAGGTCCAGGGGGTGGACCTGATGGTGGATATGGAGCGGGTGGATAAGCTGCTGGTGCTGAAGTAGGTGGATATGGGGGCATCGCTGATGAAGGTCCAGTGGGATAGGGTAAAGCACTGGCAGCTGATGGTCCAGCTGAATAAGGAGGCATTCCAACGGGTCCTGAAGGATAAGGAGCTTCAAGAGGAGGTGCCGAGGGTATTGGATTATCTTCAAATGAAATACGAGATATTTGAGTTTCACCATCAATTGAAATGTGACTTATCCTATGCATTGATATTCTATGGCGAAACTCTGTAAAGTGTGCACCATTTATTGCTATTTTAAAACCATCATGATCGAATAGAATAATTAATTCATAAGGTTCATTAACTGCGAACGGGAAAAAAGGTCCATGACTTTCTTCTGGTCCCCAGCGGCCATTTTCCAATGAGTTACGTACAACTCGAGGTGGTGGAGCAAATACTGGACTGAAATGCAGAGCGATATCATCTCGAGGATTTACCGATGGGCCACATTGTAAGTTAATCGCAAAACTAAAAAATCAAAACATTTTAAATGATAAAAGAAGAGAAGAAGAAAAAATTGATTAATTCCACATCATCACAATTATATGAAGCAGCTGATTTTTAAATTTCCAATGTTCTTTTAAACTTTCAGAAGATATTATCATTTAAATCCTGATTAAAATTGTGAAGAGCAAAGTAATTATAAGATGACACCAATTAGCAATGAATAAAAAGAGAGACAATCAACTTGACGGTTAACAAGAAATAAGAGCAAACATTCAGACCAAATTGGAACATTTAATTGCCAAAATGTTTACTTGACAATCATTATGTTGACTCTACTTTTTTTTTCATTTACTGTGGTTATGGTTTTTCTTAATTGTTGATAATTTACCATCTCGATGAAGGGTTGACTCTTCCTTGAATCCTTAATAGAAGACCAGGATGAGCATAATTAAGTGAACCAATGAATGGCAACACCTTGAGAGAGAGAAAGAAAAAGAGAGAAGAAGCAAAAAAAAATGAGTAAACAAAAACAAAAACAATTCAATGGAAAACAAGGTTATCAATTCAATCTAATTACTTTTTTTTCATATCTCTCACTCTCTTAATTGATACTAAATATTAGATAGAAACTACTTACCGGATTAGAAATTGGTGGTTGAGACATGAATCGATGGTTAATCAGAAAAAGAATAGAAAACACTAATCACAACAGAATCTATTATGTAATCAAAAGAGAAGAGAAAATGTTTATCATCAATTACAGAGAAAGGAAAAAGAAAGAGAGAAAGAAAGAAAGAGCAATGAAGGAAGCGAAAAAAAATGAAAGATAAACAAGTTTCAGTTCCAACTGCTTGGGTGTAAGAATAACCATGGAAACAATAAAATTTGAATGAGTTTCAACGTTGGAAATTATTTATCATAAAAAAATCAGCTTTCCAAACAATTTAACGGCTAAAGAGAGAGAGAGAGAAAGAGAAACGGATAGAAAATCAAAACAACACAAATTACCAAAGAGAGAGAGAGATAAAGATCAACACTATAAAGAACCGAAAATAAAATCAAATCAAATCAACAAGTGAAAAGAAAAAAGGAACAATTAATTGAAGAAAAATGAAACATTACAAAGATCTAATTTAAACTCACCAATTTAAAAGAACACAAATTTAAATGTCTATTGGTAAACAAATTAAAAGTCACTCAGTTAATTGTAGAAACAATTAAATTAAATCGACCACAACAAAGATCATGCTCTCTATAGATGTTAACACAAATGGAGAAATAAACAAACTCTGATTGATACCAATTCTTTATGATATTAAATTGTAGAAAACAATTGAATGTCTCACATTTTCCAATCAATTGTCTTTAATTTTCTGACAATTTGAAGCAACAATTAAATTGTTTTCTTGGAATAATTTAAATTAGAAATTGTTTCCTTTGTTTATTCGAAAAAACCGCGTGAATTTATTCGATTCTCTTTAACAAGTCAATAGGTGGAGACACTTATTCTTTTGTTTAAATTGTTTGTTGGATTGAATTTGAATTTAGAAACAGTAAAGAAAAACTTTCCGTTAAATTAGCCAAACATTTAATCTGAAAATTAATCTAGAAACCATCGTTTCTAGTTTTTCTTTGTTTTTGTGTGTTTGATTGTTTATTTATTTTTGTGAAAAGTGAAAAGTGAAAAGTGAAGGATTCAACAGTTGAAAAAGACAAGACAGAGAATAAGAAGAAAAGATGACCACTAAACGAAATGAAGTTCGGTATGACCTTCCTGACACTGTTATTGATCCGTTGAGTAAGAAACGTTACCGTAAAGGTAAATTCTTGGGTCGTGGTGGTTTTGCTCGGTGTTACGAGTTAACCGAAATACCTGCTGAGATAATTTATGCCGGTAAAGTGATAGCCAAATCACAGATTAAATCTTCCGATCAGAAGCAAAAAATGAGCCAAGAAATTATGATCCATCGAGGTATAAGTCATAAACACATTGTCGCTTTTCATACCTACTTTGAAGATTCCAATTATATCTATATTATACTTGAATTGTGTAATAAAAGGTCACTTATGGAGATGCATAAAAGAAGAAAAGTTTTCACAGAACCAGAGGTTCGTTATATTGTTAGACAAATTGCTCTCGCTTGTCAATACCTACATTCAAATAAGATTGTCCATCGTGATCTTAAATTGGGTAACCTGTTTCTCAATGAAGATATGGATGTTAAAGTTGGTGATTTTGGACTGGCAACCAAAATTTCAAACGAAAAGGATAGAAAGTTAACCCTATGTGGAACACCAAATTACATTGCCCCTGAAGTTTTAATGAAAAAAGGCCATGGATTTGAAGTTGATGTCTGGTCACTTGGGTGTATTGTTTATACGCTGTTTGTTGGTAAACCTCCGTTTGAGACAAACGATCTCAAAGACACTTACAAAAAGATTAAGAACAACGATTACGAGATACCTAGTTACGTTCCACCGGATGCCCGTGCATTCATCCGTCAAATGCTTAAAGCAGATCCAACCGAACGTCCATCTATGAGTGATATTTTAACTGATCCCTATTTGATGAAAAATTACATCCCCTCCAAATTGCCACATTCATGTCTAACTACTGCCCCTCGGTACAACAATGGACGTCTTTCCATCATGCCAACAGAGTTTTATGGTTCACCTAGAAGACCATTGGGTGAGAAAAATTCTGACCTACCAGTAGTCACTGCCAAAATTGCCAACGATAATGCTGCTGCCAAAAACAATGGCGTTCAACAGCCCACTTCAGCTACCAACAAAGCAACAACAACAACAACAACAACAACAACTGCCACCACAACTACCACCGCCAATAATAATAATAATAATAACGGTGCTGGTCAAAACAATCAACAAACTGGACTTAATAATAATAATCTTAACACAAATTACAATAATAATTATAACGAAAATCAAGCTGTTCAAATTCCCAAACCAATGGGTAACACTGGATTCTCAAAGGATTTCAATTTGAAGGATTTAAGTGATCAATTGCATAAAGTTGTTGCCATTCGTGCTAATGAAAAAGATGATGGATTAGCCGATGAAGCTGAAGATCCAGCTTCAACTCCCGTTGTTTGGATTAGTAAATGGGTTGATTATACCGATAGATATGGTATTGGTTATCAATTGTGTGACAATTCAGTTGGAATTTTGTTCAATGATATTACCCGATTGGTACTTTTAGCCGATGGTATGAATTTACAATACATTGAAAGAGATGGATCCGAATCCTATCATACCCTTGAATCTTATCCAGAACAATTGTTAAAGAAGAAAATAACTCTTCTCAAATACTTCCGTAATTATATGCAAGAGCATTTGCTCAAATGTGGAGAGAAAAAAATTGATCTTGAAGAGAAAGATGAATTAACTCGATTACCTTACCTGAACAATTGGTTCCGAACAAGGAACGCAATTATCTTCCATCTAACAAACGGAACAGTCCAAGTGAGTATCATTTTATTTTGTTCTCCTTCTAAACAATTAACATCAACCACAATAATAATCAAATCAATTAGATAAAAAAAAGTATATTCTAACAATAATCAAAGTGATTTGCTTCCTAGAGACTGTTCAAGTTTCACTTTTAATCAGATGATCAACTAATTTTGTTTTGTTTTTTTTCTTCTCTTCTTTTGATAAACTCTGTTATTATTAGATGAATTTCTTCCAAGATCATACAAAATTAATTCTATGCCCTCACATGGGAGCTGTTACGTATGTCGACGAGAAGAGAGAATTTAGAACTTTCAAATTCTCTTTGATCGAAAAGTATGGATGCACCAAGGAGCTTTACCAGCGACTTAAATACGCCCGAGAAATTGTGGATCGTTTAATGACCCATCGACTGCAGGCCGGTGTTAAAAGTAAATAATATCCGCCACAAACAAAACCACAGCGGAATCAACAAATTAAATCAACAATCAACTTGAACACACACAAATGAAAAGCTACCAAGTTACCAAGAATTCCGGTGACAAAACTAAATGGAAACCCATATATATATAAATATATTTACCACCTTCTCTTTTTCCCCGCTCTCACCAATCTCTTAACCCTTTCTCTCCACCATCTCTCACCCTCCATTTCATCCAACCTTTGTCCACCCACATAAACACCACACACACACACTCTCTCTCTCTCTCTCTCTCTCTCACTCTTGCACTCTTCCTCTTCACTCTGTCTTAAACTAGCCTCCACATTCGGGGTCACACCAATTGAATTTATAAATTACATTCATATATAAATTCCTTTTAACGTAATCTTCTGATTAATTAAGAAAGAAAGAGAGCAACTTGATGATAGTGATGATCCCTTGATTTATCTCCCTTAACCTCTTAACCTTTATTTAGGGCTGACTTGCGAAATTAATAAATTGTTCATCTAACAAAAGTTGAAAAGTAAAACATAAACACAAATATACATAATCAAAGACTAGATGGTTAACCATTGTTGATGAAAATGTCATACAATCAACAAATTAACCAGCGAACAAAAAAGTTTAAAAAGAAATTAAGTTACAACCAATATATTTATTCCAATACGATTATCTTGCAACAATTATCTTAATTAATTTCCAATTGTGACCCCGAGTGTAAATTATTTTTACCTTTTCCCTTCTTAATTATATTTTTTTTTCTTCCTCCAAGAAATCAAACAACAAATCAATGGTTCTCATCTTATCAAATTTAACAAAATTATGTAAATCCAAGAGAGATGATATTTTTTTTCTCATAACAATTAGTTAATTGCCATTTATATCTCCAACAATCAACGTATCTCCCTTACTGTTTTTATCTCTCTCCATATGATAATCAGTTGATCATCTATTCAATTTTATACTCATTTCTTAATTACTTTTTTTTTATCTCTTAATACATTTCAATTGCTCACTTAAGGAAATTTCAACAATTATTTCATTATTAACACTATTAAAATCTAACGGTTTTAATTGTAACAGTAACATCGGTGAAACAATTAATCATTTGTAAAGATTAAAATAGTGAAGAAATCAAATCAAGGGTTTCCTTAAGTGAATATTTGAATGTATCTTTGAAAAAAGATTAAATTAAAATCCTTCCAATTGATTGAGTGAATATCTCTTGTTTTTTTTGTGCCGGATAATTAATTGTGTAGAGTGATGATATTGACGATTCCAATTTAAATTTGATTGTTGGTCAAAAAAGATTGACAATTGCAGGTAAGTTTATTAACCACGATTAACTTTTGTTGTTGTTGCTTTTATATAAACATTAATTGCGAGAGATTAGATCCATAAATTGCTATAAATAAAAGTTGAAAAAAACGCCTGAATGGTGGGTAAATAAGATGATCAAATATTTACAATCAATAATTAAAATTAGTAAATTAACCAGTGAGGATGAAGAGACAAATGATCGAATTTGTGATTAATTATCTCTGCCGTTAATGAGTTCAACGGCAAAACGAATCAAATATCAATTCAAATCATGGGAAATGAAAAGAGTGTTTGTGCTTTTAAAGAGACACAATTAAACAAATTAAAATTAAAAGATTTCCATTCATCTAGATACAAACATTTACTTAGGTAATTGTCACAGTTTAATAGATGAATTGATATTGGAGCTTTGATCTGCTAATTTTGGTACTTTCGAGTGGGTTTTCGGGATCTAATTGTTAACTGTTGTGACACCGACATCACCACTGACACCAATCACTCCGATGTGGACACTAACGGTTAATCCAATTGGTGCTACTGATGTGAAGACTGGGTAATTATGGTCCATGTTTGATTGAATACTAATCAATTGCTCCAGGGTTTTGATTCAAAATTCACATTTGAATGGAAACAATCAATTGATTTAGATGATATTTTGATGGCGGTGGTGATGTTGGTGTTTTCCTGGTTTGAATTATGTAAAGGACGAGATGAGATTTTTCTGTTACTTTTGTAGTTAATGATGAGGAGAAAGTAGAAACAGAGGAAGATGATAAGTGTCTAAAATAGAAACCAAACTAGCCCATGATTTGTTTAAGATGATAATATGATGGTCGATTTTAGATTCAACGAGATCCTTTTCATCCAAGATAATCACAGATACAATTGAAAAAAGGAATCAACCATTTAATTGCTTTGGTTAAATTGTGTTTCCTTGATTTTGTTTTCCCAAAACTTTTAGGTTATAATGTTTCATATTCATTTGCTGCTCGATTACTGTTAATTGTATCACAATCGGATCCGAGAAACTCTTCCAATCGACGATTTTCTTCATCTTCTTCATTAAATGTATTCGATCTTTTTTTCATCTTCTTTTTCTCTTTCGTCGTTTTCACCTTTTCTTTAACCTTTTTGTTTTTCGATGAAGATGAAGAGGTTACATTCTTTGTCGATTTAATCTCACTATTAGATGGTTCTAATTGTGATTTCAGCTGATGATTGATTGTTGGTAAAATTTTCTCAGGTACAAAAATTGCTTCTGTTTGATTGTTTGACTTTTCTAATTCTTTGGGTATTCCTTTAATCTCTTCTTTTATTTCTTTGTTGGTCATCTTAATTTCAATTTCTTCGTTCTTTTTAAAATGATTACTGGTCACTGGCTTTGTAATAATTTGTTCCGTTAAAATGACATTATCAGATTCTGGAAATTTATCTTCAGGATCAAGTTCAGCCTGATAACCAGAAACCATTGGATTAGCTGCCTTATCATCATCACTAGAAACATATTAAGAGAATAGTAAATAATATTAACAATTAGTAAATTGTAAATGAGAGTATATTTGTGAATAGGATTTACCTTTCATCTTCTTCGGCGAGTTGAGAGAGTTCATCAGGTAATTTAAAATCTTGAGGTTGCTCTTCGAGGAAAGTTCGTAAATTTAAACGATCTTCATCACTGATTATTTCACTGTTTTCATTTGACTTGATTCCATTTGTATTGCTAATTGTTGATTCATTGGCACTCATTTTACCAGCCATAGCAGCTAAATTTGTTTTACTTAATGAGGGAGGTATTACTTTACCATCTTTTAAATTTATTGGTTTGGTTGCTCCAATAATAATACTTGGTGTTGGTCGGATAAGATCAGTTCCAATCGACGGAGATTTTCTTAAGGTCAGATCTGCGGGCATGGACATACTTCTTGGTGGTCCATTTACATTATTATGATAATTACCATTGGTTGAGGTAACTGGTATTTGAGATAATTGATCGGCGATTTGTCTTCGCTTGTTGGTTAAATTGTCCAGGAAACGATCATAATCCGATTCATCGGCTTCTTGTAGGACATCTAATTCTTGACAAGTTGCGGTGATTTCTTCAGTATTGGTTTCCAATTGTTTCAATAGTGTTTCCCGTTGTAAATGAAGGAAGGGGAGATTAAAAAATTTGTGCAAAAATCTTAAACCAAAACCATTTCTCATGGAAGCTTCAGCATATCGAACTTGACCTGGACCATTGGACCTTTCAAGATTACTGATAAACATTCGTACTTGATCTTCGGTTACCGCTCTATGGTGACCCATATCTCGATGATTAGAAAGAACCAAAACTGGAATGTTAGAAGGTACTTTAGGTAATTCTCTTTGAACATAATCAAATGTCCAGGCTTTGGTCATATCGAGCATCATGATGACACCATTGGTTCCCTTATAAACATCAATAAATTCAGCATCTAAGGCTAATTCTGATGCTGATGATTCCGTTTCATTTGTAACAGTGGAAGCGTTGGGTTTTTCATTATTCAATTTAAGCCCATCAATTTGGGCTCGTTTTTTCCCTTTATCAACAATATCCCAAACTTCAACTTTAACGATATCATCGGTAGCTTTATAATTCCATTGGATACTTGCAACCTAATGAAAGAAAAGAAAACAAAAACAAATGTTAATTCAGTTGAACGAACAATTGATCACATAAATAATTACCTGAATCTCTTCCGTTGGTGTATATTCATCAACAAATTGTTTCCCTTGTAATCTCATGAAAAGACATGTTTTACCAACATTACGATCACCTTTGAGAATAATTTTCACTGAAGAACAAAAGAAAAGTAAAAGAGAAAACAATTGAATTAATAAGTAATATTATCTATTAAAAACAATGGAAAAGAAGGAGATGGTTGGATGATGATAAATTGTAATCAGAAAAAAAATCAACACCTTCACATGAGATGCAATAATAATTAACAATACCCTAATTTGGAGAAGCAATTAAAATCATTCAATCATAAATGAAAAAGATAAACCTTTTTAACCTGATTTCTTTCAGGTGTAGTTAGTACAATTAGCAAAATGAAAAAGAAGGTTAAACAATTTTGACAGTTTAAAAATGGAGAATCATAAACCACTTTTGCCAACATCAAAATGGAGAGAAGAAAACAAAAACAACAAGAAAAGAGAATAGAATAAAAAAAACAAATTCTACTTACTGTTATACTGAACTCCTTTGGCAAATTTTCGTTGCAAATGATGTCCCATTGGTTGGACATTATTTCTTCCAGGACAATTAACTTGATTGAAAACATTCTCAAGTCCAGGTTTAGAATCATTTTGATTGCCAACAAGACGTTTTAATGCTGAAAACATGATCTTCTATTAAACGAAAACAAAATGTATCCAATCATCAAATGTAGTTTATTAATACTAAATGTAGGTTTAAACATTTGGATACAAACAATAAACGGCAGGTAGAAGATGAATGATTATGATGGGGAGAATGATGATGAGAGACAGGGATGAACAATGAAGAAAGACACATTTCAATTACAATTAAATGTTAAAGAAACAATCAAATTAACCATTGTTGACAACGAGATAATTAACTCACATAATTACAATTCCGATCGACTTGATGACTTAACCACTTGAGCTCCACCTTGAGGATCAAAGGCTTTGA
Organism: Panonychus citri; assembly: GCF_014898815.1. NCBI lineage: Eukaryota > Metazoa > Arthropoda > Arachnida > Trombidiformes > Tetranychidae > Panonychus > Panonychus citri. The sequence continues at coordinate 1,082,076 of NW_026515428.1, read as the reverse complement.
GGTTCACCTTTTTGGCAGAATTTTTGATTTTCAAATGGAAAAAAAAATCGAAACAAATTAATCGTAATTCTAATTGTGATTGTTTATTTTTCTATTTTTTTTCTCTTTAAATAGTAAACACATACACGTACATTGATTGTTGGAGAAGATTTTAAGAATTGAGAATCGTTGGTGAAGTTTAATTGTTTAAAGTTCGTGATCGAGATCGAGAAATTGATTGAAAAGTTTTCTTATCGTTTAAAAGGTTAATTGTTATGATTGATTAGTTTTGGTTTTCTTCTGTTAATTGTGTTGGTTAAAACGATGGTTATTCCACTAGAGAATGAGATTATATTGTTTCAAATCTGTTTCGATTTTGTTGATTATCGAATGATAATAATCAAGTTTAAAATCAATTGCGACAATTAATCGATAAGCTTCATTTAGATTCATTTCAATTGATTGTTTGGTTTGATTGTAAATCTCCTGAAATTCAGGGGAATCAAATTGATTTAGTTTATTACACCAAATTAGAAAATTTCTTTGTCTATCCAATAGATTAAAGAAACAATTAACTCTTAATCTATCTAATATATGATTAGATTCGTTGAAACAATTAACAGCTCTTTCTGAGTAAATCAATGATAATTTATATTTTCTCAATTTCTTATAACAATAAGATAAACGATCAAATATATTAGTTAAATTGTGATTAGTTGGATAGCAAATTTTTCTCAATTTTCGATAACAATCTAATAGATAATCTTCCGCTTTAATTATATCAGGTTCACGATTAATTAAAGCTAAATTAGCCTGACGATAGTTGTAAAGACAAGCATCAAGTTCAATATTAATCTCATCACGATTAAGTAGATTAACCTGTGAACAATTAAGGCAAATATTTGTCTCATCTTCAATTAAAACTGGACCTGAACAAACTGGACACAGGTAACACTTAGCCCGAGGCTGGACCAGTTGGACACACGAATCACAATTACACTTGAGTCCAAAATTTGTCAAAAAGTTTGACCTTTCCTTGAGTGTAAACAGTTTACAATTAACACCATAATCCAGTTGAATGGGTTCACCTTGATTAATTTGTCTAATTGCTCTCAAATTAACAGTTCGTCCTTTAAATAAGCCAATTGTTACATTTGGATCACAATTATGAGGCAATTGTTTTAATTGCTTGTAAATTGCGTAGCCAGTTACTTTATCATCGAGATAATAAAACTCATCAGGATCAAAAGGTTTAGCCAATTCAGTTGAATTAACTAATCGTCCATCTAATTCAACTTTCCTGAGATACATTAACAATAAACCTCCGAACAATTCAATATCATATCTCCATGGAACTGAATCATTTTTGATTGGTAACCTTTTGATTACCGTGAAGTAGGTCAATAGATGAGCGGCTGTTTCGGCCATTTTGTCCAATTTATCGGCCTCAATGGTGGAGATGGAAATGTTTCTTATCATCTCAGGTAAATTTCCTTCTCGAATAGATTTAAATGTTGATCGAGTGTCTAATTGAAGGATTGATTGACAGGCCAGAAGAGGAGGAATTTTGAAAATTTCCTTGTTCTTTAGATGATCAAATAGAGACAAGAAGTGACAGAAATGATGATGACCAGAATTCCAAGAATCAAGTGAACACTGATACGAACAGAATTTAACTTGATTACAGCCTCGACAGGGAATAATTAAGTCAAATTGTTCGAAACAATTAAAACATCGGGTAAAATAAAAATCTTTTCTCAATAGAGAAAGTTCCGGATTCTCTTGAAAAACTAAATCCAATTGATTTAATGGTTCGCATGCAACGGCGGAGGTCATTTTCTCATTCCATGTTATCTTGGACACCAATGGGCTCTCTTGTTTTTTGTCGATGATCGTTGACGATTTTAAATGGTTCAGACATTCATTTCGACGGTAATTTAGCTTCTTTGTTAATTGTTCGGTGGAAACATGAGCCAAAGCGAGGTCAATATCGACCAAAGCTTCTTGGTAACGATTAAGCTTGAGAAGGCACATTGATCGGTTCGAAAACGCTAAGGTCAGTTCGGTGTTTAGTCCATCAGATGGACGAGATTCCCAAGAAGCCACAGCAACAGCCTGAGGGGATAAAGATAATAACAATATGTAAGATGAAAAAAATGAAATTCTAACCAAAATTCACCTCATTATATGCTCTCAGAGATTCTTGATAATTATTCTTGTTGTAAAGTTCATTTCCTTTTTTCCGATATCGTTCAGCTCGTTCATCCGATTTCATGAAAATCTCATTGGGAAGCTTGAGAAAACCTTCTGTAACATTTTCCCTGGAAATCAAGTAAATCAGTAAATTGGTTTTCTTCAATTAACAACAATTAATATTTACCTGAATTTCTCATTAATGTAATACTTATAAACTAATGACATGTGATGTTTCAATTCGGGATCAATTAAATCTGAGAATTGACAAGCAGGAGGTTCAACTGAAATTCCGGATTCCATGAGTGTTTCGAGCATCGATTTAAGATCTTCCATCTTAATTGTAGTGGATTAACAGTCGACAATTTACAGAAAATTGGTTGATAATCAAGTATATTTGTTTCGTTCACGTGTAAAAAAACAAAGCGAGTTGGAGATTCAAAGATTATCAGGTTAACCAAGAGGAAGAAGAAAGTAAATTTCAAAACAGAATCAAGAAAACTATCACATTGGTTAATTGTAGAGAATTGATTTAAAACAATCAACTCTGAACACATTCAATGGTTAATAATTAGTGAGAATATGAATTGTGTCAATGATTAAAATGGGAACCAAACCCAAATCTAAATTTGGAAACAAAATTCACTCAATGTGAGAGTAAAAATTTCGAGTCTATTTATCGAGCAAACTAATTGTGACTAAAATTGTATCACAATTAATTTCCATAGTTAAATTGAAAGAAATGCGTTTTACAAAATTTAGTTAAAAATAGTTATTAATTTGGTGGCTTTAATTTGGTGCCGATTTATTGGAAATCTTTGACAGTGTTAATTGGTCTCGCTCTTTTTTAAGTCTTTTCAACGTAAAAACAATTAGATACTCAACAAGTTGGTCAGTTTATGTTCATCACTGACCAATAAGTTTCCGACAAATTGCCAGTCCCATTGGCCGGTCCATGGACTAGCTTTGGTATCTCGAAAAATAATAATTATAATTTCGCTAAAAGTGATCTAAGATGATTAATGGAGTTAAATATAATTTTGTTTTAAGTGGTTTTCTTATTAATTTGATTGGATTGTGAAAATTGTGTGACTTGGGAAAGTTAATTGGTTGGAAGGCCATTTTTCGTGAGTGTGTGTGTTACCAAAACTGCGACAATTGTATTAATCATGATGATCAAATGAATGTGACTTTGTGTTGTGTTGCGTAATATTGTTTTGATTGTAATTGGAATGTTTGACTGGAATTGTCAGCAATTAATATTCGGCAGTATAATCTGGTAGTTTCGAAATGTCCAAATCTTTAAAATAGGGATGAATAACTGAAGCTTTAGCTGAGATTCTCCTGTGAGGATCATAGATAAGCATCAACTGAGATTAAGAGAAATGGAGAGAGAATAAGAAAACAAGATTAGAAAATGAGATTAAGAGTCGATTAAAGATCATGGAAAGAAATTTACTTTTAGAAGGTCATCTCCAGTTTCGCCGATCATTGGTGCAAATGAGTTGAGAATATTTTCTTTCCAACAAGGGAAATGACTTTTATATGCTGGTAATTTCGAGACTCCAGGCCATGTTGATTCTGTGGGTGTACCCAAAACTCTGTCATAAAAGAAAAAGAAACACATTGATTATGATGGAAAAAAGATATTAATTTGATTGTTTACCAACCTAAAAATTCGGAACAGTTGATCTATTTCTGAATCTCCTCTAAATAATGGTCGCTTTGTGGCCATTTCTGCAAAAATGCATCCGACTGACCAGATATCCAATGAAGTAGAATAACGTTCAGAATTTAATAAAACTTCAGGAGCCCGATACCAAAGAGTAACTACTTCATGAGTATATGGACGAACAGGTATACCAAATGCACGAGCCAATCCAAAATCTGCTAATTTAATAATTCCTTTAGAATCTAATAAAAGATTGTGAGGTTTTAAATCACGATGGATCACTCTCCTTTGGTGACAAAACATAAGCGCTTGCATGATTTGATAAAGGTAACTCTGGGAAAGAAGAACAAGATATAAAGAACAAATTGAAAGAATTGTAAAAATAGAAATAAATTGAAAAGAATTAATCTAAATTTATCTTCATCGTACTTACTTTTACCAACATTTTGTCCATCATCTTATTATCTGGTAAACTGTCAAGATATTTTTTCAAGTCCATAGTTAAAAATTCAAAGACAAGATAAAGTCTATTCTCTTGCATGATAACATCCTTTAAGCTTTAAAATTAAAGGAATAAAAAAGAAAACAGGTCAATTATAGAAATAGAATAAGAAAAATTAAAAGAAATTAATCAAACTTACTAAACAACATTCGGATGAACCAACTCTTTAAGAAGAGTAATTTCTCTGATAGCAGTTGGCGGGACACCTTCATCTTCATTTTCTAAGCGAATTTTTTTCAAAGCAACAACAGCATCAGATTTACGAACTCGAGCTTTATAAACAACACCATAAGTACCTAATCAGAAATCAATTAACACACGAATTAACCGTTGAACAGAAAAAAAAACACAATTAAAAAAAGAAATCACAGAAAGAAAGTAGGAGAAGAAATTAAAAGAAAAGAAAAAAAAAGCTACTCAATCTACTTTACCTTCACCAATTTTCTCCATCTTTTCAAAAGCCTCCATGATTTTAAAATGATTTCGATTATTAATTAACCTTAATAGTTGAATAGATTAATTAGAAATCACAATTAGTAAATAATTAAATAAATTCTCTTATAAATTAAAAAGCTAAAAACGTTCACAATGAGTAATTTAAACACAGAAACAAAATGAACATTTGAATTAATTTAACTGAAAAAACAAAAAGAACATAAGTAGCGACATCTACTGGCTTATCTTTCCACTCGGTGAAAAAAAATACGATTAAGTTAATTGCTTTTCTAATTGATTGATGATGAAATTTTGAGTGTTTTTATTTGCAATTCAGTTTCTGTGTGAAGTTAACGTTTTTTAATTCAGATCGAATCAATTTTTTGACTGATACCCTGTGAAGACAATCAAGTGATAAATATTTCTAGTGGTCAAGAAACTCATCTATTGGTCAATACAATTAATTAAGTAATTAACTCGAGGATTTACTTGTGGTAACAAATTGTTTATGGTTGTTCAGATAATTAATTTTTAATCACTTCAAATGGTACTTTTGATTGAAACAAAATGATTGCTGATTTTTGTTTGTGCTTATTGTTGATGCGTTTTAAATTGTTTTACTAATTGTGATGACGATTAATTTAATCAATTGATACTTATGCCGAGTGCTTTATTATTAACGATGTTAAGTTAACGAATTGATAATTAACTTGGAAAATTGTTTCAGATTTAATTGTAATAATGTTTGTCTATTTGTACAAATTTTACTCTAAAAATAATTAGAAATCCATATGTGAATAGAAAATCCAATTGGCTGAGTTAATTGTTGTAATGATTAGCTAATTGTTTGAGACTAGAAACCAGGGGGTCGCCATTTACATGTTGGTTTAACTTTTTTCAATTTATAACAAATTAAAATGTCCGATGGTTGGAAATTAAAATTTTCCGGTAAATTGGAAAATTTGAGTCCACATTCAAAATTAACCTCGATTGTTTTAACATCTTCTTTAAGGTGTTTCATTTGTGAAAGTGTTAATCCAGTTACGATTGTTTTATTATCACGAACAATTTTATAAAAACAATTTTCCTTTAAAATTGGACCTTTGGTACAACGACAACCGGCCACTGGTATCGAACGGCGTTTCTCATCAATAAGAAATTGTTTCTGAACCAAAGCTTCACCAATTAAAACTTCAGCATCTTGTTCGGGTATAAGATCACTAATTGATTTGATTAAATCATCGACAAAATGATAAATTACATTGAAAGATTTAATTTTAACCCCCGATTCTTTGGCAAGGTTAAAAATTTTACTCGAAAGTGGAACATTAAATGCATAGATGACCGAGTTTTTGAAACACGAGGCAAGTTCAATGTCGTTTTCGGTAACGGTACCAACACCATAATGAATCAGGTCAAGTTTAACTTTACTCGAATCATTTGGATAACTATCGATAACATCTAATAGCACTTCGGTGCTTCCATGAACATCGGCTTTTATACATAATCGTATTTTAAATGGTTCATCGGGATCGTCGATGAAAGTTTTCACTTTTGGACCTTTATATTTGGTGTACCAAAAGGGTATTTTGGCCTCTAGGTTGGCCTTACGTTTTTCCACATAAGAATCTCGTTCTAGGGCATTTTTTTCGGCCGCAGCGGCAGCGTCATAAAAGGCTTTCTGTTTACTTTGAAGAGACTTGGCTTTTTTAATTACTTCTCGAAGTGACTTTTCATCGGGAAATTGATGGACAGTATCGCCCGCTTCGGGTAGATCATCTTCCCTCCACCCGATTACTTGACTCGCAAAACCGGGACTAGTATTCGGTAAGGGTCGAGTTTGCTCGTCAAACATGGCTCGAACTCTACAATAACTTAATTCACCGGCCAAAATGTAAGACCCTTTGGTTAGCGTTCCTTGTTTGATTAGAATTGTCGCCGTTTTACCTCGATGTGGATCAATTCGAGACTCGATGACAGTACCATAAACACCGCCATCATAAGGTGATGACAATTCCAAGGTTTCGGCGAGCGCTAAAATGGCCTCTTTCAATTCTCTTAATCCTTCACCTTTAAGAGCAGAAATTGTGACAACTTGACAATCCCCTCCATCGGCTTCAGTTAAAATACCATGAACATTTAGTTCAATACGAATTCTTTTCAAAGTAGCATCAACATCATCTACTTTATCAATCTTATTAACGGCCACGATTATCGGTACATCGGCATTTTGAGCATATTTAATTGATTCAATTGTTTGCTCCATTACTCCATCATCAGCGGCAACCACTAAGACCACAATGTCGGTCGCGTTAGCACCTCTTTGTCGCATGGATGAAAACGCTGCGTGTCCAGGAGTATCCAAAAAGGTCACTATTTTTTTCACCATCGTTGGATCGTATTGATTGATTCTGGTAACACCATCGTCTGAATTGATAATCAGCAAGGTAAGAGCAAAGAAATTAAAACAAAATGATATTTGATTGTGTTTATGGAAATGCAAATGTAACGATTGAGGAAAGGAAAAGATTTTCGAGAAAAGTTTTCACAACTCACCCAAAGAAACTGCAAAAGCACCAATGTGTTGAGTGATTCCACCAAATTCTGACTGAACAATTTGACTTTTCCTCAGTGAATCTAATAAAGTTGTCTTTCCATGATCAACATGACCCATAATTGTAACAATCGGTGGTCTTGGTTTAAAATCTTTACCATTAGGTGATTTTAATCTCTCAATAGTAGATAGAATATTCTCTTCTTCAGGTTCAAGGTCAATCGTTGGAGCTTTAACAATAGTAAACCGATAATTAAGCTTAGCCAACATAATTTTAATATCTTCAATTGAATTAATCCATTTAATGTTTGACAAATTCATCAGCTCATAAACTTGATCAACAGTTAATCCAATTGCTTCAGCTAAATCTTTAGGTTTCATTCCTTGCCAAATTTCAATAACACGAGTTTTCTTCTTTAAATTAGGATTATTTTCATATTTTGATTTAGATGACGATGAAAACCAATTCGAAGACAATTTAACATTTAACAATTTAGATGAATGAAGAAACCGGTAACCAAATGGTGACAATAAAATTGATGACAAATTACATTGACAATTTAGTTTACTTTGAACACTTTCAGGTCTAATCTTCCAACCTAATGGTCTAATTAACAATCTAGATGATTTAATCATTTTACAAAGATTACATATTAATCAACAAGGAAAAAAAAGTAAATTAAATCACCAAATTAAAATAAAAACAAAAACAACACATGAGAATATCGGATACGCGAATATCTGATACTCGGTATCGAATATCAATCAGTTGTTTTGGAAAAAAAATTCTGAAAATCTAATGATTAAATTTTAATTTAGATAAAACAGGGAACTAGCAAATTTTAATCTGAGATTCATTTAGCTTAAGATCTCGTGCCAATGCTTGACGACGTTTATCATTTAAATATCTGTAACACAATTGTCATCAAAGGATGGAGAAAGAAAGACAATCAATTGACAATTAGTTTCGATGATTTAGAGATTAACAAGAAAAGAGGAAAAACAAATTGTTTCAATTGTTACTTACTTGTTATCATTGAATTCTTGCTTCAATCGCGCTAATTGCTCGGCTGTGAACGCTGTTCGAGGCCTTTTCTCGTCGGCTTTTTTGTCCTTTTTTCTTAATTTTCTCGATCTTGGACCTTTACGAGAAAGTAAAACATAAAGAGAAAATTAGTTTCAACTGGTATATTCAAAGGCACAGGTAATTATCAGTTGAATATTAAATACTTTCAATTCACTAAATGATAACACCAAGAGATGATCACCTAAACTAAATTCAATTATTATTACCATTACCTGATGAAGGTCTATCCGAGTATCTTGTACAGTAAATCCATGCAGGTAAATTTGAGTTATTAACAATTGCTGAGGTGGGTGAGGTTACCTGGCGATGGTTGAGCACACGGAATCATCATCCCGCTCATTATTATTGAACGAGGTTCGACTTTTTTTGAAATGTTGGTCACTTTCACTGTCACAATCCAATCAAATGAGAATATCGGATACCCGAATATCTGATACTCGGTATCGAATATCAATCAGTTGTTTTGGAGAAAAAAATTCTGAAAATTTAATCAACACTTTGAACGATTTTTTTTGTTTAATTGTAATTAAATTGTAATTTGTTTTGACAATTATGGTTAAACGAAAATATTTAGATGATGATGGTGATTTAACAATCAAAAGAATGTGTACAAATCAGAATTTAATTCCCTTAAAATCAGGTAAGACTTTTGGATTTGGTTTAATGTTTTTATTTTCTCATTTTGATTTACTAATTTAATTGTCATCTAATTTGCTTTTTTAACTGATTAATTTTGAATTTTTGTTCTTTTCTATCAAAGTCTCTACCTTAAGTTTAATTCTTCGTGAAGGAGCAAAGAAACTATGGTCACCATCATCAGTCAATTGTTCGGATTCTTTGGAGAACAATAAAGATGTTAAATGTCGTATTTGTAAAAAGAAATTAATTCTTAAACCTGATTCTACAATTAGATGTAATTTCTGTGAACACTCAATATGTGATTCGTGTTTAATTAATTGTGGTCAATGTAAAAATCAGTTCTGCTCTTTTTGTGCTGTTAACGTTTATTCACCGGTCGGAGATTTGGGTCGATGTCTTTCTTGCTTTTAAAGTTTTGATTAACAAATCAAATTTAATTTCGTATCTCATCAAACAGATTCTCATCATCATCTTAATCAACTTAAACAATCCTTCCAAGCTCCCAATTGTTAGAATTGTTGTGGATTCTACTTCAAAATAAGCAGAAAAAACAAACTTCAATCATCTATTTCTCATCGTAATCAATTGTCTATTATATTTACATGAATGGAAAATCAATTATCACAAAAGCCTGTTACTAAAATGATTCACTAATCAAATCAATCACTTCACAATCAAGTTAATTTGTTGAAATCAAGATGACAACATCAACACACATTTAAAAACAATTTTCTCTCATCAAAGACTTTCCTTTGTTCCTCAACCCAATTGATTATCTAGGAAAACCAATACAAAACAAATCCTCATCCATCCAACTAAAAAAAATAGCCAACCAATTAAATTGTCAACTAGATTACAAATTGTAAATCGAAACAATTAAAAAAATTAGAACGAAAAAATCGAGTATCGATACTTACGATTATCGATATTCTTATATCTAAGATCTCAAGTTTCGCGCTTTTCTTTTTGTTTACTTTCTTTTCTACCACCTGATCAGCAAACATTTCGTAACGAAATTTTCGTTTTCTTGTTTCTTCCTGATTGTTATTCAATCTCAGCTTGTTCATTTAAATTCTTGTTATTTATTGTTACGACGAAACATCGTACAATGGATTATAATATATTCTGGTCATCGAGAGCATCAATATCTTCCTCTGTGTCATCAAGCTCATCAGGATCGTCATCATTTTCATCACAATCGACTGATATTAAATTGGGACCTTTGAATTTATCTCAAATTGCTGATGAATTGGGAAAATTATCAAATGCTGGTAAAACTGGATCATCTCCAAATGTTGTTCATTTATTGTAAATAATATTTATGATAATTTAAATCATTTAAATCTTGAACTCCAAGAAATAATGGTTAAGACTTGATGAAAGTTTGTGATCAATTTAACAATTGGATCAAGGGTTAGACGCAGTACAAAAAGTTACATTGATATTTTGATAGTTTTTGTTGATGATTTCAATGATTTTGTTTCTTTTTTAGCAACAGAAACACTGTTTCAGTTTTAGTCACAAGATTGCACAACAGCGACAGTATCTTTGTCTTCCAACTCCTTGTGAAGGTGGTGGAGTGGTTGGGGCAAAGTAGGCATGGACTTTGAGATCAGGCAAATGGCTCTATTATTGGAAAAAGAGATAAAAGAAGACAATTAGTTGATAATTTCCAAATGACTCGGAAAAAGAAAAACTCACCTTAAGTCGACGGATTCCAGCTCGAGTAATTAACTGACAGTCGTAGAGTTCAATTCTTTGCAATTTATTACAAGTGTTTAGATGATCTAGAGAAGTGTCAGTGATTAGAGGACAGTTATCCAAATCGAGAGCTGTCAAGTGATTAGAAGCACAGGCACTGGAGCTCAAATGGCGGATTCCATCATCTGTGATCAGTTCACAATGAGAAAGACTCTGTTTATGACCGAAAAACCGAAAAAAAATCGGATCAATTAAAATAAAAAGTCACGATCGAAATGAACACGAGATTGTAATAGTTACCAATTTTTGAAGCTTCGGACATCCCATCGATAAATAGGCCAAGGTATTATCGGTAATGAGAGTATTTTCCTCAAGGTCAACATTTTCCAAGGAACGACAATTTCTCGCCAATGCCTGATAACCAATATCAGTAAAATGGGAACATCGGGCAACTTCAAGAGTTCGTATTTTGGGACATCTTTGACCCAAGGCAACCAGTGAATTGTCCGTGAGATGATTACAATTGGATAAACAAACGTAAATCAAACCTCGACAATTTTCCGCTAAACTGATAATCGCTTCATCAGTAATTAAACAACAAGCTTTCAAGTTAATTACTTGTAGATTATGACAATGGTTGGCAAGTCGAGTGACAGCTTCATCGTTGATATTGTAACATAAAATAGCGATAAAGGCACGAAGTTTTGGACATCCTTCGGCAATACAAGTAACCCCATAGGGTGAAACCTTTTCACAATAAGAGATATCAAGTTTCTCGAGGTGAGGGCAGCCCTCGCCCAGAGCCTCTAAGGATCGGTCAGTAATCTCTATACAGGAACCAAGGTTCAAACTGGTCAACTTTGAACAGTGTTTACTAAGGCTGGCACAAGTGCTGAGATACAACAAAAAGAGCAGAGAGAGAGAGAGAGAGAGAGAGAGAGAGATGATGAGAGAGATAAAATAAACATAAAATGAAGATTATCTTTTTCTTTATGCTAGAAACAAGAAACAAAGAACGAAGAGAGAAAGAGAGAAAGCCAAAAAGAAGAGAGAAATATAATGAAAAGAGAGATGATCTTAATCACTAACAATCATGATAATGACAGTGAAGAAACTGAAGTAAAAATGGAAGAGAAAGATTCATGAGAAAGTAGAGAAGAGAGAAAATGGGATGGAGAAAATTCTATTCGAAAATAATCAGAGAATTAATGAAGATTATGAAGATGGAAAATAATACAATACCTATCAGTGAGATATTTACAATCATTGAGATTGAGATCTTCAATATTGTTACAATTATGAGCGAAGGTACGAAGAGCTGAATCGGTGACGGCTTTGCAACCACGTAAGCTGAGTTGCTTGAGGAAACCTCCACATCTTGAGGATATATTTTCGACCACTGGACCTTCAATGTCAGTTTGGAAATTGAAAAGGTCAACCTGCTGCCAGTTACTTCCATCGAGAGCCAAAATATTCCAATACTAGTTTCGTTTTATGTTACAATGGAGAAAGATTAGAGAAACAATGATCATGATGGAGGAAAGAAGAGGATAAAGATTCTTAAACATGATAGAAATTGAATGAAAAATGGTGATCAAGATGATTACATGAATACCGTGAGGGAATGAGAGAGAAGATAATGAAAGGAAAACATAATGTATGAAATGGATGAGTAAAAGACCATTGACCGAATGAAGAAAATTCTATTAATCGCCTCCGCCATTAAAGATTTTTTTTTTGAAGAATATTATTTGATATATAGATAATCTTTTCATCTTCAGTCCAAAGAAAAGAGTTAGAGGGAGGTAGAGAGAAAGAGAGAAAGAGACATGTCGAAACAAAGAAATTCGAAGAACGAAAGAAAGAAGGAAAGTCGAACATGATAATATCGAAAATGGAATTGAAATAATTACCTTAGATACTTGGGCACAACGGCAAAGCGAAATTACATCGAGGTAAGAGAAAATTCGAAGTAGTAGCTCTTTGTGTAGTTTACGATTGATCAGAGCTTCTTCTTCACTGTTACTACTTCTGAAGATCTAATGATGATATAAGATGAAAAGAGAAAGAGATTAATTTGAGAGGCACAAGAAAAAACATACTGATTGAACTTTCATCAGAAAGGTGAACGTATTTGTGACAGAATGACAACCACCCACTTGTTAATTGAGAGAAGGAGATTAGAGAGAAAGAGAGAGAGAGAGGAAAATGATTGGAATTGAGACTAATATGAAAATGGAATCAACAAAAATGGTGGCGAGAAAAGAAGAGAATTTACCATAATAAGAATAAGAGGAAGAGGAAGAAGGGAAACACAAGAGAGAAAAAAGGAAAGAGATTTCAGAGGAGAATTGACAAAAGAAGAAGGTAGTTAAAGAGAGAATAGAGAATAGAACAAAACAAAGAGAAAAATGAAAACAATAACACAGAGAGAGAAAAAGACAAATATTAACAGAGGCACAAAAAGAAAACCATCAATGGGAATATTATACCTTCGTCATCACCATCGGGAATTGTGATTTTAAAGAGAAAAAGGAAGAGAACCAAAAAGATTGACACTTGACACCAAATCAAGTAGAATGATTTTCTAATTAATGGAACAATTTTGAATAAAGACAAGGTTCATTGACAGGCGATTAAACAAATTCATGGTTAATTGAGGTTGATACTCTAATTGTCACTATTGTTTTGCAACCAACAAGAACCAGAGAAAAACAATGAATGAGAAAAACAGAAATTCTATCAACCCCCAGATGGAGTTACTTTCGAGTTCCGAAACATAAACAAAGAGATCATATGATATTTTCTTGTTTTGTTTTGATTTTGTTTTGAGAAGAAAATTTTTTTTCTCTTTTAGATTTAATTTAATTGTTCTAATTATGTCTTCTAATAAACAAACAGTTAGACGATATGTTGCCGGTAGAATTCCCCACTACGCTGGTAATGTATCTTCTGATAGTGATGAAGAACAAGTTGAACAATTTACAGCGAAAGAAATTGATTTGGACAAGAAATTAACATTAGTGGAAAAATCTCCAGTCAACAACAGAGTAAAAGGTAAGAATTGTTATTCTTTATTCTTTTTTTTTCTTGTTCGTTTGTGATTAATATTCTTTTGATTTGATTTTGTTCCATTTTCTAAGCACCTACTCGTCGTACCGTTGATTCTGATGAGGAAGAAGACGAAGATGAAGTTGAACATCGTCATGCTGCTATTCTTAGAAGGCGAGCTAGAGAAGAGGAAGATTTATTGGACAACGATGATTCGGATGGCGATAGTGAAGACAATGATGAAGATAGAGATAGTGATGACGATGACGATGATGATGATGAAAGTGACGAAGAGGAATATACAGATGACGAAGATGATACTGGTCCACAATTGAAGCCTGTTTTCATTTCCAAGAAGCATCGGGAGGCTCGAATAGAGGAAAACATTGAATCAACGATTGATATTGAAAAGAAACAGCGAGAGGAGAGGAGACGAGAAGCTTTAAGGATTATCGAAGATGAAACAAAGAGAGAGATTGTCGAGGAAAGTAAACAGGAAGAGGAACAATTTATCGAGTCAATGGCTGCTTGTAATGACGATGATGAAGATGAAGAGATTGAATATGAAGCATGGAAGGTAAGAGAATTGAAAAGAATCAAACGAGACAAAGAAGAAAGAGAATCTGAAATGAAGGAAAAAGCCGAAGTAGAGAGATTAAGGAATCTAACGGAAGAGGAAAGGCTAGAAGAATTGAAGAAAAGGCCCAAAGTGATTACCAATAAAGCGTCAAAAGGGAAGTACAAATATCTACAGAAATATTATCATCGTGGTGCTTTTTACATGGACCAAGAGGAGACCATTTTCAAGAGGAATTACGCCGAACCAACGTTAGAAGATCAGTTCGACAAGACGACCCTTCCGAAAATTATGCAGGTCAAAAATTTCGGTCGCTCTGGAAGGACCAAATATACTCACCTGGTTGATCAAGATACGACTAAATTTGATTCTCCTTGGGCAACGGAAACAGTTTCAACATCTAAATTTGCCAATATCGCTGGAGGAATGAAACAATGTTTCGATAGGCCGACAAAAAAAAGAAAACATTAACAATCTAATTTGATTGTTTTCGTTTTATTATCTCTCTTGTAACATTCATTGTATCATAATAATCACATCATCAGAGTTTTTCTTACTATTAATTATAAATATAAGCAAGAAAACGGTTTGAATTCATTGGTTGGTGTTTGATTCACTAGATGAGAGGAAATGACCTTCAATTTGATTGGTGTTGAAACAACAATCAAAAGAAAGTTCAAATTATTTAAAATTCAAAATGGAAAATTGGACAAGTACAAAATCGATGATAAAAATCAATCGGGTAATCAGCTGAATGGAAGATTATTAAGATCATCTGCAAAGGATTAATTCCAATCTTTTTCTGTCATCCTCGAAATGTTCAGTTCTCTCGTTATGACTAAGCTGATGATCTGTCACTTCGATAAACACTCTTTTTAGACACAAATATCTCGATAGTAAGGGATCATCTTCGATCTGTAATTCTTGACGACCGAGTCTTTCGAACATGTCAACTGTTACAATATCATAAACTGGAGACATAAATCCAAGATAACTTATCGTCATATCTTCATCAACGAGCAGAGAACGAAATTCCTTAGTCACGCTTAGGGTCACCTTTACACTTTGCGGCAAAATGTCCAATTCATAACTGCGAATCGCACCTAAATCTGTGCTATTAGCGGAGCACAACATCGGTAAGAAATCCTCGCGATCCAATCGACCAATGGCCTTTAAATAAAAGTAAATTTCATAAAAATTATCTTCACTTTGATTATTAACTGGAATAGACATTTTCTGATTGTAACAATTAACAGACAAGCTCAATGGGTTAGTCAAGTTGACAATATGAAAAGAGAGGAAAAAATTTTGTAATCAAGACATTTTCTTGAGGTTGAAGCTAAAAACATAATTGTGAAATCACTAAAAGATTTAGCGCTTTTTTCAACTAATTGTCGTCATAATATTAACAAATTGTTGACAACAATTAACAGAAAATCTAAATTTAGGTTGCTAAGAGTAAAGAAAATTGATAGAGAGAGAAATTGGAGTGAATAAGATTGTAGAGTTACCGCCATCAGGTAAATTCATCGATCTCATAACAATCTTATTGATATAATCAATTGCCACTTAACTTTTTCTCTTAACAATCAACAAACTAAATCAACAGAGAAAGATAATTAACACAATTTGATTTATGATTGTAAACTATGGTTGTCCTTACCATGGATCATCATCATTCTATGTCAATATAATCATTTATTGAAGCGATAAAATTGATGGGAAAGATATAAGATATCAAATTGTTTTCTTTCATCAAAGAACCAGAAATTCCATATTAAATTGAACAATCCTGAGCATCGTCCTTGACCTGGTAAGAAAACAACACCATCTCCAGAAGATGAGGATGATAAAGATGATGATGAAAAGAAGCAAAAGAGAGAGAAAGTCTCTCTTGTTCAACTATGAATTCTCCATGAAGAAAAGGTCACCCAATTGGAAATTCAACTCGCTCCAGAAAAGTATACAAACCATTTGAATTGTAACAATTGAGAATTGAGTCAACACCATGATGATGATGAATAAACAATGAGAAACAATAAATTCAACCCATGGTGTTAATATAAACAAAATGGAAACTGTGACAAGAGAATAAGAAAAGAAGAGAAAAGTAAATTAATTTGGAAAATAAACAATAAACATTAACATAAATCGACAATTCAACAAACAATCAACTCTAATCATCATGATTCTCATTAAACATCATTAAATTACTTACATTTGTGTTAAGTGAAAAGAAAACGAATAACAAAGTGAACATCATCATTTCCACCAATTAATCATCAGATTAACTCAACAATTAGAATGTTAATCTAATTAGAAGAAGAAGAAAAAAAAACTAATCAAGAGAGAGAAAAAAATAAAACGAAAATAAAAACATAAACAAAATAGAAAAGAAAAGAAAAAGAATAGAAAGAAAAAAAGAAAGAGTAACTTTTATTCTCTATTTTTCTCTTTCTTTTTTTTCTCCATCATCATAACCAGAAAAGAGAGAGAACGAGACAGAAGGGAGAAGGTGAGAGAGAGAATTTTTATTCTACAACTGTTAGAGTAACAGTCATTTTCTTTTCTCCATCATCACAACAAATTTGATCTTCATTCGATCTCCAAGTTACATTTCGAATCGAAACAAAAAGGAGAACAATTTTTTTCTATTCTTTTTTTCTCTCTGTCAGTTAATCTCAATTCTTGATTCAAAATGGATTCAGAAGAAGGTGAGTCATTACCGGTGATTTTTATTCTCTTTTTAGAACAAATTGACAGTTGATTTAATTGTGCTTCTTTCTTGACAATCAAATCATTTTCTTTATCTGAAACATGTTGATTTATTTTAATTGTTCTCAATGTGATCTCATCTCTCTCTCTCTTTCTTTCTTTCTTGTGATTATCTAATCCAATTGATTAATCTCTTAACGGTTTTTTTTCTTATTCTCTTTTTTATCTTGTGTCTTTCGTGTTAATCTTGTGACGGTTTATTGGTCTTGATTTTTGGCTTATTTTTGGATTTTCCTTGTTTACTCCTTGGATTTGGTGTTTCTATTTTTATATTTTTGTGTGTCTCTCCTCTATCTTTGGATATTTTATTTTTGCAAATGGATAGAAAAAATTTTGATGACCACAACTCGTCCCGCTGTTGGACATACAATTTTAAAAATGGAAAGGTTAACAGCTACTCAGCTAGATGAAAATGGAGCCATGCATGTGGGTGGTGGTGATAACAAGGGAATAATAATCAATCGTCCTGGTGTTACCGGTAAGTTGATTACTCATTTTCGCCCTTCATCTTGTCTAATAGGCGATTCCTATGTGATTTACCCATTTTCCACCCTTAACCTAAAGTCTCCCTTTCTCCTTGTCTCGTGGTGAATTATTAATGTGACTGGTTTCCTCCTTTTTCTCATCTTTTTCCCTCTATTTTTCTTTTGACCGGTTTTCTCATTGATTTTTCTCTCTTTTCTATTCTCTTCCATTTCCCTCTATTATTAAATTGATGTAACATTTACATTTTCATTCTCTTCTTCTCTCTCTCTCTCTCTCTCTCTCTCTCTCTCAATTTAGTTAAAAGTGATCTCGATGGTAAAGCTGCTCACCTTAATTTGTCATTTAAAGTGTTCCTAGTTAACTTGACAACAACCAAGGCTCATGTTGAGGAACATCGAAGTCTCAAATTCTGGTTTAAAGAAGGAATCACTGAATCTGATCAACTCATGACGGCTCAAGAATTTTTCCGTGATCTAGTCAATCCAAGTGATTTTCCACGTGATTATGTTGGTTTTATAATGAAGGTTATCAAGCTTTTACAGCGTAAATTTTTAACCATACGACAAATTCAATTGGACATGAAACAATCAGAAGAGAAAAGTGAATTACCAAGTCGACCGGGTAAGAGATTAAAGAAAAGCTCATCACCTTCAACAACAAAAACAACAACAAGTAATCAAAAGAATCCAAGTAGATTAATAAGAAGAAGAAAAAATTTAATGATAAGACCAAGAAGACTTTTCCAACAATCGCCCAACGATCCATGTTATCAAGAAACGATTTAAACACTTCATCAACCATCCAATCCAACGAATCTCCCCCTGAGCCTCCTTCTCCAACCACCATTAGACTCAATGTCAACCCTTTCTCTCTCTCAGCCTTTTTATTATCACTTTTACTATCCTTTTATCATCAAATGATTCTTTCTCGTTATTATCAATTCTTCCATCTTTTTCATTTTTATATACTCTATGAATTTTCGTCAGCCCTCATAATTGATTGAGAAAAAATTGTGACTCATGTTTATCTAATGCATCGATATAATCATCTTCCTAGAAGATGATGACGATGATGAAGATTCTTCCTTCTCTCAATCTTCCTCTTTTTTTAGTCAATTTTTCTCTTCATTAGTTACCTAACTTTTTTTATTGTCACATTTGAAAAGATTTATCTTTCTACCTCATTCTTATGTAATTCCAATTACATTAACCGTAGTTAATTGTTTCCCTCTTACTGAGTAATTTCAAAGCAATTTAACACAAATTGTCTCTCTCTCTCTTTTTAGTTGCATCATTTATATTAATTTTAATCATTTATTAAATGATGATTGTTTCAATGTAATCAGTATTTCTTCTGGAAATTCTTCTTTTTTTCCAGTTTAATTCAGATTAATTCTCATTCTTTGTAATCTAATCTCTATTCTGGTGTCTCAAATTTCGGGTTTAACATTTCCCTCTTTCTCTCTCTCTCTCTCTCTCTAACCAGTTTTAGGTTTTTTTCACCTGAATTTTTAATTTCTAACCTTTCCTTTTATTCTGATCGATCAATTTCACTGATTGTAAATTCGATTCTCACCTTACCATCATCATCATCTTCCACCCTCATCAATTCTTTGCTTATCACATTTACCATTATACTACATTCGGTCAACCCGATCTCCAAAAAAAAACCGTTAATAAGATTTTTACCTTATATATGAATTTAAATATAAATCAGCTCCTGATTCTGTCATCCAATAGTCATCTTGATAATCATTATCATGACCAGAGTGTGAATATAAGGGATAACATGAGAAGTAATTGAAAAAAAGGAAACCTTTCAATTTGGAACTTGATTCAGATTAGTTTTCATATTGAATTGTAAATTCGGTTCTATTGTATATAAATCATTTAGATAGATAATCTTGTTCTTTATCCTCATCATCATCATCATCATCATCCTTTTATCTTCATTCGCCATCATCCCACCATAATCTCTTTCTTTCTTTCTCACATGCTGAATTATATTCAAGTAATAGCAACAAACTTTCTGTATATAAAAATTTATACTCTGTTTCATGCTATTGAAATGGTTAGTTTTTGTTTACCATTTTAGGGTTTCTTCATCATCCTCATCCTCTCTCTCTCTCTCTCTCTCTCTCTCTCTCTCTCTCTCTCTCTTGCAATTTTCATCTTAAATCTCCGGAAGAACCATCACTACACTGTAATCGATACATCATCTTCTGCATAGTAATGATCTAAGCATTTTCGTTTTCTCCATCTTCATCTTTTTTTCTGTTCTTTAGAAGCATGAAAAAGTATATTTTTAGTTATTTTCTTTTCTCTTCATCTTCTTTCTATCTAAATGTCATCATGATGATTATATTTACTTTCCTATGATTTGCAATTTAACAGTTTTGTCTTGATAATTACTACAAAACAGCAATCGTAATAATGGTAACAATTAACCTTGCATCGAAGCGTTGATTGTTACAACTTTGCATCACTGCATCAGCCTAATTATACAAAATATTTAACAATTAATTCATAATTTAACTTTTGTCTCTTAACCATCTTAATCTTTTTCACTTTATAATCATATTTTTATATCATCAATTATTTTTACCGTTTTTGTTATTAATTATTTTTTTTTATAATTTGTCTTAATTGTTATTGTTTACCTTTTTGTTTACCTTTATGTTTTTTTTGTTTTTTCTCTTTTCTGCCAACAGAATCAATGGAAACAGTTACAACAATTAACTTGGATAGTTTGGTTAATAATAATGATTCTAGTGATGAAACAAATAGCAAGAGTCAATTTAATCTTCCAATTCCTCTGATTTCATCTAATTATCATAATCTTAATCTATCACCATCAGCTAAATCATCTTCATCAACAGGCTCATCTCAGTCACATTATATTGATTATTATGATGATTCGGGAAATTATAGCTCTTCAATCAACGATTCTGATTCTTCATTTGATGGAAAAGGTTTTTTTTAATTTATCATTATTATTATTATTTCCATTCAATTTAATTCACTTACACTCACTCACTCACTTAAATCACTTAAATCACTTGCACAATTTAATTTGATTTCTCATCTCAATCCATGTTAACACTTTTCCATTTTTGATCCATCCTTACTAATTCAATCATATTAACTAATCATTAACATGATGTTAGATATTATCAAAAAGATGCTAAAGTTGAAAGGAGGATGAGGTGATGTTGGTGTGAAGGATAAAGATGTAGATGAATTTAATGACACCCACTAACGATAATCAAGTTAATCTAATTATAGATAGTTAACTTACCAATTCTAATCATGTTTTTGTTAACTAACAATTTTCTTTAGACCATCAGACTTATCTTAATGATGATAATCATCCTCAATTAGTTAATCACTTGTTAGTTTGTCTAGATTATTTTAGTTGCCTAATCAACGATTTAAATTGTATCTCATTGATTGTTACTTTTTTCTCTCTCTCACTTTTTAATCAATTCCTTATTGTAAACCCATCAAATTAATAACTTCCCAAATCATACTAACTAATTGTAACTTTTTTCTTATTCTTCATCTTAATTGTTACAATTGAATCAACATAATCAATATCGTTCACGTTGTGATGATAATTTAGGTTCCAACTGATTTAAGTTTACTTTTTAAAGGTTAATCATATTCACTTTCTTTTGGATGATTAGTTTAAATCTAATTAACCATTTGGTTGATTGTTGTAACAAGAAAAGGGTTTTCTCATTAATCATCATATTCACGTACTAATATCATCATCATCATCATCATCTTCATCATTTTAAGCTAAATTTATCAATCTAATTAAGTTTGTAAATTTTGATTTTTTTTTGCCAAAACAAAAACAAAACTTTCTCCACAACTTTTGCTACCTTAATTTAATAATAAGTTAATTGTTCAATTAAACAATCAGCAGGTTAATCAGTTTAATCTTGAACAATATTTCTATCATTTGATGAATCGGATTAAATTAATTTATTCTTTGCCTTCTCTTTTATAATCTTGTTACAATATCGTTTTTGTATTGTAAAAAAAATCTTAATTACTATTTGTTGTTGATAAAGAAATTTGTTTATCCATATTAACATTTACACCCACTAACATAAACTGTATTAATTATCAACTGTTTAATTGTTATCCTGTTTAGTGCATGATACATATATACAAATACAATTAATCAAATTAACCAATACTAATAACTGATTACTTAATATAATAGCGTTAAAATTTTCTTAATGAACAAGACTAATGATAAAAACTTTTTCTTTGTTAATTTTTTCACAGTTTCCGTTGATGAAGCAGCTTTGGGAGCAATTGTTGAATTAACTCAGTCCCGTGTCCTGGAAATAATTGAATCCTCTTATCCAAATGCAGTTACCCTTGAAGATATTGTCAAGTGAGCTAATATGATGATGATATTAACCCAGTTTCACCTTAATCTCATCTAGAAATACAATTTTAATAATATTTTTCTCTTCTAATCTTATGTAAACTTATTATAAACTCCAGGACAACCAATTCAACTGAAGAGGAGGTTAACTTTCACATTATTGATCTTATCTCCAAAAATATCATTGAACCCATGGATAATCTTGGTTTTATCAGGGTTAATCGGAATGATACTCAAGTTAAAATGGTTAAACAAATGCCTAAAGTACAAAAATCCCAGCAACCAACCATTGCCATCATAACAGCTCAATATTGTGAAAAATTGGCAGTTGATGCAATGATTGAAGATAAAGATACTTATGTTAAATATAAGACTGAAGGTGAGCAGAATATACAAATGAAGCAAGTTAATCCCTCTGGAGATAATCTTATAACGATTTATTTATAATCCATCCATTGATTTTAGGTGAATCAAATGTTTACACTTTGGGTACCATTGGTAAACATCGGGTTGTCTCAACCAAATTACCAACCATAGGAACCACGAGAGGAGATATGATTGCCGCTGGTAATACAACTACAAGACTTTTAGGTAATTAATGGTTTCCCAATTACTTTGTATATATTTTTATTTAATTGAATTAAGTTAATTGTTGAGAAAAGTTCTGGTATCTCATGTTATTACATGGATAAGGAAAATTGTTTATTGTTATTAGTTATTACAATTCAAGGATAGTTGAATATTTAAAGAGATAAATTAACCAAGGATTTGTATTCAATTTTTGTCAAGCAAAATGACAATTGATTGTACGTTAATTGTTATTGTTAATTGTTATTGAATCTGTTTTTTAAAAATTTTCATAACTCATATTCATTTTTTGTTATTGTTATTGTTATTAATTGTGTTGATTGTTACAGTGAACTTGAACTGAATCAAAGTTTTGATGTTTATAAATATAATCTATTCCCGTTAATCGTCAATTTTGATGTTTACAATTAAGGTGTGAGGATATCTAATTGTTTGTTGATGATGTTAATCAGAGTTGCAGTTTTTTTGTTTGTTTGATTGAAGGTTGATTGTTTTTATCAATGTTAATCTTTCAATCTAATTGTTGATTAATGATGATTGTGTACTTGTTTTTGAATGTAAAAATGCCAACCATGATGAACAGATAAAACCTTGATTAACAATTAATAATCTCATTAATGATTATAAGATTAATGTAAAAAGATCACTAATCTATTTACACTTTTTTTTTAAATATCATTCTCATCAAAATCAAATCTAAATCTTTTAAGATTATGATGTGAGAGAAGATTATAAATAGATGAGATTGATTTGATTCTTTTTATTGATTGTTAGAGAGAGAGAAAAAATCAACAACAATCAAATCAGAAAGTTACATCAATTATGTTCCTGTTGAATTAATATATTAACAGTTGATTGACCTTTTCTCAATCTTGTTTCAATTCTAATTGTGATAATTTGAGGTTTTTCTTTGTGGGTGTTGGAACAATTTAAATTATTCTAATGTGTGAAGATGAACAAAATCAAAGCCAAACTTGATCATATATTTACTTTGTTGAATAATTTGATTGTTAATTGTTGTTGTTTTCTGATTGTTTATTTAAACTTTTTTTCTCTCTTTTCTATTTTTATTAATAATTAGGAACCTTTCAACATGTTGAACATGTTTTCCTTGTTGGACTCGGCGGTGGTGTTGCCCATTATACGGATTTCAGTAAACACGTACGATTGGGTGATGTTGTCGTTTCAATACCTCCACCTACAAACAGTAATTCACCCACACACAAGCCCTACATTTATATTCACTGTGAAAAAGTGACCAGTTTAGCGGCAGAGGAAAAGGGCATCAACGCTATGAACGGTGAAGATGATTCAGCTGATGGTTTCTCTTTCCGTACATGGGGACCAGTGAATTTGGAATTACAAGAGTTGTCACAAAAGTTATGGAAAGAAGGGATTACTGGTGATTCCAAGCGAACCTGGGAAACTTATCTGACCACTGGATTGACCGCTTTAGAATCACATGAAACTGATTTCAAAAGACCACCGGTTGAAACTGATAAATTGTTCATGGCTCTTGGTGCGAAAGATGTTCTTGAAGTTATTCATCCTGAAGTCCCTGAGGGAGTTTATGATCCTCGTGCTTCCGGTATGCCAATGGTTCATTTTGGTGCCATTGCTTCAGGTCGATCAGCTGTTCGTGATGATCAAGTTCGAGCTGAGATCGCGACCAAGTTTGGTGTTTACGCTTTCGACTCTGAATTTGATACGGTTGTTGAATCTATTCATGGTAATCGTAAGGAGAAATATATTTTCATCCGGGGAATTTGTGATTACAAGGATGGTACTCGAAAAAAGGACTGGCAACCATTTTCAGCGCTGGCAGCGGCTTCGTTCATGAAATCGATGATTATGTTGCTACCATCAACAACGGACGAATAATATAAATTATCAACGATCAACAACTGAATCAAAATTCATTCAACTCTTTAACAAATTTCCTTGAAAATGCAAAAATTTGACCCAAACAAAATGAAACCTTATTGTTATCGGAACATCATCAAATTATCTGACAATTAATCAAATTATGATAACAATTTATTAATCAAAAGACATGGAATTGACTTTACTCATTACCATTCATTTGTTTCATTCAAATCTTCACCATTATTAATTATTATTATTCATCAACGGGAATCATCTGATTAACCCTATTCACCTTAATCAAAGCATTTCTGACAATATCATTTGTTAATTTCTTCATCAACATCTTCATCATTTCAATTAGAACCAGGATCTCGACATGAAATTTATATTCACAACAATTAATATAAATACAAAAAAAAATCTAATTACATCTTCGGACTCTTTGGTTGGTAATTTATACCAAATGTTATCCTATTTTCAAGCCTATGGATAGAATTGGATTAACAGTTTTATTATTTTCCAACAATTTAATTAATTATAATCTATTAATATATTATATTGCTAAAATTAGTCAACTTACAATTATAATTGTATATTTTCATCAAAGACTCCTGATAATTGTTTAACTATTACAATCAACAAAGAAACAGTTGATTTGATTATTTTTCATTTGGAACATATGATTTTACCTTGGATGCAATTAATCAATTAACTAATCAACTTTAGATTTCACTGATACCATTTTTCTTATTCAAATCAAATGTAATCCAATTCTCACTCTGGTCAATTTAAATCTCTCTCAAAGTCAAACAATTAACTGATTTTTTGGACGTTATTTTGGTTCATCAATTATCCACAAGTTAATCCAATCAAATTAACAATACCAACAAACTAAAGGTCAACAGTTATGATTTTTAAATTGTGTTCTTAATTACTTGACCCAACAAACTACAATGGAAATTAAAATCCTGATTTTAAACAATTGACAAATTGCTGAATTAAGATTGACAATTACCTTTAAATGTCCTTTTACCAGATGATTATCAACATGCAGCTCAACATTTATTGATGGTAAACAATTAACAAAAGATTAACCAAGTTAATTAACTGAATTAATCTAATAACAAGGAGATTAAACAAATGTTGCAATTAAATTAAAAGAAATGATGTTGATTGTGCCAAAAATCATCTATTTTTATTTCTTGTTAAATACACAATTAGTATTTTCACCTCTCTCACCTTTAATCATTTCCCTCCAAGAAAATTAAATCAACACACTAACAATTTAACCTTTTATCACACTTAATTGTCAAAAGCTCAATCAATTGTAATAGTAATTAAAGTTAACTAAAAGCTTTGATTGCTTTTTACTAAATAATAACAACGATAAATATACTAACTCTCTTAACTAACAATTAATTTAATTTTTTGCTAATTTTCAACAATAATCAACTAATTAACCTTTTTGACTTGTTAATTGCGACTAAAATATCTGATAAATTGTTCACAATTAGTTGATTGTTTATATTGTTTAACGTCAGATGGAATCACTAACATCAAGAAAAGTTAATCACCCTCAAGGCAATTAAATTAAGCGGTAAAAAAGTAAACACAATTGATCAACAATCAGCAACAATTAATTATAATCAAAAGAATCAAAATGAGAGAAATGATTTCAATTAAAATGAAAACAATTAATTGTTACAATTGTGATCATTGGATTGGACTATTGACTGATAATCAAATTAGAAACAAACTTACAATTAAAAAGTTTCTAATTATGTTTGCTAATTAATTGATTTTCCTAATCAAGTAAATTTTCAACAATTGATAAATTTTTTTTTTCATTCTCTTCACTTGATTTGTCTTGATGATTGAAATTGTTTCTCAACAATTAACTAATCAAAATGAATCAGAATAAGAAGAACTAAATTAATTAACATTCTTATTAAGTTTAAATTGTTAATTGTTACTCTTACAACTGTTTAATTATCAATAATATTTAGAGCATTTCAACTCAACCCAATCCAGTGAATTAGTTAATTATACAATCTATTGACACACTAATCAACAATCAACAATCAATAATTAACACTCGTTGATAACGATGATCAACTCATAACTTTTTTTTTCTTAATTGTTTTGGTTAAGAAAAAAAAACTTTTCTTAATCAACTTGTTAATTTAGTTGTTTCTAACCATTAGCAATCAACCATTAACCGCGATTGATTTTAAATTGTCAACAAAATTTGTGTAATCAAATCAATTAATCAGTTAATACTATTTATATAGATTTATATTTAAATTGTGATTCTCAGTTAATCAACCAAATAATTAGAAGGAAAAAAACTTAACACCAACAATTAACACTTTTAAATTGATGATTTACGTTTCTCTTTAATTGTAAACTATTGGAATCGTTGAAACAATCAACCATCACAATTAAGATGATAATTGACAATCTTAATGAGTAAATTAAAAATAGATTAAATCAAATTGATTGGAAATCTTAATCATTAGATTAACATGTTAATTGAATAAATTTTTTACTTCTCTTTATTGGAAACTTTGATTAGTTGGCTAATTACAAGTTAATCAAGTGAATTAAAAACTGAATCCCATAAACAGCAATCAAAATACCGTTAATTGTCAAGTTGATTAGTGGTATTGGTAAAGAATTGATAATAATGATAATAATTATTAATCCATTGAAATGATTAAGGAAACAATTTAATCTTTTGATTGGTTATGTAAACCTAATCACTGATCATTAAATTGTTCATTATGATTATCATAACTTTCTGGTAATCACTTGAAAACCTTTAATCCTTTAATTGTAAACAATTATTCAACAATGATAGAGCATATAACTAAATTAAAACACACCCAGAGTTAATAATTTAGATCAAATTGATTGAAACAATCAAATCTAATTGCAATCGTAATGATTAAAGAAAATTATTTTTCAAAAAAAAAGCAAAACAAACATTAAGATTGAGAGAAAGGTAATAAAATTAACTAATCCGTTATAAATATAAATCCAAGTGACAAATAACTGTAAAAACAAAATGTCAGGTAATCTGTTGATTATTTAATCATTGATGAAGAGACAATTTATTAATCATCACTAATCATCAATAGTAAAAGTGTAAATCCATAACAAATTAAGTTTTTCTTTTGGTTGGACAACAAGATTGATGAGAAAAAGAAAAGGGAGAAAGAAAAGAAGATGATAAACAAGAGAGAGAGAGAGAGAGAGAGAATTGGATGATAGGAAGATAGGAAGATAGAAAGAGAGAGAAGACAAGTTTACCTTTTATTTTGCTTCATTCTCCCGGAGGGAAGTTTACAGGGTGGAAACTTTTTCCACTCTAAGAAGTTGGTAGTTGATCACCGAAAGAAACCAGTTTCAGTGTTGACTTGATCTCCATCAGACTAACATCTCGATTCCAATTTCATCCTCATCTTTAAAGAAAATTTATCAATTTTTACCAATTTCTTTTTCTTTCTTCTATCATAATGTTACCTTGTTAAAGAAGCGACATTTCAATCAATGAGAAACCAACGAACAACAATTTACAAATCAACACCAATTAGGAAAAAGATATCAAGTGAAATAATTTTGGAATCTTCAATCAGCTGATTATTATTATTATTTTCCTTCCCTTGATTAATATAATTGCCAAAGTTTTTTTTTTCTCCATATTAATTGAGTTGATATTGTTTTCTTTTTTTTATCTACAATTATCGATCAATTATTCGCCATTTTCTCTGTGACAAGATAATCATAATTCTAATTGTTGACCGTTAATCCATTGGAAAGGATAATCTCTCAATTCGGTAATGAGAATTGGTCTTGATTTTGGAAAACAAATCAAAAGGGTAAGATTAATTTTCTCTTTAATTTTGTTATTACATTTATTGTTAATTCGATGATTTTTTTTCTTCTATTCTCTTTTGTTTGTCACTTATGATTCCATGCCAATTGGATATAAATCATCACCATCAACAGAAAGTGTGTATGTGTTTACAATCAACAATTGGAAGTGTTTATAATCACCATCATCATCACTCAATCTATTGATTTCCAATACATTTTAAAAGAGAAGATTTTTTTTCTCTTCTTTCTAATTTTCTGGTTCAATTTCTGGTTTGGAATAAACAAAAAATACAAAATCTTTTGTTTTTCCATCTCTTCAATTGTTGACAATTAGCCCATCACAATATCTAACCTTTAATTAGCCCATTATTTGAGAGCAAAATCAAGTAATTGTTACCCTGTGAGATCAATTGTTCATCGTAATTGTTTGGTGTTTCAATCTCTTTTAGTTTTCATTCACTAATCACAATAATCAACAACAACAAAAAAGAGGAGAAAATCATCAAATTATACTTGATAGAAAAGAGAAAGATGAAAATTGTTACAATTTAGATGAAAATTTGATCGAAAATAATTTACCTGTGAATCCAATTGATTGAATCGCTTTTTTTAACGGTAAAAAAAGTCCAACCTTATAAACGGATAGATCGTTACTAAAGAGACACAATGGTAACTAATACAGAGGCCAATGGTTATGTCTCTTCAATTGAATGGTCAGAAGAGGGTGTCCAGCTTAAGGAGTTTGCTCGTAAATACAAATTACCCACCGTGGGTCGTGTGGTTAAAGGTCATTATGAAGGTATCGGTGTTCCTAGTTTATCATGTCCATCATCTCGACAAACGGCTTTCTGGTTGAACGGTGGTCAAGTTGTTAAAGTCGCCGCTCAATGTGTTAAATTTAAAGAGTCGCGAGGTTATAATGGCCTGTCAACATCTCGACCTGTTCCCTTTGGCCCTAAACTTGCGATACCCGATAATTATGAAGGTTTCTTTGAAATATTATCTGAGGAAGGTCGTTCAGTCCGTTGTATTGAAAGTGTCAATGAATTAGTTAAAAGATCATCAACTAATTCAGTTCTTATCCGTGAATCTGTTAAAGTTTATCTACCCAAAAGTGATAATGAAAATATCGTCAGTGATAAAAGTCGTTCATTGTCCATCGGTGAAGTGTTAACATTATCTAATTCAAACAATACCAATAATAGTAATAGTGATAATCTAAATAACAATCATCTAAATAGTAACAATTGTACTAACAAAGATAACAAGTCATTCTCAACATCAACAGCAACAACAACAACAACAATTGACCCTTTATCAACATCACCATGTGATAATCAAGTCAACAATAGTAATAATAATAATAATTCTGGTTCCTCAGTGTCAACATCTGATTCCTCATCATCAACCTCATCCTCGCCAATGTCATCAACCTGTTCATCAACAACCGGATCATTACCATTTAAAGTCAAATCATTATCCCCATCAACCCATTGTCAACCCACAACAACAACAACAACAGTTTCCTCTTCATCATCAACACCCTCAAAGTATATCAAATGTTTTACAGGTAAAGGTGATATTGTTTACCTTCCCATTGAGGGTAAAGGTCGTTTCAGTCCAATAGCTAAAGAGGAATCAATTTCCGGTGTCCACAGGATATCATCACTTTTAACGAAAAGATTACCTTTAATGGTTAGATTAGTTTTCGGCCGACCACCGGCGGGATTTAAATCTTTCACACCGGAGATGAGACTTTTCTCAATATTTTCTGAAGATTATCTGATGGCACTTCCAGTTACCAAAGAATCGGCTCCCGTGGTAACCATTCCCATTTCGGCTTCACTTAAAATAATCGGTCCCAAAAATGGTTCCTACCTTTCAACTCATCGGCATCATGAAACTTTAATGAATCGTTTCAACGATAAAACCTCTGGATCACCTAGTACATTATTACCCAATAGGATATTAGTTTGTGAAGGATCATCTCTGGGTAAAGGATTTAAAAACAATTGGAAAGAGGTTAATCCTGAGGTTAATGAACAATCAGCCAACAATCAACCAAATACTTGCGGTATCACGGTAACAAGTGAATCAGTTAAATATAATCACAAGAAGCGTTTATTTCAATCAGATTCAATTGAGCTAATTGCCAATAACAACAATAACAACAACAACAACAATAATAATAATAATAATAGTAAAAGTGTTAAAGATAAATCATCAGGTAATAGTGACAATTTAAAAAATTGTGGTGATTCTGATTCAATGGGGATTGATGAACCCACTCTGGTTGATAATGTTGTTGATAGTAATGGTGTTATCGATGGATTAACTGGTCAGGTTAATGGTGGAAAGGTAAATGGTGATGATAATGATGAGGGAGATGAAGATGACGATGGTTCTTGTTATGATGAGATTGATCAGATTTACGATTATGTAAGAGGATTTGCTCCACTTCCGGAAAAGCTTCGACCTCATCGACCAACCAAGGAAAAAGATTCACCTTTATCAGCTGATTCACCTCCTGAACCTCCACCAATTGAAACGATTCCTAGTTTAGGAAATCATCATCATCCTTCACATCATCATCCTGGACATCATGGTCTTACCTCTCATCATCCTCAATCATCTTCCCATCATCATTATCCTTCAGGATTTAGACGTTTATCTTATCCAACCATTTTCCATGAGATTATCCCGAAGATGGGCTTATATGAGAAAAAGATGATCTCCTCTCCTTCTGATCATATTTATGAAAAAGTTCCCGTTGAACGAAAATGCCCAGAGAAACGATATCATAGTGGAAATTTACGAACTCGAGATTATCATCAGCAAACATCATCTTCTTCTCATCATCATCATCAACAACAACAATCATCTCATGGTCATAGAATCCCAATGAGATCCAATAGTACAGGTAAAATGTATCTTCCACTCAATGGATTACCAATGCATCCACAACAATCAACTAATCCTGTTCATCATCATCATCTACAACCTTCCCATCATCAACATCCTCAACAACAACAACAACAACAACATACTCACGGTCATCATCCATTAGTTAAACCTAAACTATTTATTAAATCAAATCAGCCAACATCAAATTTTCATAATGGGCTACTGATTAACGGTAATCCATCAAATGGTCATCATGGTAATCGGAAAACAAGTAAACTGATGAGATATGCTAAAGGATTATCTCTTGGTAATGAAAACACTGCTCCTTATTATAACAATAACAACAACGAATCTGATAAGGATTATATTCATCAGAACAATTCAATTAACAACAATTATCATTGTAACAAAAGTAACGGTAATGTTAACGATGATAATAATAACAAATGGACCTTCCGGTCAAGCCGATCGCTAACAACATCACCTTTATTCAATATACGCTATAAATCATTGACCAATTTACACTTTATCACCCCGTTGGCCAATTCACCCTCTTCATCGGGTAAAGGTTATTATGATCATCATTCCAATAACACTTTGGCCTCATCCAATTCCTCTGGCGGTAAAATATCCTCAGGCTCTGGTCGGTCAGTTGAATCTCCAAGTGATAATATTACCAAGGCAAAGAAAACTCGAAAATTATCTCGACCATTATCATTTAGTAATCTTTTCTGGGATTTAAAAAATGACCTAATCTCATCTTCATCTAATCGTGATAATAATAATTCACTTGAATCAATGAATCCAGATCCAAGGATTTCATCAAGTCCAAATGGAGCTGATTCAAGTGCCATGGTGTTAACGCAATTAGTTAATAATGTGGCCTCTAATCGTCGAGTGGGAACACTTTACCTGTAAAAAGAAATCATAATTTATTTCATCTTGTAACAATTATCATAATCATCATCATCATCATCATCATCATCATAATTATCATCGGCATCTCAACTATATAATTAATCCTTTTATATAATTTTACAACAAGACGCTTCAAACGGATTAACGATTTGGGATTAACCAAAATTTTGAATGATTTTCAATCGTTAATCACGTTATTAACGTTTAATTAACGTTTCAATACAGTTTGAAAAAACAAACAGTGATAAACTCTGCTTACAATTAAATAACAATTGAAAATCTCTTAATCAATTAAACATGGAGAAAGGCAAAACAAATTAAACGAATCAACAATTAGCTGATGATTAGACACAAATTGTAATTACAATTGTCAATTGTGTCTTGTGTTGTTTTATTTTATTT
This sequence comes from Panonychus citri, assembly GCF_014898815.1. Lineage (NCBI taxonomy): Eukaryota > Metazoa > Arthropoda > Arachnida > Trombidiformes > Tetranychidae > Panonychus > Panonychus citri. The sequence continues at coordinate 1,049,464 of NW_026515428.1, read as the reverse complement.
TTTTGCTTTGGCTGTTTAATTTTGATAAAATGATTAGATTTTTGTATGTTAATCATCAAATTTGTCACAATCAACACTTCTAATCAATTTTATACCAATTTAATTACTTTTGTTTTTCTTAATTGTAATATGCCAATTGTGCCAACGTTTTAATTACTATCTCTCTCTCTCTCTCTCTCTCTTAATTTGCAACTCTTTTCAATTAATACCTTTTGTTTTCACTTTTTAATGATGATTATCATCATTATCATGAAAAATTGATTACAACCTTGACTCCCACTCACGTTCAATGATTTTTAATATAACAATTTACAATTAATACAAAGTCAATTTAATTATCGTCTTGATGATACACAATAATTAAAACTCATTTACAGAAAACTCCACCCAAAGTTTTATCGTAATTGTCAAAGGATTTTTCTTAATTACTAATCAATTAGCTTTGTTTTTACTTGATCAATACAAATACAAGATCAATTGAATCAGTTAATTACCATCATCATCATCATCATCATCATCATCTTAATGATTAAATTTGGAAAGGTGAACAAGTTAAATTGGAGAGAAATCAATTCTTGTTAATTGTTATTACAATCTCATTGTATACTTGATCAATGATGATGATGGCGATGATGATAGACACCTTAATGACCTTAAGTTAATCAAATTTGTTTAATCAGCAATCAAATTAAGGTGCAAACATAATCGTGAAAATTATTTTCTCTCAATGAGAAAAGTTTTTTTTGCAATTCACTTTTTCACAGATGAAAAGAAAGAGGAAAGTAAGATGAGAATGATGATGAAGATGAAGATGAAGATGAAGATGAAGATCATGATGATGATGATGAAGAAAGAGAGAGAGATGACTTTATCCTTGGTCTTTTTTTCGGAAAATCTGAATAAACGTTTTTGGAACTTTTCATTTTAATTTTTAATCTTCTTGAACTTGAAACTTCCTCTTCATCATCTTCACAATTAAGAGGATGAAGATGAAGAAGATGATGAGTAGGAGGTAGAAATGATAATGATGATGATGATGATGAACTTATCTAGTGAATTGATTATATCAATTACCATGAGTACTGAAAGTTTGCCAACCTTTTCATGAAGATGATGATTTATCTTAAATTAGAGTTAACAATTGGTTAATTGTTTCAAATTTAATAGATTTCATCATAATTGATCAGGGGTGGAAGAGAGATCAAGATTAATTGATAATCAATCATCTGGACTCAGGTAATTGTAAGATAATTGATTGAGATTATTATTATTCATACAAAATATGAATTAAAATCAAAGAAAGTGAAAACTTAATGATGATTAGATTATCTTAAAAGGATAACCTTTACTCTTGAGTCCATTTTAAAGGTCATCTAACAAGGTTAATCATGGTGGTGATGATGATGATCAGGAGATATGCTTTAAATTATCAAATTGATGATGTTGATCATAATCAATATTGAAACTGGTTTCTGGTTAATTTACTTTTTCCTATTGAAAATCATCATTATCATAGAGGGATTTTTTTTCACATAATCAAGCCAATTATGATTAACAATCAAGAATCCGAAACTGAATCCACTGAATTCAGTAATTGAAAAGTTTTCTGGTTCAACATTTATCATGATAATAATGCTCAACAATCAAATGATAATAATAATAATATCAAGAAACGTTAATGATTCAGGAAATTAACTGAATATCACTTGAAGCTATTAATATATTTTTACCATCATTAAACTTGAAAATGGTTAATTAACTTTCTAATCTATTAATTTTACTTTTTTTTCAAGCTTGATATTGTCTCACAATTTATTAATTGTAAATATCAATCACTTAAGGGCTTTAATTGTAATCCTCAATTTGGATTAAGTTGAAGGTTTGGAAATACAAAAATTAAACTTTAAATGAATCATTTTCTTGTTTCTTTGATTGTTGTTGAAATGAATTGATGATGATGATGATTCCTGAGATTCACTTGAAGATAAACATGATGATGATGGAAACCAGAATGATGAAGATGATGATGATGATAAGGAAACAAAACATTCTAGTGTTAATGATAACAATTCAGTTTCATCTTCTTCCTGTTTTCATCTCTTGTTTTCCTGATACAACAACAATCGGGGTTTGTTTTTCATGGAGAAAAAAAAAGTTCCAATTTTTTCACTCATTTTGAAGAGATAATTTTTTGTTTCTATCTTTTTGTACTCTCATGATAACATGATGATGGAAACAATAACTGACCAACAAGTTATAATAATAATCTCTCTTGATTAATAGTCTCTCTCTCTCTCTCTCATCCTCATCACCTCTGAACCTTTTATCATGTAAACAACTCGATGAACTTTTCTATTTCCCTTCCTGATCTGGTTTCCTTGTTTCACTGAATCAACTCCACCCAACATGATAATCTGAGGGATTCATTGGTGATCATCATTATTTCCTGTCCTCCCCCTCATCACCTCAACCATGATGATGATGATGATGATTGGATTTATCATTTACATTTACCAACAATTATGATTCAGATGATGAGAGATTTCAAATTATCATGAACTTTATTTTTTCCTGAAATTCATGGTGAGTGTCATTATCACCAATCATTGACATTGTACTGAACTTTTTTCCCTCTCTCTCTCTCACATAACTTAATTGTTGACAATCAAATATCATTGATAAAGGTTGAGAAAATTTTTCAATCATAATTGTAGCAAACAAATTGATCATCGAGTGATAATTACTTACGACACAAAGTTTTTTCATCTCATTCATACACATAATTAACTAATTATAACAATCAACTGAAAATTGATTTGATTACTTTCAATGTATGAGTTTATCTAATTGCTTTGTAACAATTAACCACAAGAAAAAAGCTTTATTGTTGTTGATTACATTTCTCATATTGGTCAATTGTTGAAATGGACTTAAATTGTTTGATTGTTGATGATTAACTTTAATCAACATGAAGAAGACACCCCAAGGTTGATGTGTGGTTGATTCTGTGAGTGTGTGTGTGTTTTTGGTGAAATTTCATCTGAATTTCTGATTCTTGATCATTTTCTTGATTCTCAATAATCTAATCCACACCAAGGTCAGTTCAAAGTTATTATTATTATTATTATTATCACTATGATTACTTTGATTATTATCAAGTGTAATGTGTGGGATTTAACAGCAAACAATTTAGTTAACTAAATTAGGAATTGTTGATTACAATTGTGTGTGTTTTATTATTGTTGTTTTATCATGACATTGAATTACAATTTGGTAACTTCAGTGTGATGATCAAATGATTAACCATCATCATCTTAATGATGATAATATTACAAAATTTTCATCTCTCAATGATAACAATTTAAGTTAATTGTTTTAAAAAAAAAGTTTCTCTCTTTCAATTAAATTATCTAATTAGTAAATGTCCTCAAATTATTGAGTTGGTTGATTTAATGATGATGATCATCAAACTTTAAATTGTATTAATAATTTTGGGTAGAAAAACAATTTATGATGAGCTTGATTGTTTATGGTTTAATTGTTGTTGTTATTGTGAAAGGTTAATTGTGATTAACATAGGAAGAGGATAAATCATCAGGAAGTTAATATATTTTAGATTTTAATTGTTGTTAGTATTGTTAATTGTTTCCATTGAAAGGAAAACAAAAAATCAGGAAACTTTTTTACTTTTTCTTTGGTGCTGCTTGATGATGATGATTAAACTTAATCATAAATACACTAATCATTTTAATTGTTAACAAGTTAATTGCTAATAACATTGAGAGATGAACAAAAAGTTTGGTTGAACATTACAAATTAAAGGCAAGTGATTTATTCACAATTAAATTTTCTTCCAATTGATTATCTTCTTGTTTTTTTTTCATCGATTTTAATTGTGATTACGATGAAAAGCACGATTAACAACAATTAACCATTTTTTGATCTTTCCAAACAAATCAGAAGCTGATGGAAAGTTAATTGTTGTTGAACAGTGAAACAAATTAAATGTCAATCATTAAAGAGAGAGAGAGAGAAAAGAAAAGCAGATCAATAGAGAAAAAAAATTCGAAATTAATATTAACCAATATAAAAGTTTTCGAAACTTTTTTCGTGAAGGAAAGTTTCTTTTCGCCGTTCGCTGTCCTTTGAGAATCGAACAACGAAAAAAACAACAACAATTAAATGTTCAATTGTAAATTCAACCCAATGTTCAACGTTGATCTTGAAAGGATTATCGTTAATTGCGATTGTATTTTACCTTCAATCTTGTATTAATCATTAATTTTAAGTTCGTAATTGTTGTTATAAGTTTTTCTTTCCTTACATGATGTTGGTGATGATGATGAAGATGATGATGATGATGATGATGATAGTTAATGGTGATGAATTCAAATGCCAGGAAGATGAGGAAGGATAAATGAATAATAATCAGTTAACCGTAATTGTGATTAAATTGTTATCAAAGATGAAAAGAGAAATCAAATTAACGGATGATAACCTTGATTATCGGTTAAGCCTTCATTATGTCAGGGTAATTTGATTAGTTGTTTAATTTCATTGATTATCAATAATTTAACTCTCAACCATTCAATATAATCAACTCCCTTTTAATTGTACTGATTAGTATTGATTGTTAATCATTATCGGTTACATAATTATTATTATAACAAAAAAAACAGATCAACAGGAAAATGAAACAATTTTTATTTCCTCTTTTTCTTATGTAATATCATAACAATTAACTTAATTATTTGACCAATTGGATTAAGAAACTTTGATTCTTACAAACATGATCAACTATTAATTGCTTTGTAATCAACGTTAATTTGATTAGAAACTTTTTAATCATTGATTAACCTTGATTAACTTGATTTTCCTTTGGCAAAGTTTGTTTTTTATATCAAATTTTGTTTACTTTCAATGTCACAACGATTCACGATAATTAATTGTAATTAATTAACTTGATTGGTAAATTTTCGTAATCGTGTTAATTAGAGGTGCTTATTAAATCACAATTAATCTCATTGATTAATCAATTTAAGAAGAACAAAAAAAATCTCTTATACATTAACCTTGATTTCGTTGGGACGATAATTTAATTGCGTTTAAATTTCCTCAGTAACTAATCCTCCGCATCTCTTGAACAATTAACTTAATTGCCAAGTGAATAATATTCAACAAAGTTAATTTTAAACTAATCAATTTTCATGATTCTCTCACTCCAATATTTGGTTAATTGTCTTTTAATTTAGATCTAAATTGCTAAGAAAAGTCACCATTCAATCAATAATGTGCGAGAAAAAGTTTTAATCAATTTAATCTGGAAGATTGTTAATCGTCATCATATCATGTTAATGATAAATACAAGATGATACAAGATGATACTTTGAAGATGATGATGATAATAGTGATAATCAACAGGAAGTATTGTCAGAATTCATTATTAGTATCATTAGATGAGGTGTTTGTCATTCACGTTATCATGAACCAGAATTAACGGTTAAAAGGGTTTTCATCAATTCCTAATTTAACCTGGAATATAATGAGGTGATGATGAAGATGATGAAGATGAAAAAAAAGGGTATACCTTTCAATTATGAATAAAAGACATCACCATCATCATCATCATCTCTATCCAGGTAAGATGATAAATAGAAAGCTAATGATGCAAGAAAATTAGAGAGACATGATATCATTGTCATTCTATCGAATGGAAAAGATGAGGAAGATGATAACCAAGTGATATCTCTCTCTTTCTCTCTCATTATATTCACATCATCTCACCTTTCATGATGATCATCAACATCGGTATAATATTAGAGTCTAAACTCATAAAAGGTAATCGTTGATCGAGAGAGAGAGAGAGAGAGAGAATTGAAGAAAAAAATTTCATCATCGATTATCAGTTCTCATCCCTTTTTATATATTATCATCATGATGAACATGATGATAACCTTGATATTGGTAATTGTGAATACAGAAAAAAAAGTAAATCTTTATAATCATAACATATCCTGGATCATCATTTATCTGAAATGGATTAAGATTAACATGTAACAATATTGAAGGTGTAATTGATAAGGAAATGATTTTGAAAAATAATATTATTCAAATTGTTTTTTTTATGATTAATTTAAAAATCTAATGATTAAAATTACAACAAGACTTGATTAACAAGGAGTCAACTCCCTGAAATAAGTTCAGTTATCATCATGACAATAACTGAACTTTTATCTGACATTTCAGGAAGTTACCTGTCACCAATGTTATAATCAAAATGATCACAATATTATTATTAACATTGTCTTTTTATCAAGAGAGAGAGAGAGAGAGAGAGATGAAGATGATGACGACAATAAAGGTGATGACCAAGCCCAACATGATGAAATGTCATGATGATGATGGGCTTGGTTCATCATCTTATTGATATTTCAAAATAATTGTTCATTTTGATTGTTAAAATTTTTGATGGAAACATTTTTTTTGTTGTTGTTAATTGTCATCCCAACAATTAACTGTCATTGGTGATGATGTTAATTAACAAACCTTATCATGATAAATAACTGTAAATTTATTTCCTCAGTGATTTAATCATTATAATAATAATCAGAAAGTTTCAACAATTGTAAACTTTCAACACTTAGTTAATTTTTGTTGTTGATAATTGTTATCGATTTGATTTAATCATCAAGTTGAGTGTTTCATTGTCCTTGAATTTTGATTATACAATTTAATTTCACACCATTAGGTCAAGTTTATTATTATTGATTTGTACAAATAACTGTTGATTGTTTGATAAACGATAGGATAAGAATAAAAAATAGATATAAAAAAAACTCTATCGATTAAATTAGTTGATTAGCTTTCGAGAGTTTTTTTTTCACTCAACAATTAATCCCTAATTTCACCTGAAAATTGAGGTGATAAGAATTCATCATCATGAATTCAGGGGAGATTTGAAATCTATTACCTAGATAACAGTTTTCTCCTTCACTTTGACCGTGAAATTGTTTCACATCAAGAATCGTTTATCTAATCATTTCGTTGGAACGAAAAAAAAAAGTTTCAAGCCAACGATCAGAACGAAATAAGATAAATAAAGAGGGAGAATTTATTTGTCTCACTTGAAGATAATCATCATTATTTGCTTTCGAATTGACAATTATTATTATCTTCATGATAATCCATCGTTAGGCTTAATGATAACAGTTTGTCAATCGATTTAAATTCATTAAAGAGAACGAAAAGTTTTCCTTAAGAAAAAAGTTTCTCTTCCATGATAATTGTTCAAATTGATTGTCTTCTCGTTCTGATATTAATTAACAAACAATTAACTGATTGTTTGTTGGCGAAGAAAAATTTTCTATTGAAGGTTAATTGTTAAGGGAAACAATAATTTATTAATTGTTAGAGTGAGTGGATGTTTCTAACGATTTGATTAAAAATCATTAGGTGTTAGTTTCATGGTTATCATTGGGACTCGTGATGATTTATTCAAATCATCATCATAATCATCAGCACGCCTGCACGTACATAGATGTATTCATAATAATATATAACTGAATTAACTTAATTGAAAACTCAAATAAACAAATTGTTCATTTGTTTACCTTCAATTTGATTGGAAAAAAGTTTTTTCTTTCCATTGAAAAGTTAATTTAGTTTAAATTGTTTGAAAACTAACAGAAAAAAAATGTTAATTTCATTGTGAAGGACAATTAACACCAAACACAATTAAATCATAATGATGATGTTTATGATTAGTTAATGGTTGACATTGATTTACATTGATTATTAAATCATCTTTAAAGTGTTAATGTGCCAATGAAGTTTATTTAATCATGAAGGATGTTGATTATTATAATCAACAATTAACTTTTATCCTTCAATTAACTTTTACCTAATGGCAATTAACCAGGCCAATGGTAATGTGTGTGTGTGTTGATTTGTTGCTAATAGTTAATTAATCACAATTAAATATTGATCAACAAAAACAAAAACAAAAACATTGATACAAATTTTTAAATTGTTGATCAATAATTGTAATTAACTTGACTAACTAAACTGATTGGTTAATTGTTTCAAATATTATTGATATAATATGATTTTCAAATGATAATCAGGAAATGATTAGTTTAAATTAAAATTGTGTCTCTTTAATTTTTTGTTCATTCAACTAATCAACAATTGATCATAACTGATTGTGATTAAGTTGTTGATGATAATTGTTGACCCAACCTTGTTAACTGTTGTGATTAATTCAACAACAACAATTAACTATAACATATATATATATATAATTAGTTGATTGTGTTGGTGTTGATTTTTAGTATTAAGATGAAACAAAAAAAACTAAAAGTGACCTAAAAATGGCCTTCAAATTGGTTGATTAATATGGTGACCACTTCCTGGACTTTTGTAGCAATTAAATGAATTAAAAGTGAATTGGAATCAACATTTTTTTTCATAATAATTTAAATGATTGTTAATCAGTTGATTCAGTTTGATAAATAAAGTGAAATTGATTGGGATTAAGGGTAGATAGTGAGAGAGACTTGATCATCATCATCATCATCATTGAAAGTAAGGTGAGGCTAAGAGATGATGATGATGAAAATGATGATAAGATTTAAATGGGAAAGAGATGATTAAGATTAAGATTAACATAGACCTCCAACAGTTAGAGTTGATTAATTTGGTTGATTATTTCTGAAGGCGAAAATGAGAAATTATCAAAATGATTTAACGGATTATGGAAAAGAAATGAATCAAATTAAAGTAAAACAAAGTAAATTAAAAAGGTGAACAATTAAATTTAATAGAAGAGAAAATTTTTATATTTTTCTTCAAAGAGATAAACAAATTATTAATATTATATAATCACCTTTAATCTTTATCCCTCGTGATGATGATGATATTGTTTTCTCTTCCTTTACCTATTGGATTAACAATAATTTGTCTGATTTTAATCATTAAACAACAATTGAAAATTGTTAACAATCAAAGTTAACTGGAAAAACCATCAACCATTTCAAGTAACCAAAGCATCATTGCCATTCAATGTTATGGGCTCATCATCATCATCATCTTGTTATCATCTACCCTGTAAGTGCTCAGGTAAGTTCATTACAGGTCATTTCTGGTTTGTTGTTGATGATGAGGAGAGTGTTGTTGTTAGTTTTAATCTTTCTCTCTTTCTCTTTTTCTTTCTTTACTAAAGGTGTGTTACCTGTAGCTAATGTGATGGTTACTTTATCCTCTGTTATTGTTGTACTTCCATGCAGAGTCCAAGCTCTTGTTAGGTTAATAATGAGTAAGTTAACCAGTCTCTCAGTCATCTACCTGTGTGCATGTGTATGTGTTGGGTTAACAGGTAAATAACAGTATGTCAGTTTTATTTTACCTTTTTTCATGATAAACTTGTTTTTGTTTCTTAATTTTCAATCCGCTATCATTAAGATTTAAGATAATCACTAGTATATATAAGTGATCACACTATATTATATATCCAGGAAAAGGGTGGACACTTTTGGGAAGGTCTCTAGAGAGAGAGAGAGAGAGAGAGAGAGAGAGAGAGAGAGAGAGAGAGAGAATTTTAAGAAATTAAGAAGAAAATGAGAAAAAAGTGAAAGAGAAAAAATTATAAAAAGAGAAATCATTTGATTGACAGTAAAGGGAAAAGATGATGAGGTGAAGGTGGAAAAAAATATATAAATGAAGATGCGGAAGATAATTATCATCATCTTATTATATTGTTAATGAATAGAGAATAATAATAAAAAAATGATGACAATTAAAAACTTTGGCATCTTAATGAGAGAGAGAGAGATGAATTTTTTTTATTCTTTTATTCAATTCTGATGATGAGGATGCTAATGAAAAAAAAACTCATGATGATGAGAAAACAAAACAAAGACAAAGCTACAACCTCCTAGGTCATTGTATTGTTACAAACATGATGATAATGATGATGATGATTATCACAGGTAAAATGATATACCTCATCATCATTATCTTCATTATCTTGACTCCATTAAATTTAATTCACTAACCCGTATATGAAGTTGATGTGATAAAATTGAGTAACAAACATACATTTACATGGTCCACCATTGGTCATCATGATGATGAATTAGCATATCATTAAAATTGGAATTCATTGAATGAAGAGAGAGAGAGAGAGAGAGAGAGAAAAGTTTATCTAAATTGATAAATTTGATTGTTTAAATGTGAGAGTTTAAATTAGTCACGATAATGAATCAATCTGATTACATGATGATAGAAAATGAAAGTTTCCAAATGTTTAAGATTAGTAGTGGAAAAAAATGATCTCCTTCTGGGAGATTTTCATTTATATGCTCATGATATTCAAGAGATAACATGGGATCAAATTGTTGATGATGATAACATAATGATGATGATTAACCTGATCAAGTTAATCATCTGATAAAAGTTTATGAAACCAGTGAAGTTGAACCAGTTTCAGGATGAAATTAACAAAGGAGATTGAGGTGAGTTTTAATAGTATGACCATTTCAATGTAATCGTAATTGTAATCATCTTCAACTGAGTAACATTTACACTCTCTCATCTTTATCTTCATCTTCATCCTTCATCTTTCTCTTTCTTTCACAAAAAAAAGAAGGAGCAACATTATCATCATTAAACTGAGAAGAGAAAACCAGTTCATCATCATTTCAATTCATTTTTTTACGTATACACTTTGAGTCCTTTCACTTGTCCAAAGAATTTTTTTTTCTCCTTCTTCTTTTTCACCAACAACAAGTTCTGCACTTGATATCATGTCTTTGAAAAGATAATCTCATCATCTTATCATCATCATGATACAATTTCAAAGTTAAATTTCAAGTTTCTTCATCTATTGTCCAGGGAGAGAGAGAGGGAGATAAGGAGACATTGATATTACCTATGAATTCATTGATAACAATAGATTCATATTGCTGATTGTGATTCTTATTTGTTGATTGAGTTCAGATTTTTTTTTCTCGTTCCCTGAAACATATTACATGGTAATCAGTGTTTCCAATGGTAATTTCATGTTCTCATCATTTAGTAGCTGATTAAATGGTCATCAGTTGTTGACCTTTCATTAAATTGCTACCAATTGCTTCACTAATGATGATAATGATGATGATGGTTATTATCATCATGATATTACAATGTGAATATTAGTTACACAGTAACCTTATCATGGAAATGATTAGTTATCATGAAAAGGCCAATAAACTTGGAAATCAAAATGATTAGGAAAAAATTTCTCTCTCTTTCTATTACATTTCTTACCTTTTCTGTTTTAATTGTGACAACAATTAACTAATCACTCATTCGTTAAGGGAAAGTGTAATGAAACTGAAAACCCATCACAATCATGAAATGTTTTGATTGATATGGACAACAATTAACTTTCAAGTGATTAATTGACCGGTACCGATAATCATTAAGCTTGATTACTTTTATTTTTTTTCTTCTCATTTTCTCAACAATTAATTAATTGTCCAATTTTAATCCTTTATTTATGTGGTTAAATTTTATATAATTGATTTGTACACTTGGATTGATTAATAGGAACTGATATTAACCAACAATTTAATAATTGTGTGTGTACGTTTATATGAATATTAATCATTTATTTAAATTGTTTACTGGTTAAATCAATTTGATTCAACTGAATTAACTCATTCAATTGTTTAAACACTGATCATATTTAATTTTGTTATTGAAATTTCCAGTAAATTTGAACAATTTACCATTAATCAAATTGATGCTTTAGATTATAAACTAAATTCACTTTCAATTTTTAACTATACAGGTATAATTAACTACAATTAATGATGATTAACCACGATGATTAAATTGCTGTTTTTACTTAAGTCTTTGATCAATGAGCAATTAAGATTATCAATGTAACGATTAGCCTTATCTGGATTAAGTGATGAGAACCAATGTTAATCTTAGAGAGGAAAATTTTCTAATCCAAAGTTAATTGTACCCGAACAATTAAAAGTTTAATTGTTTCGAACAATTAACTCTTACCGATTGACAGAACTTTTTAGAACATTTCTGTCCTCGAACTTGTTTCGAACCAATTTCGATATCGTAGCGTAATCAGAGATTTCGAGTCTGAAAAAAAGTAACGAAATGTTCATTACATGAATGGATTAACATGGAGAAAAATCAAAAACTTTAATCTGTTGAGATTAAAGAAAAGATTGAAATTAGATATTTACCTTAAGGCTGTTTTCCAAGTTAATCATGGAGATGATGATGATGATGATGATGGGAAATCACATCATCATCTATGTGGTCAAGATAATAATAGTTAATCTTAAACGATGACCTTCACAAATGAGATTTATCTTTGTCATTGATTGAAAACGAAAGATGAAAAAACTTTTTGTTGAAGAAAAAAAAAATTATTTTTCTCCATTATTTTTACTCACCTTTTCTTACCTATGGTGAACATTTTTACAGGTAATTCTTGAAATAGAAGATCATTTTTTTTCATCATCTTTGTAATAAAGAAGAAGAAAAAAAAATTCTGAGCTTCATTTGGTTCTTCTCATCAATTTATTTACCTTTATCTTCATTTTCATCATCATAATCATCAACCTCCTCTTTTAACATTCAATTGAACATTTTGATTGATCAACGAATCAACATTTCTGTCCATAGACTTTACCTGTTAATCTCAGTGTTTGATTGTCATTTAAACTCCCACGATGCTTCAATTATCATCATGTTAACCTATGGGAATTTCCCTGAACTTTTTTTCTTCATCTCTACTGAACAATTTAAAATCAGAATTGTTGTTGATTCCAATCAATCATTCAGAGAGAAATTGAGAGAGAGAGATGAAAGTTTTTCTATGTTTTCGTCCTGACGAAAAGGTTTTATCTTAAATCGTTGTTAACTTAATTGTTGTTTCAATTGATTGAAATGAATTTGTGTTAATTGTTTCAACAAATTGTCTGTCATTAATTACTAATTCATCATCATTTACTTGAGTGTTGTTTTCATGAAATAAAGGAAAATAAATTAAATCTGATCTTTAAATTAATACGACAAAACTAAATTGAAGGTTAAATGATCTATGGGATCTTAAATTGTTGCAGTTAATTATGATTACAGACAATTTAAACCTTGAAGATTAGCTCAATCATCAAGGTAATCATAATAATGATCATCATCACATTAAATTAATCAACAATTTAAAGTAACAAACTTGATTACTTAGAGTAACAATAATAATCCTATGATTAAAATTAACTTAACCCTATTATCACCGTTGAATTACAATTAACTTGAACAATTAGCAGAGTAACAATTAACTTGCCAATTTAATTTGATCATTAGAGGCACAGGAACAAAGTTAAACAATTAACTTTTTCCTTTGTAATAATAATGATATTATTATTATCAACTCGATGAAACAATTAAGCTCAAGGTTAATAACAATTTAATCAAATCTAATTTAAACTATATCTTTATTAAATTAACTTAATCAACTAAATTGATGATAATGAAAATCATTGATATTCTTGATTGTTACAACAAGGTATTGAGATGATTAAAGGTTACAATTGATTGTGATTGTTGATTGACCTAATAAATGAAATAATCACGATTAGTGAAATGATTTAGTAAATGATAATCATAATCAAGAGATTGAGAAATGAACAAAAAAAATCAGTTAATCAATGTGATTGAGTTGATTATGATTAAACGATTATATTAATTGTAGATTGGTAAAAAATTTTCTCCCAATCAAAATCATATTAATCAATCAGTTCTGATTGTTTGGTGGTGTTATTAGTTAATTTTAATTGTTGGGTTAAGGTTGTAGGTTAAATTGTTTACCAAATGATTAGTGGCTAAAAAATAAAATCTTAATCAATCTTGATTTAGTTACTAATTGTTGGCCGATATTAGACTCTCAAGGTTGGTGAAAATTAAATTAATCTTTTAAAAGTTTCTTCATTTTTGTTTACAGTTAATAACAATTAATTGTTGCAATTTTGTTTACCGTTCATTAGTAATGGTGATTAGTTAATAGTGATCAGGGTTATAGATAATTGATCAATATGATTTTGAGGAGAATCAGTTAATTGTCAAGGTAAATTATTGGGAAAATGAATAATTAGTTTTGAGTTTTAATGGTCAAGCAATTTGAATATAACAATGGTCATTATTTTACGTTTAATTAAAAGCCTCCGCTTGAGAATTAAGTAATTAACTAAACAATTAACGATGATGAAGTTAATTTGAGAATTGAATTGAAAAGTAAAATTGAAAGTTGTAAAGGTCAAATGATTTTAGAGATGATGAAGATAATCAGGATTCGGAAGTAAATGAATGGAAGATGAGATTGACCGGTGAAAACAGATTCTAATCAAAGTGTCACAAAGAATTGAAGGTGAAAAAAAATAAAGAGAGAGAATTGATCATGATGAAAATGTGAAGGTTCGGAAAATGGGAAGGATGATAATGATGATCATTTAGTGAGAGAGAGAGAGAGAAGAAGATGAAAGGGAAGAGATGATGACCGGTGTAACGAGATTTGGTTACTTCATGTTCAGACTGAACATAGAACAGGAAGAAAAAAATTCCGATTGAAAGAAAAGTTGAAACAATCTTTTTGTTTCTTTCAAGTGAACTTCATCTTCATCTTCATCTTCATCCTACTCATCATCATCATCATTTTCATCCCTCTTCACCTTCATATTCATGAAGAAAAGGGCAAGTGAACTGAGAGAGAGAGAGAGAGAGAGAGGACTGATGAGGATGATGAGCAGATGATGAGGATAAGGAAGAAATGAAAATTTATCGTCTAAGGGGTTAGAGGTCAAATCATGTAAGTGACCATAAAGTATGAAAAATGAAAAGGTTTACAAAAAGTTTGATGATGTAGCTTAATATTGTAAAGGAAACGGAAACGGAAATGATGACCAGTAAGTAGAAAAACTTTTTCTTCTCAATTTTTCATCAATCACGAAGTTTAATCATCATCGTCAATTTTTATTGGAAATTTTAACTTTTTCATTATCCATATTTAAGTGATCATGATGAGATTATCATCTTCCCCCACCGGGTAACCTGTTTTCTTGAATCAATCAAAAGTCAATGACACATCAGATAAACAAGTTATTAACACAGAATTATCATCATCATCATCATCATGGTGGATTATTAATATTCAGGTAGAAGAGAAAATAAAAAGATATTTTTTCATTACCTTGAGAAAATTTTCTCTCTTTTCTATTTACAATACAATTCTTAATGTTTACAATTAAATTAAATTAATGACCATCAATGTGAGTTTAAAATTAACGATTAGCCTCAATTAACCTTGGATGATTTGATCAGAAATAAAAACAATCATCACCATGAAATCATCACCAGAATTTGAATCATGTTCAAGAAAATCAAGAAGAAGAAAAAAAATAAACATTTTATTTATTTATCTCTCTCTCTTTTTTAACTTTTCTTTAACACTGAATTCCAATGATGATAACAATTAGTTGATTGTAAGTTTATCAATAGATTCATGGTGATGATTAAAAAATGAACTTCCTGATGACAGTCTTGAAATTTTCCTGATAATTATAATCATGAATCGAAATCAGAAAATTTGGAATCAAGAAAAAAAAATCCTCATTGATTGTCAAGGGTTAAGTTCAATTGGGATATATAAAGTTACCTGATTATTATCATCAATCAATTTATTATCATCATTGATTAGGACAATGAACGGTTTTGATTATTATCCTCGTGGTCTAATCATCAGGTAGGAACTGAATCTCATTCAGAACTTTTTTTTCCACCTCCGAAAAAAAAAGTAAACAAATGCTATTAAAAGACTAAGATTGTTATTAGAAAACAGGAAAAGACTTTCATGTCTACTTCCTTGTTTTCATCTTCATCTTCATCTTCATCTTCATCCTTATCATCATCTCTATCAAGAAGATAATCAGCTTGATTGGAACTTGTTACCAGTGGATTTAAGGTGAAATTTGAATAAATTGGTTAGTTAATTGTGAATCCATTGAGGTTAACAATTAGTCTGGCCTTCTAATTGTTTACATTCATACAGAAAAACAAAATCAATCAAATGATTATGATCAAGTTCAGACAGAGATTAACATACATAGAGAGAGAGAGAGAAACAATTAAATTGTTACAATTAAGAAGAGAAATTGATTTGATAAGTAAATCATTTCAATTGGTTTTGATTGGAAAAAATTAATTAAGTTAATGTTATGGTTTTGTTATATTTTGTGCACTGAACAATATGATGAAATATTAAATGATGATACAAGGTAAATATTAAAAGTATGATGCTAATTACAATATGATTAACAAGATAATTAAGATTATCCTCTCAAAAAGGGGTCATTTTGTTTCTTGTTAATTGTTGATGAACTTTTGGCTTCCTTTTTCTCAGAAGCAACGAATCGAGGTGTTTCATGATAATTAGAATCATTAGAATCACTTGAAGAATCATTTCCATCTTGATTATAATCTGATTGTGATAAATTGACATAATTTCCTTGATTGTGATTTCTCATGTTACCCATTGATTTAATTGCTTGATTGTTGTCATCCTCTTTTCCTCCGATATAATCAACTTCACTTGAATCATATCCTTTAAATTGATTTGCTTTTTTCTTACGATTTGAAATCAATGGATTATCAATATATCCTAATGTTGATGATGATCTATGATTATTATTGTTATTAATTGTTGATTGTAATGGTAAATCGTATTGATTTGATACTAATCTAGGTCTCCTTGTTGATCCTGGTCCAAGTATATGCACAATATTTGATTAGTTTGATTATCAATTGATAATTTAAGAGAAAAAGAAAATTGATCAAGTTAAATGTTAATCAGTTATTAGTAAATTGGGATAAGGTGAATTAGAATCCTTATAGTTTGGAGAGAGTTTGACAATCAAACAATTAGCAAATTTCTTCAGGGATCAGATAGATTTTAGAATCTCAACAATTAACAAGGTATTCGTTTATTAACCATGCAAATTACCTTGATAATTACGAGTCTCTCCATCATAATCAACGGAAGGTTTCACTCCATTGAAACGATTCCTATTATTTAGATTGTTCATTTGTCCAGCAATTTGCCGATTATTATGATTGTTATGAGATCGATGGTGATTATCTTGTTTTCTAGTATTTTGCTTCGAGTCATAAATTGGATCTGGTGTATAATCAACACCCGGTTCAACATCATTCTGACGATCAGAATTAGCTGAATGTCCACCGAAATCTTTTAAATCTTCACCTCGATAACCTGAACGTCCAAATGATCCTGGTCGATATCGACCTGACTGATCATTGAATCGATTTAAATTAGAACCTCGTGGATACGAAGGTGTTGTTTGTCCTTTAGAATATCGAGAAGGTTGTTCACCATTAGAATCATAATCAGTTGATTCATCTGGAGATGAATATGCACCATTTCGATAGCGATTATATCGAGGAGTAGGCGATGGTGGTGAATCCCCACGAAGACGCCGAGAATCTTGATTCTGATTCAGGCCACTTTCACCCGAACCATTATCATTATAATCGTAATCTTTTCCACCAGTATCACCGACATTATTATTTGCATTGTAACCAATGTTATCGTCAAATTGATTTTCTTGATTATTTCTAGTCGGTTGATCGTAACGATTTGGTTTACGTTGGTTATTATTAACATATTGTTGATCAATTTGTTTACGTTGATTGTTGTTGTTGTTATATTTGTTAACTTGAGGTAATCGACGATTATTATTAGCATAAGCACCACGATTACCGTTACTTGTTACTGGTTGTTGTTGTTGTTGATTGTAACGGTTGTTTTGATAGTTTGGAACCACTGGTTGATTGTTGTTGTACTTTTGTAAATTCTTATTTACCGGAGTCTCAGTTGATGGTTGATCTTCATCAGCATTTCCACCAGAATTGTTATCATAATCGTAATCAGGTTGAGCTGAAGATTCTTCTTGTTTCTTGTTTTTTTCCGCTTCCTTTTTCTGCTGCTCTTCAATTGACTTTTGAATATCATTCAAATCTTGTTGACTTAAAATACCTGGTGGAAATAAATCACCGGGAAAATTAGAGTTTTGAAAATTTTGAAAAGAAGCTAAATCGGGATCATTAGCAGGATCACCACCACTCTCACCTCCGTTTCCAGCTCCATTATCAGCGGTTCCATCTTCAGCGCCAGTATCACCACCTTCATTACCTGTTCCACCATAATCGGGTTGAACTGATTCATCTTGACCATTCTCATTATTACCAGAAGCCCCTTCGCCATCACCCTCACCAGTACCATCATTTGTTTCCTCATTAGAACCATTATCATTGACACCTTCATCTTCACCACTCTCACCA
The DNA here is from genome assembly GCF_014898815.1 of Panonychus citri. Lineage (NCBI taxonomy): Eukaryota > Metazoa > Arthropoda > Arachnida > Trombidiformes > Tetranychidae > Panonychus > Panonychus citri. The sequence continues at coordinate 1,031,047 of NW_026515428.1, read as the reverse complement.
CCAACAGGACCCTCTCCTCCTCCTCCACCTCCACCTAATCCACCACCTTGACCATCATTATACCCTGGATTTATACCCAATCCTGCAACATCCGGTGATCCAATCCCACCACCCAATTGATTATAACCATTAACATTGTTACCACCCCCTCTTCTCGCTCCAAATCCAATATTCTGTCCATTAAGATTATTTAATCCATTTGCTAATCCAGGAGTATTCACTGGTCCATAATTTGGGTTAACACCAGGATAATTTGGATAACCAGGATAACCGGTAACCGGTTGACCGAATGGAGTTGGTGTTCCTGTGTATGGTGACCCTGAAAATAAAAACAAAAAGTGCAACAAACATGAAATGATATATATTATTTTTTTTGCTTCTTCTTCATATGCAATTAACAAACATTAACATGACATTAAAGAAGCAACTGTAACCATTAATTGTTATAGTAATCAAAAGATTAAAATTGTATAATATGTAACTTCCGTTTTCTAAATGAGAAACCAAATTATTACTGAACATATACTTTGATTATGGTAGAAGAGAAAAAAAAAACTTCAACTTGATTGTTGGAGAAAAAAAAAGTTTACCTTTGCTTTTCAAGGTTCGTTGTATTTATATGAATGAAAAAAAAAGATAATTTTAGTTAGTTAGTTAACTTAAATTACAATTAAGTTAAATGATTAACAAGAAAAAAGGTTCACAATCTTATATTATAAGTGGAAAAAGTTGTTACTCTTTGTTTACTAATTTACTCAACACAATCGGACGAAGTTGCTAATTATTAAATATTGTCAACTATTGACTTTCCAATGAAGGATAATTGAAAAAAAAGAGACTAATTAACAATTAAAAGTCCAATTTATGTGATGTAATAAATGGATACCTGAAAGATTGATTGTAATTCAATTGATTTGAATGAATGTTGATCAATTGTAGATCAAGTTTACCAAAATTGGATGTGACATGTAATTGGTAAGAAACGGAATAAATTAATTTCTTTCATTGAGACAGTTAAAATCTTAATTAACCTTTTAGAATATGAGTCAACAAATTAATTAAAGTAATTTGATTTAACTTGTGTAGGGGGTCAACAAGGTTAATCAATTGAGAACAATTAGCTAAATTGTCTGGAAAGATCACTTTCCATATGATCCATATAATTGTTAATCTTCATGTGAATCAGAATTGATTGGATTTGATTTGATTTGTATTACTTGTAAGGAGAAATTAATTACCTCCAGGTCCAGGGGTAGGAATGAAACCGGACAGTAAATCCAATGGACTTGACAATTGTCCTTGTCCTTGTTGATTGTTACCAAGTTGACCTTGAGGTCCACCAATTCCGTAACCACCTCCAGGCCTGAGATTATTATTCAATCCATTGGGTGAACCAGAAGGAGATCCACCGAAGGGTATTCCCTGAGGGAGAAAAGAATTGAATGGAACACCATAATTTGGATTGTAATTTGGTGTCACATTAGGTCCAAGTGTCGGTTGGAATCCGTTGGGTCGACCTAATTGTAAGAAAAGGCAATTAAATCACGAAAAAAAAAGTCAAAACAATTAGAAAACATCAATCAATGAACAAGAGACTATCGATACTTGAACATTGATTAGTTTGGTTCGAAATCGAGAAAAAATCATCTCTTAAATTGTTCTTTTACTAATTTCTATTAGGATTTTATTAGAATTTCGATTAATTAGTTAATTGTTTTACCTCTTCCCCTGATGAATGGACTTTGGGCTTGTTCTTGACCAGATAGAATTTCCTTTGTTTCATTTGATTGTTTGGTAAATTTTCGCGATTGATTGTTGATCGATTTCGATGAATTTCCATCTCTAAATGAATCAACTGATTGTCTTGGCAATGGTGTTGTTGTTGACGATATAATATCAAAGATATTTGATGATTTCGAGGTTTTCTCTTTCACCGATTTACCTGTAGTCGTTAATGTCTTCATTATGGTCGCTGGAGTTGTCACTGGTTTCAATGGAATTGATTTAATTGTAGTTGTTGCCGTTGAATAGCACGATGAAGATGAGATGATGATAGAAAATAAAAGCGACAAGAACACCATGTAATCCATGATGATACCTCAAAGATGATGACGAACAATTATCCAAATAATTTTTCTCACTGGAAGACCATTGGATTTACACAATCAATCAATTGATTGATGATTAACTTTAACTGGACAATCAAAACTTTCGATGACCAATGGTAATAACGATTGATGTGATTTCTTCAATCTATTTGTCAAAACTAATATTCTGTCACACAATTTAACTAATAAGTTTTATATTCACACCAACAATCATTAAGAGTTTCAAACAATTAGATAAATTGTTACTCTATCATATTCACAAATTATGTGAGACACTTTGAGAGAGAGAGAGAGACAGGGAGAGAGTGACAAAGTGGGAGTGAAATATAATCAACAGGTAAAAGTGAAAACGATAGTTGATTAATAAAAAAAAAGTTTCTTACGAAAGTGAAGGTTAACTAATTATATATATAAATTGTTCAGCTAATGAATGAATTACTCAAGCAAATCATGAGCAATTGAAAGTGGTTAACAAAAGCTCAAAGACAATAATAAATAGACAACAATTAGAATCAAATATTAGAAGAAAAAAAAAATTCATCAAGAGAATACAAGAAGAAGAATCAACAATTAAGGAAGTTGATCAATTGTTCCAACAATTAATCCAACTCTCTCTTTCTTAATCGTGTGGACAATCAAAAATTAAACGCTTGGGATGATCAGGAAAATCAATTGAATCGTAACCCGAACCTAATTAATTGGTCCACTCGTGATTTAAATCATTGGTCATCTCAATAACAAACTCAATTGACCATTAATTTGATTACATTGAGCATTTAATGATCATTTGAAAGCTTCATTGATTTAATTAATGACCATGATTAGGGTTGATGTTTTTTTTTTGATTCTTTACTCAAAAAATTACTAAATAGCGTTAATTTGATTAACAATTGAATCTAGTTACTGTTTTTATGATTTACTATTAAATTTGGTTCCATTTTAATTTATTACGATTACAATGATTTAGTTAATTGTGAGAAAATTGTTATTTCAATTTTGTTTTTAACCCAAAAATCAAATTGTTGTTATTTCCTCATCTTGATTAGTTTACAATTGATTAATTAACGATTAATTGTTGCATCATTATTAATAAGATTTTTATTCAATTCTCTCGGAAAGTATTGAGAAAATTAAATTTAATTGTGATTAAAAAGATTTTGATCTTGAATTGATTAGTTTGGAGGTTGGGAAAAGCCAATCAGTTAATTGTAATAATAATTAACCAGTTAATTTATTACAATTAACGGTAAATTGTATCATATTTATTGGTAATAATTGTAATACTAATTTGAGACAATTAATTGTCATTGAATTTGATTCAACTATTAACCAGCCACAACAATTTAATTCCAATAGTTGATTAAGTTAAATATAAAGATTTTTTTTCTCTCTCTTTCCAAAGTTTTTAATTGTTGGTGTCACCAATTTGATTGTCGATATTTAAAGTAAATTGTTTACCTGAGGTTCTCGTGGTTAACAGGATATCCGCTCTTAATCAAGTAGCAATTAGTTGATTGCTTGATTGACCGAGCGAGTTAATTGTTCAAACAACAACAATAACAAACAAAGCTCGTGGTTAGTAAATCATAATAGTAAGTTGATTAAATTGTTTGATATCATTGTAATCAGCAAAAATCCCCAAGATGATTAACTAAATCATATTTTCATTCATTTCTTAATTACTAATGATTAACGTTTAATTTTAATTTCGCAAATCAAGGTTATCATTTCATCATATTATATATTAGATCAAGATGAATTAATTACTAAACAATTAACAGAAAAAAAAACTTTTTTCTATCATTTTAATTACTAACCATTTGTTAGTTAATTGTTGCCATTATGCTAATTGGTTATTTTAATTTTCTTGTCTACATAATAGTGATAATGATTATTTAATTGTGAACTTTAATTTTCAAGGGCAACAATTAACTGAAAGGTTGATTAACTCATTTGTTGATTAATCAAGTTTCCTATTAAATAAACTCATTTAAAATGAATACAAATTTACACATGTTACTCATCACAATTAACTTTAATTTAGTTTAAGTTGATTACAATTAACTGTTTTTTAATTATTGAAAATGAAAATGATTAACTTTCATTGATTTAATTGTAATCTCATTAAAGTTAATCATCAAGATGATTATACTTTTCAATACAATCTAAGAAAAAGTTAATTGTTTAATCAAAATTAATAGAAACATTGTTCACAATTAACTTAAAGATTCTCAATTGAAAGTTGATTTAATTTATTAATTCACAACAATTAATAGAACCAGTTTGTTGTTCAGTTAATCACTAGAGGCCTTTTGATTATCTTAACTACTGCTAACAATTTGTTGATTGTAACTAATTAACTACATGTAGAAAATGTTAAATTATCATAATTATTAGGGTGTTCGGGAGATAGCGCGCCTCACATACTTCTCTTCGAGGTAAATATTTTATATTCAGCTTAATTGTAGCTACATTATTACTGATAACTATTAGAAAAATTCGGAAGGATTGAGTAAGTATTTATTGAGATATTAAATTTTTCCCAGGTTTCGTCAGCGAAAATTCTTGAGTCCTTAAATGGTGACTTTCATGGAAATGTTCATAGAAATTTACAGAAAAAAATCTCATTCCAGAAATTTTAACACTGAGTTTATCGGCTTACTAGCTACCTATTCAGCTATCAAAATATTGTGTGTTCAGATTTTTACTCAAATTTTCTCGAGTTATATGTGAAATGTCCAATTTTGAGAATTTTTTGCCTGTTAGCTCCAATTTTCTTCAAAAATAACCTAAAACTTAATTATTTATAAACCTTACACTCTCTTTTTATAATTTGAGACCAATGTGGTTCATAGAAAGGGCAAACAAATAAGTTACGAAATGAAATCCTAATGGCCTATACATTGATCCTCCCCCCTCGAACTTTGACCTCAACCCATTAGCACAAAATGAGGAAAAAATCTTTTCTAAGTGGCCAAGTTTGTTCATTAATGATAGAAAATTCTATTCAAACTATAAAAACTTGCAAGTATAAGCTCAAACCAGAAATATTTCATTCAAAAGCGAAAATGAGCACAAAATCGTCATTCATATTGTTGAAGCAGCCCATAAAAAACTCGTTGAGTTTTAAAATTTCTTTTGCTGTTTTTTCGAATAAGAAGAGTCTATTCTCTCGTAAAAACGTAAAAAATAATTTTCTATTTTCTTCTTTCAACACGAGGCGCGCTATCTCCCGAACACCCTAATATAATTAGTTGATAATATTTTCTGATACAAAATGGAAACAATTAACTAACCAAGTTAATTAGATTTCATTGTAAGATTGTAATGATTAAAAATAACAACATTGAATTTAATTGTTAATAACCAGTGATGGTTAATCAATGAGCTTAATTGTTGGTGCTTTTATTAATAAAAATTAACTTAGAGGTGAATTAGTTTTGAATAAAGTTACTTGATTAACTTTGGTGGTTAATTGTTACCTCAACTTGTTTAATTGTTGGAAATTTTTTCACCCGGACAATTAATTGAGTTAATTTTTTGACAGAAAAACAAAACTGACAGTTAATTGTCAATGACCTCTTCAAACTAGAAGTTAAATTGTTAACAATCAGCCAACAATCAAGCTCTGTTAACCCTTAATTTTTGTTCCCAAATTAATAACAATTAACTGGTCACATTTACTATTAACCTTTTCATGATAAAAATCAAGATGATTAAGATGATTTTAATTGTGAGTTTTATTTTCTGCTTTTTATTCAATCTTAATTTCATATTAATCATATAATACAATTTAGTTAATTATGATTACCATACTTAAACTAATTGTTGATCAAATTAACAAGTGTGTTTATCTGATTAAGTTTGATTTTTTTGTTGTTGCATCTTTGATTGTTCAGTTAATTGTATTGAAATTAAATCTAATTCATAATTCGTTTCTCTTGTAGTGATAAACTTGATTATCTCCTTGGGCCTAACAATCAACACCACCATCCAAATCCAGATCAAGTTAATTGTTGACAGTAGACAAAGTAATCAAAGATATTTAAACAATAAACAATAGATTGTCATTGATTGTGAGTAATCAATCCTTGCTTTTTTTTGGCAGTTTCGATAATGATGATGATAATTAAGATAAACGGTCTCTTGATAATGTAATAATATTAAAAGAAGAGGCCCTTAGATATGGTGATGAGAGGTGAATATGTAATTGATATAATTAGATGACAATAATGATTAAGATGAGGATAAAGGTGAAAATCAGTCTCAATATAATTAAGTAATTTTTTTCTTCATCCTCTATCATTGGTAATACATGAGGAGGGAAACAGGTAAATTTTTGTTGACATGAGACATGCAAACATCATCATGATGATGATAAGGTGATGATGGCAATGATGATGATGAGATACTGCATATGTACTGACGGTGGTGATTGTTAATCATAGTGGATGATGATGATGATGATGATGATGATAATGATAATGATAGTGGTGCAAATAGTTGTTAAAGGCAAGATACTGTCAAGATTTCAAGTGATAACTTTAAATGAGTATGAAGTGGTTTAGGATTACAGTTATCTGGATAATCCAAAGGTCCATTAATATCCTCATCTTTCCCTCTCTCTCTCTTTCATCATCTGGATAAGAGTGAGAGAGATGATGCAAATGATGCTGATGATGATGATGATGATAATCTGGAGCAAACTAATTTAAGAAAGTTTGGCAACTTTCATGGCAAATGAACATTGAACAGCACAAACATTATCCTCCAAGATTTGATTGTGTTGATATGAAGTCAATAGATTGAAACAATTTTTCACCTTAATCGAATGACAGATTGGCTATAAAAGAAAAGAGCGAAAAAAAAACAAACAATTAGATTATAATAATCAACGATAAAATCGTAAAAATAAATATATTTTTTTTTCGTAATTTAAATCGTGAGTCCAAATAGTAAACAACTAAAATGACAATTAAAGTGTCCATAGGTGCGAAACGATTACAATCAACATTATAAGTTTTTCCTATTATTATTATTTACTCAGATTCTGGGGCAAATTTATACGCTGAAATGAGTCCAGTTGATGAAGATAATGATGATGATGATAATCACAGGTAATTTTATCATTATTATCATTTACCAAGGGACAGATATTAAAGATAATAATAATTTTCAATTGAAAATAAACATGAGATGCTTGGTCTCTCTTGCTGAGAGATTAGTAGGTGAGATCTTGATGGAGAGGAAAAAATTTCCACCTCCAAAAACCTCGGTGGGTTTCTCAAGATTATAAATCGTTTTATCAATTGTCATCCACCATCATCATCTTATATACACCTTCATCTTCATCTTCATCCTCATCATTTTCACATCAGTTGCTTATTTTTTATCACCTTTGGTAGATTTTTTTTCATCTCTCTTTCTCTCTCTCTCTCCAATCTCATCTTTCCATCCTCATCACTTTGTCCATGAGATTAAATTTGGCCAATCTTTGTACATGGTCTTTAATTTTGTCAATCAAGGATATCATCATCATCATCATCATCATCATCATCGTCATCCTATTATCTCAATAGTCCATTAAATTGTCAGGTAAAATGTTTACACTTGGATTAAGGTGACACGGCGACATAGTAACTTTTTTTTTCATTATTAAAAGTAAGAAGTTACAACAATCAAGGTGAAAGAGATTAACTGATTGTTGATCAATAATTCAAAAAGCTAATTAACTAATGAATATTGATCATGTTAACCTGGCCATATAATCCTAATAGACTGTATTAAAAAAAACATTTACAAGGTAAACTGACCAACTCTTTTTTTTGTAATCACATCCGGTAATATGATACTGACCACAGTTACACATTATTATTATTGATATATGTATTTATAAGATCAGGTCAAGGATTATCATCAAGTTAATTAAAATAATGACCATCATCATAAGAGTTAAAAAAAAGGTAATGATCTCTTCAACTGCTCTGATTAACAAATTAAATATTGAGAAAATAATTAACACAAGCTCAGGTAACTCTCTTAAATGTCTTAACAATGATCATCATCATTAAAAGGATGCATGTAAATGTATAAGCACAATCATCATCTTAATCATCAACAATCATCTAATTCAGTAAATATTAATTCTTGAAATTAAATTAACTTATTACAAAAAACAACGGCAGTAATTAAGCATGAATACATTTTAAGGTCAATAATTAAAGTGTACAGATAATATTTCAAGGCCTGAAGAGTTGACAGAAATTAACTAATGACAATTAAGGATAAAGGGCAAAAAACTACCATCACAATTTAATACTAATTTTAAATGTAACGATAACATAAATCTTTATTATAATCCTTAAAATCAACTGATTGCTATGATTAGATTGTGACAATCAAGCAGTGAATTATAATGATTAACAAAAATACACACTCACAGTGGGTAATATGTCAGTAACCATTTGAGATTTAGAAAGTTAAAAATTAAGATATTAATTCAATTTAATAACAAAAAAAAACACTAATCAAACCAATGGTTGTAATATATTGATTGCTTAGCTATTTTTAAATTGTTGACAACAATTTAAACTAGTTAAAAGGTGTAAAAGTGTAACAATCAATTTACAGGTCAACCAACATAAATCATAATAATCATAATCAACCTTGACATGTTATATGTCAAAATAACGGTAAAAAAATAAAGGTAATAAATAAAACTTTTCAATCTATCACCAGGTAAACATGAACAATAATTGAAATAAGTTTGAAATCATATTAAACATTTGATTAAGATTATAAATAAATCAATGATTAACTTAATCTTTCATCATCATCATCATCATCATCATCTCAAATCCTAAATGCGTAGGTAACATTTGATTATAAGGGATTTTATCAACAGTAGCAATTTAAATTGCTTCCAAGTCCAGATTGATTGTATGATGACCATTGAATGTACTTGTTAATTATCAACATCATCATTTGATAATAATCATTAGTTACATTTAAGGTGATCAAAACCATGACAGAATTGAACCAGTAATCAACAATCAAGTAGTTAAATTGTTATCAAGTCAATTTCACATAAAAAGATTTCATTGTTTCCCTAAATGATAATAACCAAGTCATAATCAATTGATTATAATCATGAGACAAATTCAGTGGATTTAATCAAGTAATCAAGTTGATTGTGGTCAGGAAAGTAAAAAAACTATTAATATAAATGGTCAACCTACACTCAGAATACTGGACTCGGTGAGATCATTAAACTTTTGCAACCATTTTGAAATGATTAACAACAATTAAGAGATGATTGTTGAAAATACCATATAAATTCATGTTTAACCAACAATAACAATCCATTTAAATTGTTGTAATTTAATCATAAATTAATATGCGATAATCATCATCGTAGTAACTTTTCCCGAACCCACTCTCAATTTTATCCACCACAAAATGAACCACCACCACCACCATCAGCACCGCCGCCGCCGCCATCACCATAACAATTACGATAACAATTGATAACAACTAACTGAATTAAATCTAATTACCTTGGTGAATGACAGTTGATTAAAGTTGAAGGAACATTTTTTTTCAGGTTCAACATTGGAAACTTTTAGATATGTTTAACTATTGAAATCATGATTGTTGATTATTATCAATTTACAATCAACTGAAAATCATCATCAACATGATTGACAATTTTGATGTGAAAGTAAAGGAATCAAATTGTTTGAATAAATGAGGATAAAAGTAAAAACTTTTTACTTCATTTTTTGATTAACTATTTATAGATTTGGAGAGTTAATTTTTCATCAACAATTTAAGTTTAATTTACAATAGCAAATGAAACTGTTGGTCAATGATTATTGTTACGATTAAAGTTAAGAAAAATAATTTATTGATTGACATCATGATTAAAATTCAATTCGCAATCAATAACAACAATAAATTGAAATTTAGTTCAAATTATAATGGGAGTTTAAATCGGATTTTTTTTTTCGTTCACAACTTTGATCATCATCACTAATTATGAATTAGATTATTATTAATAATTTAATTTTTATGATTCGGTTTCATTGTTAACTCATACAACAATCAATAAAAATCACGATGATGATGATGATAATCATCATGTTTTCATTTCTGAAGATGAGAAAATAATTCAAACCAATTAATTGATTGGTGGTAGAAATTAAAATTAACATTTTCACTTTTTTGTTGTTATAATATATCATAGATTTAAATTTGAACAGAAATTAAAGTTTACATCATCAAATTTGATTAGGATTGTATTTAATAGTTAATTGTGATTAACTATGAAATTGACCTGATCAGTTAACTTATTTAACTGTTAAAGTTGAACAATCAAAGTTTAATGGTCATATTGAAAATAATAATAGGGACCATTAGTAGGGAAGTAATTTAAACTAACCAAGTATTAACAATAAGCGTAACTAAATTAATCTGAAACACAATTATCACAATTAAGGTAAAAAAAAATCATCTAATATTGTTCATCATCATGTAATACCAAGGGTAACGATTTAGTAACAGTTAACACACACACACACAATGGTAACAATAAATACTAATCATTTTATCAAATGATTACTGATTAGTGCGTATATATAAGTTTAATTGTTAAATTAGCATGTAATTTAAAAGTGATTAAATTGCTCAACCATTTTAATATTGACCCATTTGCAAATCGATAAATTTGATTAGAGACAAATAACTTTCCAATCCCTATGAAAGATTGACCAGCAAAATGATAATCATAAACAACAATTTAAATGTAACATCGCAATGACGCACATACACAGTTTAACTATTGAGGTTAATTGTTAAGCTGATTACAATTTACAACGGTAATTTTTTTTGTCTTTAAAGTTTCATCTTATTCTGACCTGAGGCCATTTTTATGGGTGAAAATTCGGTGACCCATTTAACTGCCCAATGGGATGGAAATTAATAGCAACTAACTTGATCCTATGTTATTTTCGTTGCAAAGATCAACAGTAAGTAAATTGCTAATTTTAGACTTGATTAGTTCCGTGTATTTGACCATCGATCAAAATCAAGCTCAATAATAGTAATAATAACATAGGTAAATGGTCATTGGCCTAATATATAATTCATCGGTATAATAGTTGGCCTTTTATTAGGGCAAACTAAAAGGTAAATGACCTCATAACCTTGGGTCACTCGTTGGTTTACCAGTGTTAACATGGTGATGACCGTTTTCCCGATGACCTGACCTGAGTGACCTCTTTCTCTGTCTCTCTGCTTACAATGTTATTATTAAAGAGGAATATTGATAATCAATGTATTAACTTGATTGTTTGATAACTTTTTGAATGAATTTAGAAAAGTTTTCCTTTTCTATGAACTTAAATACAAATCAACTTCTAGGTCATTGTAATGATTTAAAGATTAAAATTGGATTATTATCATCATCTTAAAGTATATGTAGTATATAGAATTATGTAATGATGAATAGTAAAATGATTAAGCATTTTACATTTAATTTTTATGAAAATGAAAAGGTAAACCAACTAAACCAATTCACATATGATTAGTTTCACAGGTAAGCTTTTGTCCTGAATGATAATAAAGTAAACTACAAGTTACCTGAGGAGTAACAAAAGGTTAAAGTAATAAAAAAAAGTTTTAAAATTAACTAATTCAGTTTTAAATTTGTTTTCTATCCTTTGGAAAGTTAATAAATGTGAATAATAGTAAATCTATGTTTTAAGATCATAAATTTGAAAACATTAAACTCAACGATTCAGCTAAGGTAAGCTAATTGTTTCAGCTATTTAAAGGCCGCATTTAATTGTTAATTGTTACTTACTCCTTCATTTGTACAGATACACATGGTACAGGGTGAGGGTCTCATAGATCGGCCAGTTTTGATTAGTTTACCGGCCATAAGACAAGAATCTCCAGTATCTCGCCATTTAGTTACATCAATTGAAGGTAAAGATAAACATGGAACTCGAGGATTTCTATTGGGCAAAATTTAAAGAAAGAAAGAGAAAAGGAGAGAAAATTGTTAATTTAGTGAAATTTAGTCTCGATATTTTTTTCGCTTACAGGAATGAATCAGGAAGATCCATAACATGACGTTGAATAATATCAATTGAATCTGAATTGTCACAAATCACTTTGGCCAGACTCATTTTACGAATTTCATTCAACTGAGCTTCGGTGAAACGTATGAATGGATCATTTGTTTCATGCCAAAAACGATCACATCGTTTCAATCGTTGGAATTGGAGTCCTAATACACAGCCGAAAGTTGGCCCAACTGAACCACCATGTAAAGCAGTTTCAGAAATACCACCAGTGAATAGATCGATATCATCAACATGCCTTGAGAGATGGAAAAGAAATGACAATATCGATTAGATAGAATTAAGAATATTTTTTTACAAATGTTTAAATTAAGAAAATTGTTTGTATTATGGAGATTCGACTAATACTTACTCGTAAAGTTTTTTCAATCGTGAAATTAGATTAGGTGAAATTTCATTCGACAAATCGTCAAATGTTTTCGCTCGACTCATATTACAAGCTACTCTGTATTCATTATAAGGAGGAATTCCATGATCACGAGCACGTTGAATATTCAATGAAATAAGATCCATTCCTGAGAAAGGAACCTTTCGATCCTCGAACAAATGATTGGTCACTTCTTCGGTAATTGAATTGTCCAAAGTCTCAATACTATTTGTAATGATTCCTCTGAGAATATTATCAATAGCACCAGCTGATTGTAAATAAAGAGAATAAATTAGTAATTAGAATTAAATTTAACAAGTATTCATGAGAATTTACCTGAATAAAGCATGTCTGAATTGAAGAAGGAACTTCGAAGTTTAAGTGGTCCATCAACTGGTCGAAAGGTTCTACCAAGACGAGCGAATGATGGACGAAGAAGTGAATGACCAAAACGGAAAACAGCGGCCGCGAATTCATTGAAAATAACTGGTCGACAGTTTGGATCATAACCTTCATGATAACCTGAGGTTGAAAGGGCAAGTCCAAATTTGTTCAAATAATCGATACCCAAGACTCGAGGTAAAAATTCACCGTAAGTGACACGTTGAAGAAGCGCACCGACAATCTTACGACCGGTTTGATAAAGTTTCTCATCATCCCAATGAGGATTAACTGAGGCCAATTCTCCGACAATTTTGTTATGCTGACGAAGCCAAATGGTGTGCATACAGGCCAAACTTGGTTGTTCCGATGATCGTACGTCACCCGCTTCGAAACAAAGTCCAGAAGGTGCAACACATTCAGGATGCTCTGAGGTTTGTGGTAGTAGCTCTTTGTGACCTGGAAGTGGATGACGGGTTGCATTAAGCCGACCACCGGTTAACGAACGTAACATACGAGCTTCACAAGGATCAGAACCATAAACATTGGACCCATCAAGTAGCGGTGTAATTTGGTTGATCTGCTCTCTTGGTCCAAGGCGAGTTTGACCATTTATCGACCGAACAGAATGTAAACATTGACGTTTACCAGTAGTTGAATTAACGGAGGGAAAATGTGGATCATTTTTGGGAATTAGAATTGGATTACATTCAGGGTGAACTGTTTTTCGAGAATCGCAAGATTTACAATTTAAAATTGTGTTACCAGGACCCAAGTACATCGGTGTAAAGGTAAGATCGTGATCAAGAAATTGACCAAATTGCATAGTGACCAAAGCATAACGAACATGAGGTGAACTAATATCATAGTGCATTGAGGTTGATACTAAACGACCAGAGGGCAATATTTTACCCGATTTGGTCTTTTTTCGAGGTGAAGCGATTCCGTCATCGTATCGGGAAGGTAAGAAACGGTCAAAAGTTTTCAGCGAATTACCAACAATCGGATTTTTTAAATTGTTACACCAACCGGTGTAGGTACGGAATGGAGTTGTATGGTCACAGGGTGTTGGCTCTTCGAAACAATCACTTGACCTTAATGCTGCTATTTCGGGTAATGGTCGAGCATCTCCAAGTTCAGCAAGATCGATTTCAGGTAACATGGTCATAATATCATCTAAAGCAAATTTTAACGATCGTCCAACTTCACGATCCTTGTGTCGTTTGATAAGTGATCGAACTAAATTGTTGGAAATTATTTCAAGAACAAAAGATGTGTTGCCCATTTCGATTGCTTGTCTTTTGGGTCGAGCGAAACCTAAATGTTCAGCTTGAGGACTTCCTCGAGGAGCTCCTTGACCTATTGAAGATCTTTCCAATTGTCGTAAATTGTTAATTTGTACTGATGCTTTTTCAAGTGTCTCCTTCATCACAGCTTGAGGTATTCGACTTTGGGAAGATTCAGTTTTCCATGGGTCAAAATTTATTGTCGGAATATTGGAACAGTATTGGAAAGCGTTAAGATAAGCATCAGATAAAACCATAGTCGAAGGTTGAACGAAGTCCATACTATCACCGTTAGCGCAGATTAAACTTGCTAAACTTGCTTTTCGAATCTCGGTTAATTGAGCTTTACTAAAGGACGAAGGTGGTAAATCGTTTTCGTACCAATATCGATCACCACGTCGAATTGCATTAAATTGTCGAGCAAGAAGACAAGCAAAAGTCGGTCCAACAATAGCTCCTGGAAGTGAAGCTTCGGCAAGTCCACCAGTAAATAAATCGATATCATTAACATCCCTTAAAGAGACAAAAGACAATTAAAAGAAAATTATTAATAATTGTTTGGTTCATGATAAATGATCTTACTTATAAACGGTAGACAATTTTTGAACGATTGTAACATTTAAAATGGTTGTTAAATCATCCCAATTACGAATTTCTGGTTCAATTGAACAATATCGACGGACATGAGTGTAACTTGGAATACCATGATCGCGACCTTGTTGAATAATAATTGCAACCAAATCGAGACCTTCTTTTGGTTCTTGGACAATATTATTTGTTAATTCACGGGAGACAAAAACATCGGGTTGGTAAGCATTTTGTGAAATAAGTCCCATCAGATATTCATCAAATTTAGCAACATCATAGAGATCAGATGGATTGAAATAAGTTTCGGACATTTTTCGAGTACCAAGCATGGCCAATTTAGGTGAATATCTTTCTAATCGTGAGGGTAACATTGAATATAAAAAGGGTAACACTGCAGTAGCAACGGCATTGTCCATACTTGGATCGATTTCCATATTATATCCTGAATAGAATCCATCGGTTAAAGGAATAAGATCATATTGAGTTGTAACTTCGGAACCAAGAAGAGCTGGAACAAGTTCAGTGTAAACAATGTGTTGAATTTGACCGGCAACAATTGCTCGAGATTCTTGGAATAATTTCTCATCATTGTAATGAGGATTAAGAGAAGCCAATTTACGGGCGATTCGATTATGTTCACGTAACCATAAAGTGTGCATCAAGGTTAGACCAACATTCTCATTGACCCGAATATCACCAGCATAGAAACAACCTTTACCGGGTACATGGCTCATCGAACCACGACAATCTTGGGCTCCGTCCATAGCGGGTAATAGTTCACGTTTAACTCCATTTTTACCTTGGACCAATTGAGATTTAAGTTGACCATCTTTGAAGCTTCGAATAAGGTGAGATTCCTCTTCCGATGATCCATAGATTGTTGATCCATCTAAAAAGGATGTGACCTGACATACAAAAGATGCAAAAGAGATGTTAAAGAAAGTAAATTAAAAAACGAAAGATTAACAGATTTTTTTGTGGATTAACGTTTTCAAAGTAAATCAAAAGGTGGCAGCAGATTTATCATTAAATTGATTGTTACTTTCAATTTGGATTAACGGGTGATTGTTGATAATTACCTGATTAACTTGTTCTCTGGGTCCAAGGGTACAACCTAATCTGATACCTGGACATGATCGTACATAATCAATACAAGTTTGTTTCATTTCTATGTACATTGGATCGTCTCTTTGAATTCTTATTGGTAAACATTCAGGGTGGATTAGATTTGATTTGAGGCCACAACATTTGATACGATGACCACGATGACCAACCATTTGAGCGGTGTGATAGAGATCATGGAAAATAAATTCTCCAAAAAAGGCAAGTAATGTAGTAATATGAGGATGTTCAACCTCAGAACCTTGGTGAACCCTAATGGAGACATCACGAGCCGATGGGAGTTCACCACCGGTAACTGAAGCTCGAGGAGATGAAATAGAATCAGCATATTGGGAAGGAAAATACCTTACATAAGATGTTACCGAATTACCCCAATAAGGATGTTGAACATTATTACAATGACCCGAAAATGAGCGATATTTACCAGGATGACAAGGTAAAAGGTTAACCTTTCGAGGACACTCATTTTCAAGTAGAGTTCCTCTTAAATCGGTCGACCCTAAATTGGTAATAATATCATTACGAGATAGCTTAAGACTGACCACCGATCACCACAAAACAAACCAAAATCAAGAAAGAGAGAGAGAAAAGAACAAAAGTCCAAGAAAACGATCAAAAACCAAGCCCAAAAAGAATAGAACAAAAAAAAAAAAGAACAAAAAAAAATTATTAATCACAAGAGAAATTCTCAATCAAAAGAAAGAGAAAAAAGAACATAAAACCACAACTTAGAAGATGAATTTTGAAGAAATTCACAAACTAGATGCAACCATACTTACGAATTTATAATCTAACAACTAAATTAAACACTTTAATTGCGAGAACAATTAAAAAAACGTTAATCACAAACGAATGAGGAAATAAAAACATTGGAACATTTTTCCAACTAACAAACTGAGTTTTCCCTCCAATACCAGAGGGCAGCGCATTCGTCGTTCAGAAATCAAATTACAAGATTAAAAACTAATTCTAATTGATTAAATTAAATTGTTCTTTTAATTGTGTTAAGTAGTTTAACTATTTATGGATAAATTTGTGTTCCAAGTGTCTACTGATTACAATTACATCTGTAAAGGTTGTATTTATGTTTCTACCTCGTTTGTGAGCCGCTTTAACGGTTAACCCCTTTAGATGAATATGAAAATTTATCTTCATTTGAATGTTTTCATTTTCTTGAATAGAATTTATGTTTTTCTATTAAATTGTGATTCGTGATTTACAATTATTTTTAATATTTAAATAATGTTAATAATCAGTTAACTATATTCTTCTTCTGATAACTGTAAGTATTCAATTGTTGAGATAAATTAAGTGTATTTTTAACAGTTAATTTGTGTTACATTAATTTACGGTTTCACTTTTTGTGTTTTCTTTTCTATATCATCTCAATGTTGTTGATTTTTTCTTCTTTTTAATTTTCTATTTTAATGTTGGTTTACCTGTTGGCGATTATTTTTGATGATTCTTCTGCAATTAAAGCTGGACGAGAGAAATTTTTGGCAACAATTTTGGTCCGAGAAGCAGCAGCAAGAAACCATCCTTGTGATCCAGGCGTTTGAATGGCTCCTATTACATGATTGGAATGGAAAAGAAAAGAAATTGAAAAAAAAGGAAAAATCAGAATTTGATCAATTTGGATTATTCTTTAATCCTCCGGCATTGTGATTAGATTATCCTGTTTTTTATATTCTTTCTTTAAATTATCACTCCGCTAATGTGAACACATCATGATCCATGTTAATTTGGTGACATAATCACTTTTGTGATCAATGAAAGTGGTCACATTAATATTTTGATTGTTCTCAAAATTTAATTTCTCAGGACATTTATCACAATAGCTTTTAGATAATCTACTCAATATCTAATTGATAATTACAAGAAGAAAAAAACTCATTCCTACTCTTATTGTTATTCCCAATTAATACAATCACAATTATCTGTTGGAAAAAAATAGCAAATTCTTAATTGTAAATAATTCTCACCGTAATCATACTAATCATTGTGCTTAATCATCTCACTAATCAATTGTGTCTATCGCATGTGAAGCAGGAAAATCAAATCAAATGTCAACCAACACATAAATCATTATATGATTTACATTGGATTATTTGTCTTATTGTGATTAACCAACAACAATCAAACCATTCAACCCTAATAACACAATTAACTGTTGAACAAAAGCTGATCAACTTTTACTTTTATTTTGATTAGTTGAATAATTCACATGATAATCAAAATAAGACAATTAGAAGGAAATTTAATCATTCATATAACAACAAAAAAGGGAAAAATTTAAATCGTGATGATGATTAAGATCTGATATTGATTACAATTATGATCATCACTTTGATGATCATATTGATCAGATAATAAATGGTAATGATTTTCACAATTGACCAACAATCAACAAGCTCAATCATAATCAACCATAAGACACTCACAATACAAGGTTAATTTAGTTAATCAACCTTTAATTGTGATTGTTATTATTGATTAAAATTACCAACTGATTGTAAAATCTGATAATCAATGGTAATAACATTAAACTTAATCATCTTCTAATTGTAATGAATAATAATGAAAGTGTATAAATAATATAAGAAAACCACAATTAACTTTAATCATGCCAACCAAAAGTAAATCAAACTTTTCCTTTAACAATTAATTTAAATTGTCAATATTAAATTAGAATAACTTTCCAAGGTAATTAGAGATTAACTTTTAATCATTTGACAAATCAAAGACATCAAGCTGATTAAATCAAGGTAAAATTAACTTAATTACTTAACCATCAACAGTTAATCATCATCGCGAACAATTTAATTAAGTAAATGATTAAAAAAATTTTTACTTTCAAGTGAAATTTATATTGAACAATTTATTCAAATTGAGATTTTTACTCACACACAACAATTAATTGAGGATTTAAATTGTTCAAAAATAAATTGTTGTTATTAACTCATTGTTTTCAAGATGATTATGATTAACCTGATATAATGATATCTAATTTATATGTCAATTGATCAGTAATCAGTTGATTGTTGGATAACAATTTTTATGATGAAAAGTATAAATTATTATACAAGTAACAATTTAAGATGAAACTAATCACTTGATAATTTAATCATGTTTTATTTATGACAATTTATAACCAACCCAAAGTTAATTGTTTCTCGTTGTTGGCTGATTGTTAATTGTTAACATTTTCCTCGTTATTATCAAGTAAATAATTAAAACTTTCACTCCATAATTAAAGGTTGATCTTATTTTCTTAATCATAATCATCACTTTTAATTGTTCGTGATCACTGTAATGATTAATAACAATATAAAAACAAAATTAACAAATTAACTTAATTGATTACAATATATTTTTCACGATCTTCGTAACAATTTAATTTAATTGTGTTACCGGAACAATTAAACTTTTCATTTCTAATTAACTTATTAATAAAACAATTACAATTATATATTTTAATCAATCAGCAAATTAACATCTTGATATAAATACAACATCAATTTTTAATCACTGTTAATGTAAATTAATTTAATTAACAATATCGAAACTAATTAAAAGTTAGTTAATCATTTTGACACTTTCATTCAAAATCTCATATCGATATCGTGGTCATCAATTAACTACGAGCAATCAAATCAAATGATCAACTAGTAACATGGAAAAAACTTTGATTAGTTAATCTAAATTGTAGTTTAAATTGTCAACAATTAACTTACCACTCGACAATATATTTGGTTCAATATCTTCAAGTCGTTTCCTAACAATTTGATCAGCTTGATTAACGACATCATTTAAACCCAATGAAGGTGAAGGTATTTCCTTTAATGCTTGATTGCGACGTAAATCACTGTTAATTGTTGAACTTAATGATGATCCATCCAATGGTGGAGATGAGTTAATTGTGTAACCCTTTAATTCAATCAGATAAAGAGAGAAAATTAATCACAACAATTAACAAATAACGTCGATATGCTTGACCAAAAGGGAAAAAATCTCAACAGATAATTTAATCATTCCAGCGATGGAAAAGTTGTAATTGTTATGGATAATTAACTAACTATCATCATCATTTAATCAATTACATTGGTTAATTGTTAGGAAGGTCATTCCATATGATTAAAGTCCTTGATTGTAACTTTTATTAATATAAACAACATTGATTATAAATCCAATGGATATTAAATCATCACAGTTGATCATCAATTACGACTTGTAATTAACATCCTTTTCTATGGTTAAATTGTTAACAATTAAGTGATTAAATTGTTTATTCAGCTCATTAGAAACCTTGAATATTTGTTTCATTAAACTGAATCAGTTAAATTGTTACAACAATTAGTTAATCATTTACCTTTGAAATATCAATTAAAGCTGATAGAGCTGCTCCATTGAAATTACGTCCTTTGTGTCGTTGACTTTGAACAATTGGAACAATTAAATAATTAATCAAAACAATTAAACATAACCATGATTTAAGTATCCACAATAAGCCAATCTTTGATTTCCTGTAAGTAACAATTAGTAATAATTAATAAATCGCCATCAAATCTTAACTTACTGTTGTTGATCAATTATAATGAATGACAAAAATTCATTAATCATTAATGATGAATTTACATTTAACATGATCAGTTAATTTTTCTCAATGATTAACCAATTGTTGCTTCCTCATCATCATCACCTTAATCATCATCATCTTAATCATCAACAATCAACATTTTTCTGTGACCTAAATTGTTAACTTGACATAAACTCGATAACAATCAAGAGAAACATGAAAGACAAAAACTTGATTAACAATTAATTCTAACAGATAATTAGTCCTTAATTAGGAGTTTAATTAAGTTCACTGATCAAGATTATGATTTACAATCAAATTTTGTAAGGTCAATTGTAAACTTAATTGTGATTTATTTTGATTGTGATGGTTAACAAAAAGTTGGTTTCATCTAAAAGCAAAATAATCAAGCAATATAAATATAACTATTTAGCAATTGATGATTAGTTGATTGTGATTTTAAATTGAATCAATCAAAGTGTAATTTATAATCAGACAATATTTTTCATTTGAAAATCTTAATCAATATTTTTTAAATTGTTACACTGAGTTGATTAAACCAATGTTTAAATTGTTGAGAATCAATTGATCGAGACAAATTGATTTGATTGTTATTAGTGATGATGATGATTTATAAAGAAAGTGATAAAAATGGATTACAATTAAAACTAATTGAATGTTATCAACCAAATTAAAGAGCTAAAATTAAGCTCTTAATTTAGACAATTAGTCTGATTGTTGCAATCATTTAATACCGATCAGTTTTAACTGAATTAAATTGTTTACATTTTCCATGTTGAAATAATTATCAAACTGATTGTTTGTTGCTCATTTAATTAGACAATTTAATCGTTGTAACTGATGGCTAATTAATTTTTAAATTAACATTTAAATTAAATTGTGACTGTGATGATTGTTGATCATTTAATTTAATTGTTCGTAGAAACTTTTTCAATTGTTTTCGTATCAAAAGATCAAAGTTGAAAAACTTTTGTTGAAAACTTTTCGAGTTCTTAATAGTTCTAACGATTTCGAAATTTTCTTTTTCAGGTCAATCATCGCTTTCGATTTCAATGAAGATGACCATCTCTCTCTCTCTCTCTCTCTCTCTCTCTCTCTCTCTCTCTCTCTCAATTTATTGACGGTCAATCAACGATATTTCACCGAAAGCAAATTAAATTAGATTAGTTTTCGAGATGGTCAACTCAAACTACGATTTTCTGACCTACAGTTGCTGGTAAAAGTCAACAAACTTGTTAGCTAAATTGTTGATTAGCTAATTGTCCAATAATTAATTGTCCACTCAATCATATGAATAAATATTCAAATGTCACTTTAGCACTGTTTTAATAAGATATTATCTTATTATCAACAATAAGATAACCGGAAGAAAATTAAATTCGAGGTTAAAGAAAAAAAAAAGTTCTAACTCTCGGAAAACTTTTCCAACATTCAGATGATTATCTAATAATAATATACAAAGTTAATTGCTGTATTCTTGCGTTGATGTTTATGATTTAACAAACTACAATTAAAGTGAAAGTGAACAGATAAACAATTTAATCACAACAGCAAAACAACAATTAACTAACTATTCAAGTTTTATGTTTCCCCTTTTATGTATACAAATATATATAAACACGCGTTGACAATACGTGCTACTTTTGTTAATTAATTAATTGTGATCATCATAAACATAATCATCTCCCTCTTTAACCAGAAACAATTAAGGTCTTTGATCACGATTAAAGATTTACAATTAATACCAATTGCTTATGAAAAGGTTTTAAACTAATACAAAAGTTTTTACAGATTGACCTGGTTAACCCTTTTGTCAAATTAAATCATGACAATTGGTCAACAATTTAAAGGCAACCTAAATTAATTAATCAATTACTATCATCATAACTAATTGAATTGACCATTTCCGAGTTGAAAATTGTCATCAAGCGTGAAAATTAAGCTAAACAATCAACTAATTGTTCAATATTTTCCTTTTTGTGATAATACTTTTACTATTGACCCTTTTGCTATTCAATTTCAAGGTTTTAAAAACTTTTCAACTCAACAATTAAGTTAATTGTTTGGGTGTAACCTTAGTACTTTAAGTCATCATCAAAATTGATTAAGATTTTCATTTAATTGAAAATCATCACAAAGAAATCATGATCACTTGGTAAAACAATTAAAATCGGATTAAGATGAAATCTTTCAATTTGATTTTGATTTTGGGAAAAATTTTCCCAACAATTAAGGTAAATATTGATCAACAATCAATTGATGATTGAAATATCATCACCATCATTTGATAATCATCATCATCTCACTTTAATCAACTTTCACATGATCATCATCATGATTGTAATTATAATCTCTCAAATTGTTACTAATCATGTTGATCAAATCAGTTTCTGGATTCTAATTTCATCTTAATTGTCATAAAATTGATGATAATGATAAGGATGATTTACTTATTACTTTTCATCAAGTTAATCATTACAATCAACAATAAGAGGAGATGATGAAACAACATTGATTCAGTTTCTCATTGTTGGTCAATAATAATACACCAATTGTGATAGAAAGTTAATTGTGATCAAATTAAATCATGTCTAGAACAATTTAATTGCTTTTTTCTGATGTTGGTCAATCATTATCAATCCATCATCATCATAATCATCAAGCTCATCAAATATTAACAATAAGAAATCAACACAATCAACACAATCAACATAATATAATAATAATTATACTGAAAATGAGCTTAATTGTTAAGGATTAAAGATCAATCTTTTTATAACTGAATCAACAGTTAATCATGATCAACAAATCAACTAGAGATTTTAACTTTAACTTTTTTTTCAATTACAATCAATCATCATTATCAACAATTAAACAATCACCATCAACACCGTTTAACAACAATTAGTAATGATTATCACCTAATCCGTTTCACGATTAACTGATTATCATTATTGACAATAGTTAATTGTTACTGATTGAATATCATAATAAACAAGGACAGTGGGACAATTAAGACCTTCTTACCTTAACACTATTAACAATCAATGTCAACAATTGTTTATTTAATCATCAACAATTAATTTTTTGATGGTGAAAATATTTAAAAACATTGTTGTCATCATGAAATGTTTAATTGTTTGAGCTAAATTGTTTGACGATTAGTTTTTGATAAAACAAATCAACAATTAAACTCAACTGATCACAATTAATATTCAAATGGAATCTTAAAATTTTAAATGATTAACATTGGATGATTATCATTGATGTAACAATTAAGAACAATTTAAATCACTTGAGAATGGAAATTTAAATTTTCTAATCAATTGATTGATTGTAAATCAATAAATCTTACAAAGTTTTACCATCTCAATTTAGTGAATCATTTTAATTGTTATTCAATAATAAAAGAGACAACAAATCATTTTAAATTGTTTGTGATTAAAGTTAAATTGTTGTTGATTTTCATGGTAACACTCACACATATGAAAAGCTGATTGTATTTATCTTAATAAGGTTTGAATTTAGTTAAGGTCACAGAGCCAAATTTAGCTAAATTGTCAACAACAATTAACTTTCACTTGATTACAAATTCAACATTCATATTAATTAAGCTGATTACAAAATGTTAACCATTAACAATACATATTAAATTACAGGGTCAATTGTGATGATTAAATATGTGTATGATTTTATTACCGGCTTTTGCCAATGTCGATGAACAATTAGTAAATTGTTGAGAAATAAACAGCTAATATAATGATTAAGGTGTAGGTTGGGTCTGGAAATATGAGATTTAAATTTGATTTGAGAAGAGGAACTAAATTGTTAATTTAATTTTACTAAACAATTTAAACTAAATTAACTGTTTACCAAAAAGTTTCAACAACTTTTAATTAAGTCAAGTTTATATTATTATTAAATATATATTGAGTGTCATTCTTAATTAATCATTAATTGTGAGATATAATTAAATTGTTTGGTAAGGGAAAGTGAAATTAAAATTTAATTTGATTACTGATTGTGTTAGTTTAACATTGATTGTTGTTGTTTTTGTAATAATTTCAATGTCACTCATTTAAAGCTAATCATTTGATATTAATTGTATTTTGTTTAAATATTTAAATGATGATGATCAAGGTGTTTAAATAACAATTAGTTAAACAATTATTATCAATTTGTTTTAATCATTGAGAAAACAAAAAGTTTAATCATGATTAGTGAAGCTAATTGGTTGGATTGACAAGATAATTAAAAAGTTTGCTTTGAACCCCAAAGGGCAAAGTAACAATTAACTTACCCTTGATTGTATCGATACGAAGGTGATTTAATTGTACAACTGATATAATCCATTTTGTTGATTGTAACAATTTAATTCACCACAAAGAGAAAATTTAAAAAAAAAAGTTATTATCGAAAAAGTAAAAAATTAAATCACAATTAAAGTTCACAGAAAACTCAATAAGAAAACGAGAGAAAAATATTATCCATGGTAACGATTGGAGAAAATTGAAATCAGTTGATTAACATGATGATTAAGTGATGAGGTTAATCACAATTTGAACAATCAAGAGAAAAGAGATGATCAGAAATGATCGTTAATGGATGAAAACGTTACAACGAAACGATGCAAACTCTTGTAACGAAATGGAAAATGTGAAAACAAGGTAAGTTTGAGGTAAGAAAACTTTGTTTAGAACTTTTTTTTCGCTTCTCTCTTTCTCTCTCACTTGTTAACCATCTGATTTATCATCTTAATCATCTTCCTCTTTCTTTTCTATCTGTCTAATATTTTTGTTATCTTCTTTTTTTCTCTTACACAATTTCGAGCGGATTCACTTCGTTTTTGGGGTCGGGACATTATGTTGTTTGGAGGATAAGAAAATTATCATCAGGATAACATCATCTTCATCGTGAAGGATGAGAAGAGAGAGAGAGAGAGAGAGAGAGAGAGAGAGAGAGAGAGAGAGAGAGAGAGTTACATTTTTCGAAAGAGAGAAAGTAAGAGGAAGGCGGGTTCGAATTTGAATCGACGAATCGAAGGGAAGAAAAAAGATCAGGATATTCCTGTTTTCGCTTATTCCACCTTCATGGAATTCATGGACAGAGAAGAGAATCTTCACTTTATCTTCTCTTTCTTTATCATCTCTCATCTCTCTCTCTCTCTCTTTCTCTCTATTATCTTCTTTAGGTTAGTAAGGCCAAAAACGATGTTTATCGTTTTCTTCTTCATTTCAAATCTCTCTCTTTTTCTCTTCTCATCTTCATTTCCTCTCTTTCTTTTTTACCTTATCTCACTTTCCTCTTCTTCTTCTTCTTGTAATCATAATTTTCGTCTCATTCGTGATTCTTTTACACTTCATCATCATCTTCATAATCATCTTTCCAATTCTACGTCAGATTAAGAAACTTTTCCTTTTCGTCCTTGGCGAACTTTTAATTTCAACTATCACCCGAGGCTAAATTACGATTGAAGTAATAAGAAATCCTAAACATAAATAAGATTACCAGTGATCATCCATATGAATCCAATTGATTTTAAGATTATCAGTTTTTCAACCAATGGTTTCAAATTGTTTATCAAAGTTAAATTCTGATCAAAGTAATAACACTAACCAGTAATATCATCAAAACGATTTTGTTTTTTATCATTAAATCAAAATAATTTAATGTTGATCAAAAGCGATTTGTCAATGAGATTATGATTAATTGGATAACTTTTCATCTTCTTAATCAACTACTGCTGTGAAAAATTAATACGGTAAACTTGGAGATGAAGATGAATATGAAAAGAGTTCCCAACGATTTAAATGATAACATTCAAAAATAATCGAACTCCCCTACTGATGAACAATTAAAGATTAACGATTAGCTCAATTGTTCAAAACGTTTATCAGAATGATAATAATTTCCGTTCGTAAAGTCAACCTGAAATTATCGTAATTATATGAATGATGATCATTCAGAAGAGAGTGATGATCATGGAGAACGATGGTTGATCACCTTAAGGAAGATAAAGTAACATGATGGATGAAAAGTTCCCTTGGTGAATTTCCTTGGTGAGTGAAAAAAACGATTCCATGATTAGAATAAACAAAAAATATCGATTTTATCAAAAAACCATCTTCGTTTGATTACCATTCATTCAGACTTGAAATGAAACTTTCAGAACTGAACTTTTCTTGAGATGAAAAAAAGTAAAGTTCATATGATGCATGAAACAAAAGATTTCGAACTTGATGAAAAAAAAAAGTTTCCTTTGTCAGAAGTGGGATTCGAACCCACGCCAGATAAATCTGACTGCGACCTGAACGCAGCGCCTTAGACCACTCGGCCATCCTGACGGTCAGAATACAGAGAAGGTGAAATTCTCGATTAGATTCGTAATAATATTCAAATTTCCAACGAAGTAACGAAAAACTTATGATAAACTTTCCATCAAGACACAAGTTGCATTTCTTCAACTTCTATTCATCTACTAAGGAACAGATTTGGTTGGAACTTTTCAATTTCTAATCGTCATTTTATCCCGACGATAAAATCGATTCCAGGGACAAAAAGTAGCTTCCGTCGAGCCGGATTCGAACCAGCGACCTAAGGATCACCATTAAATGTTCAACTACAGTCCTCCGCTCTACCAACTGAGCTATCGACGGTTATATAATCTTCCCGATTAACGGTACTATTTGAATAAAACAGTTTTCGCTCGAGGCGATCATGATCATTTTTTTAATTCTCTCTCTCTCTCTTTATAATAGTCGGGTTTTCATCTGATTAACAGTTAATTAATTACTGACTTTTATCAACTCGATTCTATTCTCGTAAATGTTGTAATTTTCATATTCTATTATCGAGATAATTATCACCGATTGCTTGTTAATTGTTGTGATCAGCATTTTTTTGTCGCTCTAATTGTTGAACATGTTGATTAACTTGTCAATTTTTGGTTCTTTTTTGTTAAATAAAATCTCAACTTCTAAATTGTTACCATCATTTTTGATTAACTTTGATTGTTTAGACTGATTTAGTTTTTCTTCTTACATCTATTTTTATGAGAGATTGTAACAATTTAGATGATTAATTTGCTTTGATATTATAGTTAATTCTTGGTTTAGATTATTTAACTTGTTTCTAATTCCATCAGTTGATTGTTAATTATTTTGGTAAATTGTTTGTACAAAAATATAATCACATAAACTTTTACAATCCTATTTAATGTTAATTGGCTGATTGCATGTTAATCATGATAACAATTTACTCAATAATTACGATGATTAAGGTAGTGGGTGGTTAATAATTTAATCTTTTCGATAACAATGATCCTGTTAATTAATTGGATTCAATTTTATCTTGTAGATTTAAATCATTTCGTAATGATTAATATAATCTCTCATTTTGATTGATGTTTGATTGTTGGTTCTTGAGGTGTTTTAATTGCAATTAAAATTGATGAAAGACAGAGCTAATTTTGATTGTTAACTCAATTGAAGTTTCAACGATTTTCCAATTAATTTGACTAACAATTAACTGAATGATTATCCCTCTGATCCATAGATTTTTGCTCAATTAATTAAATTGTTGGTTAATCCTTTTGTCCACTAAATCGGTTGATTTTGGATTGACAATTAGTAACAATTTATCCAGCGATTCAATTATATTATTATCTTGGGATAAGCAAATCAACAATTTGATAAATTGGTGTGTTGAAATTGATTAGTGCCAAATAATCAACTGATAAAATGGTTAATTAGTTGATAAATGATTACCAATCAACTTGATCAAAATTCATGATGAAAAAAAATGAATGATTTTCTCATTTCAATTAGACAATTGGAAAGAGGATTAAAAATGAAACTAATGATTAGAAATTAATCCCCACAACGATTAAGAGTTAATTGTAATTCTGTTTCATCGTGACATTAAGATAATCATAAGATTAAATCGTTTCAATTTCAGATTCTCGGTCATTCTTAATGATTCAAGGCTTTCGATAATCAACTAATTGTACAGAATCGGTACTTTCCAAGTAACACTTGATTCTTGAGTTGAAAAGTTAATCAAACCTGAAGCGAAATCTATTATCACTCTTTCCAACTAAATCAGAATTGAGCTTTTCATCAAAATGCTTCAGTTTAACTTGATTAGATTAACGAATTGATGAAACAATCAGCCTGTTGTTAATCAGTTCAGCCTTCAATTATACGTAAAAGACTTGGAATTGGAGGTTGACCAGTAAATCAATTTTCGTTTCCATGGTTGATTATCCTAATAATCTTCTTTGTCTATGATCTAATTTTCATTCCAATTGATTACTAAACCTAAATGATAGAAAACAAAAAAAGGAAAGAAATTAAGAAAACATAAATTTCTCAGAGAGAATCGAAATCGTTGGGCTAAACAATCATTTCCAATTAAAAGTAAAATGAAATTTGGAAACAATTTTAACAATCAACATCTTGTCTGTTGAAAAATGCTCAATAGTTTCAACTTAATCAGAGTAAAGTTTGTCAATCATTGTCAACAATTAACAAAACAACAATTCAATTCAGAGACATAATCAATGATAACTTACCTTCTGAAACCTAAATGAGCTCAATAAAAATGAAAGTTTTCCATAAACCAACGATCAACAATTTGAAAGAAAAAAATAGAAACCAATTAATCATTAACAAGAAAATTAAATCAATCAAATAAAAGGAACAAAAAAATTAATTGTAAACAGAAACCACGAACATATGACATGGAGAAAAATTTTGCGCGCCAAGTTTAAAATTCGCAATAAGAAGAAAATTTTAATCAACAAAATAAAATAATCTCATTTAATTCGGTGTTTAATTAATTAGAATATCACTTGATTGGTTGATCGATTGATTAGATTGGAATAATTAAACAAAACAATTGGTTTAATCACAATTAACGGAAAAACTTTATCATTTTTTCAAAAATCAGATTTTGGGAAAATTGGAAATTAATCTTTGTAATAATTATAAATTGGATCAAATTTAATTGTTGATCAACAATTAAAAAACCGAAATCTTTTTATCTGGAGAAAGTTTGATTGAACATTAAATTGTTACAATGATTTGTATTTACAACTGATCACTTGATGAATTAAATTAAGTCACATTGAGATTTATCATCAAGAAGATCAACAATTAACTCAAAAAAAGTTAATTAAGATTAATTGTACTTGGTTAATCAATTAATCCTTTGATAGTAACTCAAGTTGATTTAAGTTGCTCTTTTTTAATTGTGAGTACCAGTTAATCATCTCTATGAAAACAACAACACTTGAAGTATTTACAATTAGACGAAAATTGTACTCAAACAATTAACAGAATCCGTTGATCAATTGATTATGAATTAAAATAGATTTTAAATTAGTTAACTAATCAATCGAGAAGTTCAAAAGTACCTAATCAAGTTCAAAGTACAAAACAAATAACAAAACCAAATTACAAAGGGAGTGATTTGAATAACAATTAAAACTCAAGGAAAAAAAGCTCCAAACAATTAACCGAAAATCAGTTGATCACCTAATTAAACTGAATCGAATCACGGAAACAATTAATCATCTGATTAACCAAACACGACAAGTATGAGTGAGAGTGAGAGAGAGAGAGAGAGAGATTTACATTGATTGTCTATCGAAAGTGAAAATCGTAATTTGGACCAAATTAATTAATAAAATTGATTGGAAATCGATGAGATTAATTAGATGGAGATTAGGATAATAGAAATTGATTAGAATGGAAGATGAGAAGGAATCACAAGATTAGAATTTAATTGTAACCTAATAACAAACGAAAAGATGATTAAATGGATGAGAGAGAAAATGGAAGATAAAAAAACTCGTCGTCAAGGCGAAATGAGAGAGAGAGACCGAGTGAGAGTGAGAGAGAAAAGAGTGAGTTCAATTTGAGCGCCTTCTTTATAAAAGCAACTGTTTCTTTCTGATTAGTTTCATTTCTACTCTTAAATTTGATCAACTCTCATTGTCTCTCTCAAGTGGATTGGACGACCCAGCGACACCAGCGAGTGCCCATCGTACAACCACAGGTAAGTTAATCATTTTCTCTTAATTGTTAACAATTTACTTCGTCAACTGTCACCATTTGGTTTAAATCTCTTTGTGTTTTCTATTCTAATTTAACCTTTTTCTCTTATTCTCTTTTACTGTTTTTCTCTTTCTTTCTCTTGGTTTTTTCTCTAGTTTCTCTCTTTCTCTATTTCTATTTTTCTCTCTTCATCTTTATTTCTTTGCTCTTTGTAGCTTTGCTCTTATTGGAAAATTTTTATTATTCTCTTCTCCGGTTAATTGAAATTTTTGGAACAACAAAATGTCTGGACCAGTCAGTCAATGTCGACAAAATTTCAACCTCGAAACTGAGGCTGGTATTAATAAGCAAATCAACTTGGAACTATTTGCCTCCTATGCTTACCTGTCAATGGTATTTATTGTTTTCAATTTAATTCTTTCCTCTTCTTAACCTCCATCTTTGATTTCTTGTGTTGATCCTCTAACTTTTCTATTCAATTATCTATCATTTTTATCTATTGTCTCTATTACAAATCGGCCATATTGTTTTCTATGGAACATTTTCTATTTCCTTTCTTTTTCTCTTTCTTTTTCCTTCTTCATCACTTTGCACTTGACTCAATCCTGGTTTCTTTTTCATCATCATCATCTCTCTCTCTCTCTCTCTCTCTCTTTCTATCTTCTCTGTCTTCCTATTTTCTGGTTTTGTTTTTCATCCTAGAATCTTGTTCAACGTTATCAAAGACTTTGATAGGCAATAGACTAAATTTAATGCGTCATTTTAACTTGTATGTTTTTTCAATTCAATCCATACAATTGAGTCTCCATGTAACGTTGAACAATTTTTCAGGTGAAAATCGAAAACAACACTTCTCTCTCTCTCTCTCTCTCTCTCTCTCTCTCTCTATAATCAATATAAAAGATGATAAATTCTCTTTCGCTAATCGATTAATTGTTTGATTGTTTTCTATTTTCTCATGTTTCTTTTTCTTTCCCTATTCTGCTCAACTTTCTCCTTTAGGCCTACCATTTTGATCGGGATGATGTTGCACTTCCAGGATTTGCCAAATTCTTTAAGAAAGCTTCCGACGAGGAACGAGAACACGCGCAAAAATTGATGAAGTTACAAAATCAGCGAGGTGGTCGAATCGTTTTACAAGATGTCAAAAAACCCGCTCGTGACTCATGGGATTCTGGACTTCATGCCATGGAGGCTGCATTGGAATTGGAGAAGACTGTTAATCAATCTCTTCTCAATTTACACTCATTGGCAAGTCAACACGGAGATGCCCAGGTAATTATCTCTTTACATGTTTACTTGTCCAACCAAATTAGTTGATAATTTACTCTCAATTACCTAATCAATTCATCTAAACAATAACAATCCATTTCTCAAACATTTAATCAAGATTAAACTCCTGAGAATCTACAATTTAAAAAAGTATAATCAAAAGTTGAAACTGTTATTGTTTACTTTACAATCTCTTAGATTATTATCTAATTGTTTGTTTACAATTAGTCGTTTATACTCATAACATTAATCACCATTAACTTAATAACAACCTTCAACCATCCCTCAACCTCACATTAAACTACAATATAAAAGGTTAGATCGTGAGATTCATAATCATCAATAAATTAATCTTTTAAATGATCGTTATTAGTAAATTGTTACGAACTTTAATCATTAACAATAATCTTAATGTGAAATCCTTTTTAGTGTGTTGATCCATCAACGCCTTGACCCAAACCAAAGCTACGGATCAAACAAACTAATCAAACAAAAGTTTCTCTTCATTTATCTCGATGACCCTAAATCACTTTTACAATTAAATTTTCCACTTACTAACCAACAATTAGCTAAATATCAGATTAACAGTCATTAATAACGATCACTTGTTATTTGAGTTACATTACATTTCCTTTTTAATCAAACAATAACCAATCCACCACAATCAATTCTTTACTCTTCATATTTATAAGATTAGATTGAATCTTTACCGTTAATTGTGATTATTTAATATTCTTTTTTGTTTGTTTTTCTTAATCAGTTTGCCGATTTCTTGGAAAGTCATTTCCTCACTGAACAAGTTGAAGCCATCAAGGAGATCGGTGATTACATAACCAATTTACGAAGAGTTGGTGCTGGTCTTGGTGAATACATGTTCGACAAGGAAACTCTCGGTGGTTGCAAATCTTAAATCTATTACTGGCTCTTGGATTAGTAGCTTAATCTTTACCCTATTCTATTGGTGAGGTTAATCTCTCATTCTGATGGGATAATCATAGGATAAAGGCTGATGAACTCCAACACCAATAATAATTAATCTTAATTTTATCCTTGAAAAGGATAAAGCTTTTGAAGAGCATTGGAAAAAAAGAATTGATTAAATACAAAACTATCAAGTTATTAACAGCATGATAAATCAAGATGATCGCGTTAATTATACAAAATTGAGGCAACAATTGAATTGATTGGCCTGCGGGAGTTGAAATGAAATGAGTCAAAAACAAAAAGATTTACTGATTGTTGTATTTTTCATTAATGGTAACATGAAACTGGAGAAGACAAAAATTAATAAGTTAACTATAGTATTGCTATCATCATATAGTTGATTATTATTGTTTCTATATACACAATTACTATTAAGAAACTAATGATGATTAACTTATTTGATTGTCTGTTTAAAAATCATCATTGTATCATACATGCGATCATTTGTTTTAAAAGTTAATTAGCTTGATTAGAAACAGAGAAAAACTTGTTACACAATTAAAGATGAGAAAGATGAGATTATCTTAATTGCCAATGTAAAGATTGAGATTGTAATAGAATCAGTTAACCATCTCAATTACTTATTTAACACCATCAATAGGATTTGATTGAGCAGTTGATTGTTTGGCCTTTTCTTGCATTGAGAATATACAAAATTAATATTCTCGAGTCAAAAAGATTGATTAGTTAATTGATGAGCCTTAATAAACTTATTGCCTGATCGCTTGATGATGATTAAAATTACCTAATTGGTAAATAATAGTTAAATAATTAAAAGAAAATCAATTGAATATAGTTAATTATATAGCAAAACAAAAAGTTATTGTTGTTGATTAGAAGTTTTTTTTTTCCTTTGATTGTTCATAAGAAAAGCTCCTTAAAACTGCACTTGGTTAATGGTTTAAATTTTAAATGCTCTTCGATGTATTGACAAGGGCACCTCGAGGTTGGACAATGTCTTGGACTGATCGGTACGAAGTCACTTCCGTCGGGATACATTGGTACGGTTAAGATTGACCGAGAACGATTGTGATCACGAATCCACCGTTGACTATATCTTAATAATAATTTTTCACCGAATTTCTGTTGAAAGAAAAAAAAAGATTAATACAAATTGTCATGATTAACTAATTGTCAATTACCTCTCGTTGGGAATATCTTGTTGGTGTATTACCGGTGACAATTATATCGGTTGCGTTAATGTCACTTCTCAAGTGATTTAAATTTGGTAAACTCGTTTGATTAGATCTCTCCTCATTAGCGATCATATCGTTGAGATATTTCTAGAAAAGGAAACAATTAATAAATGAAAAAATTAGTAAATCATCTTAATCAACATTATGATGAATGCAATAAATTATTGAATTGTGATGAAGCAAAATCTAAATAGTAAATGTAATATAATCAATTAACTTTTGGATTGTTATGTGTATTATGATGATTGGGCAAACAATCAGTAACAATTAACAACTAAATTTACTTACAATACAATAAGTACAATCAAAATAAACGAAAACCAGGTTAATTTTATGACAGGAGATTTTGCCTTTATCATCGACACCAATTAAAATATTATTCTTGTAGAAAATTTCATTTATCCGAGCGATACACTGTTCCAACAATCGAGTTAACTAATGAAACAATTAAAGAGAATAAATTAAATTAAACAAATTAGGTAAATATTTTCTCTCGTTAGTTCGTAATTACTTTGCACTTAATCCACATTGAGAAGAAAACACCAAACGCATTAACAATTAGCCAAACAATTCCACCGGCGAATAACGGTAAACCTCGAGCTCCCGAAAAAAGTAGCGACAATAATATGACGAATCCAAGGGCCACCCAAATGACCATTACCCGTTTATAGAAAATAATATAGAGATTGAAACGATAATCGTTTATCAAATTCTGCATCGATCCAACATAATCTTCAACAGTTAACTAGAATTTCAGTTGAGAAAGTTGTTTACAATTAGTAATTCATATTCCTTGATTTTTTACTGTTGTTATAATCAACTAATTACTTGTAATGAGCTGGCCATCAATTCCTCTGGTACCAATTCGGGCTTAAAAGTGGCCGGAGTTAACCAAGCGCAATGGCTATTCAATGGTAATAGACTAACAATTACATCGCCATTATCTGTTGATCGATATGAGAATCAAGAAAAAAAAACAACAATTAGTTAACAATTAAGTAAAAATGTAAATCAAAATTTTGTACAATAGGAAAGGAAACAATTAGAGACAATCATTGATCAATTAATTGCTCGATAATCAAGATGATCATTGATTGGAATTGTAAAATTATAATTATTTTGTTAGTTGATGAAATGATTGCAATTTGAAAATCAAGAGCAACAATCAATTTGTCAAGTAAAATTTCATTGATTACTTTGATGTAGCAATTAACTGAACAACGGAAACAATTTTTTTGATTACAATTACAATTTGCTTATGATTAATCTAATTTGAAGTAATCAATAACATTTTCCTGTGCGAAAACATTATTGTTACAAAATGTAAACAAAAAGTTTATTATCACATTGTGGTGATAATGGTTAACATTGGATTGAATTGTTAATTGTTAAGGTGATTAAAGTTAATTTATTGTTGGCAAAATGAAGGCAAACAATTGGATAAACAATAAGTAATTGTTTCCACTGCCAATATGAGATAATAAAGTGAAGAAAACTATTAATATAATTGTGATTAGGGAAAAACTTTTTTCTCACATGTAAAGTGATTAGTTGATTAACTAGATGATTAAGTTGATAGTTTAAAAAAGGATTAATAATTTATAAGTAATGACAGTTTGGCAAATCAAGAATATATTATAATATAAACGATCCCTGAGATCTCAGGTAACCTTGAAATAATTTCACTTGATCTTAAAATAATTCATCAATTAGTTTAAGGTTAAAGGAAAGGAGTATCATCATCATCATCATCATCATCATTATCATCTTAATCTTCATCACTTTCTCCATGAAAATTCAAGATAAATTCAGTTAGTAATCATGAAGGATAAAAAACATAACGATCAATATGATTCCTTTTCTTGGAAAAATTTTCTTCCTTTTCTTTGATTGATTTGGTTTGGTGATCGGAGTTGATTATTAGTTAATTGTTGTTGCTTAACCATTCATTTTATCATGATTATCTCTCTCTCTCTCTCTCTCTTTGTCGTCCGTCATGGTGAACGGAAAATCATGTCCAATGAGATGAGGCTAAAGAAATGTAGTCAAACCAGTTAAAAGTTGATCTTGTTAATTGCTTCAAGTTTTGGTGACTTTTTCTTATATCAAAATGATATTGACGATGGAAATTGATAATATTAGATGATTAGTTAACAATTAGCAAAGGTAAAAGTTGAAAACTGAATAATTAACCATAAAGATAGCCAAACAATTTGAATTACTAATTTTCTGAGTGCTATATACTTCAACTTGATTTGGTTCAGTTGAAAACTAAATTGTTAATATTATATTAACGATCGTCTTAATAAATATTAATTTTCTTGTTAATTGTCTCCCACTTTATGACCTAAAACAGGTAATAACAACCGCCAACAATAAAATAACATTAATAATAATTTACGACAATCTGTCAACAATTAAACGTAGGGTTAAATTGTTACCTTCAATGGTAATAAAGAAATTAGGATTGGCTTAATTATTACAAGAGTAATAATTAAATTAACATTTCAGGTTGAATGGAAATTGAAAAGTTATGAATATATGGATATAAATATGATTATATTCATGGTGATCAAGGTATTGATTACAATCAACAAAAGAGTATAAGTTAAATTATCTCATTTCTTGTAATCATCTCAGGTAAATGATTTGCTCAGCTGATGATGAGAGTATTGTTTTCAATTCTAATTGTCTGATTTGCTGATTTCATCTCAACAAATTGTAATATATATTTATACATAAATTGAGTAGGTTAAAGGTTTTCAATTTTTCTGCTGGTGTTCATTGTAATCTAATTGATTTGATTGTCTATCTGTCTCCTTTTGTTATTGTTCCAGTTTTCTGGTGATGATGATGATGATGTTGTTGTTTATTGCTGAAAATACAGATGAGTAATTTTGTTTCGTTAATTTAATTGTTATGCTTACTGAAAGACTTTGATGGAGATCTGCTCATTTGTTTAAGGGGAATTGTTTGCATTCCTGAGGCTGGTTGATTGTCATTATTGCTTATGGTTGATGATGGTGATGAGGTTGAAGGTTGATTAGTTACAGATGAGAGAGAGCCAGGGTGAGCTTTATTGTTTGGTGAATCTTCAATGTCCAGTGATACTTGTTTAAGATTATTGTTATTGACTCGAATTGGTGATGATGAATTGGTTATGGTTGATGTTGTTGTTGTTGTTGTTGATGATGTTGTTGATGGTGATGATGATGAGTTGGCTGTGGATTGGGTTGAGCCTAGAAATGATGTGGCTACTATTGGTGAAGAGGTTGATGATGATGATGACAGTGGTTGAGGTTGTGGTACTATTTTTGATTCATTAAATGATCCACCTGAAGATAATGATGATGATGATGGAAAACCTTTTCCACCATTTACTCGGGAAGGTGAATCTTTTTCCCGGTTTATCTGTAAGGTTGCTGAGGGTTCCAAGGTTGCTACAGATGAATCGTAGGTTACATCGGTTGAAAGGGTTTTATTGCTTGGGTTTATTGTTTCATCTTTTTCAAATGAGGTCCAATTTTTCCGTGCACGAGGAATTGGCGATGGTCCAACAATCTCAGCTTCACCGTTTATCACCATTTTTTTCTGCCTTCTTCACCACCCAGCGCAAAAAAAAGAGAGAAGGAAAATTTTCCAAGAGAATAGAATTTAAAAAAACTAATAAGATCCAAGAAGAAAACAAGAGACAGAGAGAGAGAGAGAAAGAGATAAAATCTCCAAACAGACAACAAAAAAACACTAAGAGAAAAATGGAAAACACTAGGAAAAGATAAGTGATGGAAACACAATGTCCACCAAAATGGAACAAAATTTAAAGTATCTCAAGTGTAGGTAGAATGTGACACATAGCAACAAACTGAGAGAGAAGAGAAAATATTAAAAGGTGATGATGAAGATGAAGGATGATTGTGATAAATTAAAAAGAACAATAATAATAACAAAGAGAGAGAAAGAGAGAAAAAAAAGAAAAGAAAAGAGGGAAAGAAAATCACAGAGAATATAAATAAGAAGAAAAGATCAGACAATCTTCCAGACTGAGAGAAACAAAATAGAAAACAAGGTAGATAATTAATTAGAGTGAAAAGAGAAATTAATTAGACGAAGATTTAATTATTTGTTGATCAAATTGTTGCAAGAATCAAAATGTAAATGGAAATTTAGAAAACTTAATTTTTTTTTCTTCTACGATTGTGGCTCCATCTGTGGGCGAATAGAAAAGAAAATGAAAACTGTCAATATTTTGATGTTTTTATTTTTCTCTGTGTTGTTTTTGTCTTAATTGTGGTTTAATTGTTTGTTAATTTTTCTCTTTTTTTTTGATTGTTATTGAGATGGGATTACCTCCTCATGATAGAGATTTTTATTATCCAACAATTCAAAGACTTGCTCGATTTACTGCTCGATGTTCAGATGAAAATGGTGACACTTTCAAAAGACTCTGGGATCTTAGGCCTATGGAAAGTGAAGATTGTCTATTTATTTTGGATTCTCAAGCTCAGGATACTGTTATCGCCATTGGAATCTATCTAATTGAATCTAAATTTAAACAGAAACATTTAATTATTCCCTATCTATTGAAGATACTTCGTGGTTTGGTTAAAATTATCTGGATTAAAGATACAATTAAACTCCATGGAACTGATCGTATACCGGCAACTGAGCGTTTCTCATTCTGTTTAAACACTTTACTCTCCGATGTTGCCTGTTTTAATTATGATTATCGAGATGAGATTCTTAATGAACAGATTAATCTTCTCTCAACTTTAGCTAATTTAATCTCTAGTTCAGGTCTTGCTGATTGTAAATCCAACAATAATCTCAAAAGTAAGTTAATCACAGACACAGATCATCCTTTTCCAATTTTCCCTTCTATACTTATATTGATATTTTATCATGACAATAATAATCTGATCGTTTATTATTATTACTAATTTTCTATTCTATTCTAATCTATTTTTTCTTTTGTTTTGTTCTATTTATTTTTTCTCAATCCATTTTTGGTCTTTTTGTTTCTTTTTCAACAGATAGTCTATTCAAAAATATCATTCCCATTTACATTGGAGCTTGTAGATCAATTGGTCGAACCCAAGCAAACGAAAATGAATTACCTTTGTTTCTCCGTTTATTTCCTGAGCCTCCAGTTCACATTAAACCAGTGGAAGATTTTTACCACAATTCAGCAGAAATAAGCTCAAGTGCTTCAATCTCTCGAACTGGTACCCTTAGCAAGAAACACACCATACCCGATCTACAAAAATGTCCACGATCTTATTCATCCCTTTCAGCCAACGCAACTTGGACTAATTCACAGTTTCCAACCCGTGATTCTGGTGCTGATCTATTATCTCTTGGTTCAATTAACTCGGCAGCTCGAACCTCTTATTATTCAACAGTCCAGCCAACAACCAACACCACACAAACTGGACACCGAGAGAGTCAAATCCTTTTCTATAAATTTGGCTCATGTTTCAATCAATTGAATCGCATGCAACACAATGACATCTCTTTCCGAAAACCAATCAAATTATATAGTTTTTCATTAACCCATGTTCAGTCAGTTCTATCAATTACAAAGAGACTCTTATCAACTGAATTACTTCAATCATTAGATGAACAAGTTCTGGATTTCACAGCCGTGAGTATCGATTATAATTATTTCCCCTCTTCTCATGTTTATCTCATTTCCAAATGATTATTGAAAGAGAATCAAATTATCATTAACCTGTTAGGAAAAAGAAAATCTTTTGCCCATTCATTGAAAATCTTTTTCTTTCTCTTTTTCCTCATACTTTATATTTGTCAATCTATCAAATGAAGACTCTACATGTTCCTCCATCTTATCCATACAAATCACTAAGTGAATTGTTAACTTTGGTTACCGTTGGATTATTACGAGAATTGTTACAAGGAGAATTAGATTTACCCAGTCCATTTAATCGGGATATTCATGAATTTGTTAAAGGACTTTATCTAACTGGACAAAGCGATCTCACCAATAAACTTTCCGATCACTCGGAAGACTCAAGTGATCCTAATCCAATAAATACTTGTAAATTAATTGTACTCACAATTGCTGCCTGTATTGACTTATTAGTCTGGTCTTCAGATGAACCTGCATCCGTTAGTATTTGTAATGGATTAGCGGAAAAGATTAACTCATCCCATGGATCACGTTTAGCAAGTTCACAATATCCTCTGCTGATCGCTTGTTTAGATGGACTTGGTGACCTTTCCCATAAATATCCTCACATCTCGGAAGATGCGATCGCCTCATTACGCGATTTTATCACCAACCCATCGCCAATTTTACTTAGACTTTACAAGCAACAAAGTGAAATAACCACTCGAAAGGGAACCCTTAACATAACCATCTCATATGAAGACACCAATCAAACCTTGAATCCAACTAATTCATCAGCTAATTTAATCTTTGAACATTTGAAAGATCGTGCGATTCATAATCTATGTATAGCTTTAAGATCTGGCCTTAAGATTGATCAACATTGTATTCAAGCATTTATTGCATCGGTTTCTAATCATTCATATCACGCTGAGAAAAGTGACATTGAATCACAATTGATCTCAACTAATACAATAATCACTTTAGGACGATTAGCAGTTAATCTTGCAGATACACCTCGAACCATGGAGTCAATATTGACCTTTCTCCAACAGCGATTCTGTAAACCACCTTCATCAATTGATGCGCTAATTGTTGAACAATTGGGTAACATGGTACTGGTTCGAAGTAGTGAAGTATGTATTCATTGATTTAAATAGAAAACATTTCAATTTAAATTGAATTTTAATCTTTTTCTTTTTTCTTCATATTAATTGTTATCTCTTTTCAACAGCATATTTATGAGGAGGTGATGAAAATGTTCACCATGATAACGAAACAATCGTCAGCCGCTTACAACGTTGGTTCACCGGACGATTGGAAACATGGCTATCGGTAGGAAGTCCACCTAATTATCTATCAACATATCATGAGCTTAATTTTCTTAATTATCTTTTGATTTACAGACATGTATCGTTGCCTGTTAATAACGCGTTGACTCATGTAGCTGAAAATCTTGAAGGTGAAACGGAACAATTAGAATTGTTGGTTAGATTGTTGGAGTTATTCGTTCAGCTTGGCTTAGAGGGTAAAAGAGCAAGTGAAAAAGCACCCGCTGCAGTTAAGGTGAAAATCAATTCAATCCAATTGATCATTTATCAACAATTAACGAAAAAATTTCTCATCTCTTTAATTTCAGGCTTCTAGTAGTGCAGGAAATCTTGGAGTATTGATTCCAGTAATTGCCACGGTAAATTGTGACTTTTGTTTAATTATTTTCCCTGCTGATATTTTGGCTTCTTATTAATTGTTTGATTTGATTTGGTTTGGTTTGATTTCTTATTATTATTGATCATTTAGCTTCTTCGTAAACTTCCTCCAATTACTGATCCTAAGCCTCGTCTTCACAAATTGTTTCGTGATTTTTGGCTCTATTGTGTTGTTATGGGTTTTACTTCGGGAACCAGTTTATGGCCTCGTGAATGGTACGAAGGTGTAAAAGAGATTGCATCTAAATCACCGTTACTCAAATCACGGAACATCTTAGATCAGAATTACAATATAATTCAGCTATTCGTAATGAAGCCGTTTCAGGAGGTGAACTTCAAGAGATTCGTAATCAAATATTAAATGATCTCAATAATCCAGCTGAAATAACGCCAATAATTAACAGATTAAGTTTCGCTCAGTGTACATTCCTACTTTCCGTTTGTCGATTGGAATCGTTTCGGGTTCAAAGTCAAATTAATGGACGTTCACAGTTTATGCACATCTTTTCCTACCTTGAAGATGTCACCATTCAAAAGGATAAAGATGAAATGTGGAAATGTATCCTAAGCGTTTCCGATAAAGTTTTTCGAGTTTTCCTCGAAATTGTCTCTAATAAGGTGACTATTTACTAACGAAGAAAAAAATGATCTTCTAATTGTATTAATGATGCACTAATTAATATATGTTGATTGATCTTCTAGCCTCGGGACAAGGAGAGAGATGCTGAACTTGAAGAATATGCAATTATATTTCTAGTCAAATTTAATCATCGGCAAAAACAAATTCGTCGAGTTGCTGATAAATATCTTTCCGGTTTGGTCGATAAGTTTCCTCATCTTCTTTGGTCAAGTAAAGTGTTGACCACAATGTTGGACATTCTCAATGTTCTAGGAAAATCGTTAACTCTTGATTCTAATGAAGAAAATCCCGAACTAGATATTCCCAATAGTAATTTTAAAATTCAAGTTACCGATAGTACAGAATCAAAAGAGGTAAGTTAACTGTTAATCTATTGATTGTCTCTGGTGATTAATTAGTTAATTGTTTTTCTTTTATCTTCTTGCTATTTTCTCTCAGAGTATTGTCAGAGATTTTGCCGCTCGTTCAGCGGAAATTATTCAAGAAGCAATGAAATGGGCACCGAACACAACTCGATCTCATCTTGAAGATTATCTTTCAAACCATCAGCATTGTATTTCTGGATTAATCCAACATTCTGGACTTTCACTTGCCGCTGAAAGTATAATCCGTTATTCTGGTGTTAACTCGATCTCATCTTCTATATCAACTACAACCCTTGACCGTTGGCCTAATTGTGTGAAAAATATTTGCTCCGAGTTTGTGGCCACAATGTCATTGAGATCTCATTATATTGGTGAGGTTGATGGGATGATTTCAATTGGTCAAGATCCTGAAGAAATAATTAACAACCTTTTAGCCAAATTTAATGTTACCTGTCAAGAGAAAGATGTTACTGGTCATCGTGATTGTGCCTATAAAATTGCGGCCATGTTAATTGCTACTCGTGACTCTGATAGACGATTAATTCATTCGTTGGCCTGGGCTCCGGTTTATTTTTTTTCTCATGAAACAATTGATTGTATCATCTCTTGTTGGAAGTGGAGTCTTTCCGCTCGACCTGACCTTGAACTTCAGGTAAGAACAATTAATCCAATCAACTTTTTCTCCTCGAAAAGTTTTACTTATACAAATTTATCGATTTATTGTTGATTGTTTAGTTTATGCAAGATATTGTCGCTGCTTGGAATGCGACCGTTGACCGTAAAATGGGCTTATTTTCACCCGATCCAATTCAATTTGATCCACTTGCTCCAGAGGAAAATATTTCATTTCAACCTTGTCCACCTTACCTTGGATCTCACAGTCAATGGGTTAAATTTTTAATCGAAAGAATTGAAATTGTTAAATATTCTAGTCTTGATCAGGTTGAACTTTTCGCCAATATGTTACATCGATCACTTTCAATAATGGTCGGTAAAGTTGAAGGAAACTCTCGTCATATTGCAACGGTTGGAACACGATTTCGTCTATTAAATTCTGGCCTTTCGTTGGTCCAAGGGGAAGCGTTACCTCGATCCATAAGTAAAAGTGTTTTAAGAGAAAGAATCTATTCAGCTTCGATTGATTATTTCTGGTAAGTCAATTGATCCAATTTGAAATTTCCATCATTTAAAATGATCTATTTTGGTTATTTATTATCTTAGCTCTGCTCAAATGTGTCCAACCCAAAAAGGAAATGAACTTCGTGAAGATATTGTCTCATTGATTAAATTCTGGCAAACACTTCTCTCCGAAAAAAAGTATCTAAAAGCGGCCTTTATAAACGATAATTTCAGTGACACGGTCAGTCAATCAGCCGCTCTCTTATCCTCCTACAATCAACCTTCACTTACTGGAAGTGCCGAATTCAATCCCGCTCGAGTGACACCAACAGGATGGATAAACACTGTTCCATTAAGTAGTAACATGTCCACAATATCAAAACGATCATCGGGAATACGAAGCTCCCAATCAGCCAAGAAATTGAATACACTTCCAGCCGATTTTTTCGTCAAAGATTACGTTCGTAAACGTAATCTTATCCTGGGACTTTTGGCCGTTGAAATTGAATTCCTGTTAACTTGGCATAATCCAATGGCTCTAGCGGAGGCCAATATACCAGGTCAAGAAAATATCGCCAC
The DNA here is from genome assembly GCF_014898815.1 of Panonychus citri. Classification (NCBI taxonomy): domain Eukaryota; kingdom Metazoa; phylum Arthropoda; class Arachnida; order Trombidiformes; family Tetranychidae; genus Panonychus; species Panonychus citri. Next base: position 986,905 of record NW_026515428.1, on the reverse strand, counting down.
TTGGAGAGAGCAACAATTCAATGAACGTCAATGGAAAGAAACAGCTCGATTAGCTTGGGAAATATCACCTTCATTAGCAGTTTTCTTACCTTGCAGGTAATAATCTAATCAAAAATTAATTAACAACAATTTGGTTATAATTCTAATTAAAAATTTTCTTTTTCTTTTCTATTTTCAAAAAAGATTCAAAAGCTCGGAAGCTCTAAAAAATGAAGTATCTCGTTTGGTACGAATGTACCCACTTTCGGTTTGTCATATTCCCGATGCTCTTCAATATTTGGTCAATTCTGATTCGATTCTCGTCGAATTGCCTGAGGTGATTAAAATACAAATTCTAAACGAAAAACAAAAATTCTCTCAACTAATTTCTCTCATCATTAAATTTCCCAATCATTTACAGATCACTCACATGCTGACCTGGGCTCGTATCTCACCAATTCAGGCCTTATCCTTTTTCTCCCGTCAATATCCACCACATCCGATTACAGCTCAATATGCTGTTAGAATGTTATCTTCATATGCACCGGTAATTAATCGTTTCATTTTCTTAATTAATTTTCTCACTAATTTGATTAGTTTCCCTCGCTATTTCATCTCGTGCTAATTATTATTACACACTTTCTAATTGCGTTTCTTTTTTTGTTTATTACAATTCTTAACAGGAAGTAATCTTATTTTATATTCCGCAATTAGTTCAAGCCGTTCGTTATGACAGTGTAAGTTTAAAATTTTGATGTTGCAATTAAATTTTGTGTAAATTTATTGTGTCCATCATAATCACAATTAACTGTTAATTTAATTATTAATTGTCTTTTATTGTTGTTGTTCTCAGATGGGTTATGTTTCAGAGTTTATCAAAAACGCTGCTTCCCGTTCACAGTTATTAGCTCATCAGTTGATCTGGAATATGAAGACTAATATGTATCGTGATGAGGACTCTCAAGTTCAAGATCGTACGTATCATATCAAAATTTAAATTGAAATTAATCGAGGTTATAAATTAAATCTATTTCCTTCCGGGTTTCAACAAGATCTCATTGTTCATTTGGATTTGACTTTTTTGTCTATTTTTCTTTCAGCCGATTTACATGATGCTCTTGACCATATTATCACTTGTATCATCAATTCACTTTCTGGTCCGGCTAAAGCTTTTTACGAACGGGAATTTGACTTTTTCGGTAAAATCACTTCCATCTCAGGGGACATAAGGCAATATCCTAAGGGAAAGGAAAGGAAAAACGCTCTTCTCAAAGCACTTAAACGAATCGAGGTTCAACCAGGCTGTTATCTTCCGTCCAACTTTGAATCTCTTGTATTAGATATTGATTCTGATTCGGGTGTTCCTCTTCAAAGTGCAGCAAAAGCGCCTTTCCTTGCTCGATTTAAGGTTGCCCGTTGTGGTATAAGTGAAGTTGAGAAACTTGGCCTTATGAAAGTCGAGGAAATTTCTCAAGTTAACCTTAGAACTGAACTTTGGCAAGCGGCCATTTTCAAGGTTGGAGATGATGTTAGACAAGATATGTTAGCCCTTCAAATTATCGGAATATTTAAAAACATATTCCTCAAATGTGGCCTAGATTTGTTTCTATTTCGTTATCAAGTCGTTGCCACTTCACCAGGAGTAAGTTACAAGCGATACAAACGATTTCAAAGAAAATGACATACAATTGATTTTATTATTTATTAACTTTCTTTCATCTAGTGTGGTGTTATTGAGTGTGTTCCCGATGCCAAATCTCGAGATCAATTAGGACGAGAAACGGACATTTCTTTGTACGATTATTTTCTTAAAACCTATGGAGACGAGGGAACTAAACAATTCCAAGAGGCTCGACGTAATTTCGTCAAAAGTATGGCTGCTTATAGTGTTATCGGTTTTCTATTACAAATCAAAGATCGACACAATGGAAACATTATGATTGACAAAGATGGACACATTATTCACATTGGTAATTAATCATTACAATAAAAGTTTTAATCATCATCATCATTTTATGTGTTGATCTTTGTTTCTTTAGATTTTGGTTTCATGTTTGAAAGTTCCCCTGGAGGTAATTTAGGATTCGAACCTGATATTAAATTAACTGATGAAATGGTCATGGTAATGGGAGGAAAAATGGAAACACCAACATTCCGGTGGTTTATGGATCTTTGCGTTCAAGCTTACCTTGCAGTCCGTCCCTACAGTGAGGCGATTGTTTCATTGGTTTCCCTTATGCTGGACACTGGGTTACCCTGTTTTCGAGGGCAAACAATTAAACAATTACGAGCACGATTCTCACCCAATACAAGTGAAAAAGAGGCGGCAGCTTACATGTTAAAAATAATTCGAGATTCTTTCCTTAACTTCCGGACCAAAACATATGATATGATTCAATATTATCAAAATCAGATTCCATATTAATCACCATCATTATCATTCAAATTTTTATCATCTTTAATCAATTATAATCTCATCACCACGTAGTAAATACTGTTGGCGTGCGTTTTATTTTTCCTTCTTGACGAGATTCAATTTCCTTAATCTCTCAATTGCACTACTATTATTATCGTTGAGATTTGTGAATCTTTTAGATTCTGATTTCATTTCTCTCTCTCTCTCTCTCTTCCTAGTCGTTTACAAACAATTACTCCACCATAATATATATATTACAATCTCTGATTGTAACTTTTTTTGATGATGATTGAATTGCAAAAATCCTTTGCCTAAGGGCCTTCAACAAGAGAGGATAAGAAATCACCAGAAATTTCATGTTTCTAACATTATTGGTCCATAGGGAGTGAGAAACAACAACAACAATTAAATTTTGGCTTAAAAATGGACCAGATCACCAATGGAAATAGATTGTTAATTATTCACCAGCAATTAGTGTCAACTTATATAAAGAAACAAAGTAAATCAGTTAAATATGGAAATACAATGTACTTCATCATTCCAACCAAAATGATCGGAGAAATTAATTTAATTGTTTAAAGTTGTAAATTGTTACAAACGAAAACAAAGATTGTTATTAAGCTTGAAATTGTGTTAAAGACAATTAAACAGTTTTGATCGTTTCTAATTTAGAAAATTTCTTCCAATCCAATTTTCCTTGAACAGATCGATCTAATCATCTATTCGTTGATGGAAATAACATGACAAGAGAATATTTATTCTATTATATTCCAAGGTCACGATTCGAAAGTTTTTCGAAATTCTCTCGTCGAAAGACAAACATACCAATAGTACGTTTTCTTTTTCTTTCATTGTTTTATTCGAGTTTTCTGTTATTCGAAGACAAATGTACAATATGAATTTCGAACCAAATGTCACAATTGATGACACTTATTCTCTGACATCCTGTTAACCTCCCGACGATCTTCCAGCTGATCGAGAAAAGTTTCGATTACAATTTGAGTCCATTGAAATGATCTCAGTTTTCCAATGAATGAGAATTTCACTTAACAAGATTAATTCATCTTCTTCTCTTTAATTTCTCTAATAAATTAATAAAATTTAATTGAAAAAGAAAATGAAACAACAACAAAAACTAATAATCTAACTTGAAGTTTATCATGTCAAAAAGAAAGAGAAAAAAAGAAAGAGAGAAATAAAAAGTAAGTAAAAGAAAGAGAAATTCAGTAGGTGGTGACTCATTGTTTTGAGAGAATAGAAAAAACGAAAATCAGTTGTGCGCATGCGCGAGAATATGCGCACAACCGATTTTCGTTTTTTCTATTCTAAACTTGAGTGTTTATTATTTTTCTCTTCATTTCTTTTCAGTGTTTCAAGTTAGATTGACATCAAAGTTTTAATTCTTAGTTAATTGTTTACTTGATTGTATGAGCTGTTTAATTGTTTACTGATAAAAATACTTAAAGATGAACCTTGAATAAGTTTTGTTCATCATTTAATATTTTCTCTTCTTGTGTTTGTTAAGTTCCAATACTTTGAACAGTTTTGTGTTTGTATTGTTTCAAAATTCATCAGTAAAAGAAAAAAAAGAAAAGGATGATGATGATGTTCTTGTTCAACATTCAAGTAGCAATAATTTTTTCTTTTCTTTTTCTCTTTCCACCCATTCATCCATTCACCCACATCATTAAAGAAAAAGATGAAATTAACGAGACAATTTGTAAACCTGTACCAGAGGAAAAGATATCAATCTTATGTCCCGAGGAAATGAAACTTATTATTAGAGAAGCTTATTTTTCAACATCTTTAGAATCAAATCCTCACTGTGGTGAAAATAATTATCTTCACCGAACCGTAGCATCTTCATCCGTTCACCATGATTGCTATGAAGATATAAGACCTTCAACCATTGCCAGGTAATTATCACAATTCTCACCCTTGTCCTATTTTATTATCAAGTTAATTGTCTATTTCCATGTAACAACTTTACGTGGGTAAAGAAAAACAAGACACACATCTTAATGTGTGTATTTCTTATCATTGACATTGCCTATTATTTGTTTTCTAATTCTCTCTTCTCTCTTTCTTTCTCCTCTTCTTCATCTTCTTTTTCATCTTCTCTATTATTCACTGTTCCTTTAGATGTATGACATCTAGAAATTGTACCTTCCATCAATCAGAAATGGTACATCAATGCTCTGGATCTGGTCATATAATGATGAAATATTCATGTATCAATAGTAAGTAATCATTTTGTAAAATTTTGACAGTTGACCTCATATAAACTCTATTTACACAATAACCTTTGATTTGGTTTAAGCTTTAACCAATTTGACTGGTCAGTTTTTCTTGATCTGATCGGTACAATAAATAGAAATTTATTGTATTAATCTATTGAAACATGAAGCTCCATCTATTATCCCAAATACCTTCCAACTCAGAAAAAGAAGAAGAAAAAAAAAATTAGATTCCAATTGATCATGTATTATATTAATATCTATATAATTATTATACAATTGACGTTTTAATATTTCCTCAATCATAATTGAATGAGTAAAAAATCATTGCATCAATTTGCTTGCAATTTGTTTACCTAACAAAGAGGAAATGATTCTGAAACTTTTATGAAAACTTTATTTATAAAGGGAAAAACTTTTATAAACTTTTCTCATTATTATATTTGTTATTTCAATGATTCTTTTGAGAATATGTATTATACTGTTATCTATTACCCCATAGAGTGAGTGTTTCTCTCTCTCTCTCTCTTTGTTACTGATTGACACCACAATGAGTACCTAAAGAAAGTGAATCGAATAAGATAATAAGTACCAAACAAATGGATTAAATTTGTTACGGTTAACCATTGGAAACTTATTAACTCATCGAGTGTGTTAACAATCGAGAGTAGATTAAGTAATCCAAAACTTTTGAATATAAAAAAAACCTCGATAATAATAGATATCGCAATTATATTACAATCAAAAAGTAGCCTCAATAATTTATTTAGAAACAGATCTAAACTCATCTACCATTTATTGGTAATACAATAGCTCGAAATCCCCACACTCAAATCCAATTTAGGGTAAAACTTTGCGGGAGAGAGGGTATGATGATGATGGTAGAGTACGAGAGGAGGATGAAGAGGGAGGTAAAAATAACACTTATATATGAATATCATATGTTGTTATCAATAGATTACCAATAATAATAAAATATTCATTTGATGATCATAAACAATAGAGGTAAACACACACAGAAACACATTGACAGTAGAGTAAAATTTGAGACTCTTTGTAAATAAGTTATTATGATTAAGGCTTTTCTTTTATGAAAGAAATGATTTAATAATAATTTATTAATTTACTGATTATCCAATAGCTTTATTACTTTGGCAATTTAATAATCAACTTTAACCATCTGTTTAACATGTAAATTATTCACAACCAACAATTGACCATTAACTAGCAATTTAAATTTCTCTCTGCATCAATAGGCATCACTCAAACTAATACACTTATTATATTGTTAGGTTATCATCATCATCAAATATATTTATTCATATTTTCAATAATAATACTTGTTATTTTTTTCCCTCCGATATTTGATTGTGTTAATATTGTTTCTGGTTTATTGATTGTGTTGAAATTAATTTTCTTTCGATGATATTGAAAATAATGGCAAGATTTGTTTAGCTGACCATTAATCATTAGGGTCCATGTTTGTCAACTGTAAACAATTGACGAACTGTATTTCTACAGTTAAAGTAGACCACAAATTGTAATCTTATACATGAAATTTATTTGTATCTTGTTTTATTTATTAATATCTTTTATTTTTCTTCCATTGACCTGTGTCCACTTTTAGCATCACGTGCATTACATCATTACTGTAACAGTCGATTGAATCAATCCTATGGTTATATTTCATCACCTACTTATCCTGATTATTCAGCCAAACTAGATGAGTGTAACTGGACAATTGAAGCTACTGAGGGTCAAACTATTGAATTACAAGTTTTGGATATGCAAATAACAAATCCTCGAGTAGTTAAACAGAAAACATTCCTCGACCCTGCTGTATATGAATGTACCGACAAATTGATTGTTGAAACTGACCAAAAATCGGAAGATCTTTGTGGGGATGAGGTGACAAATTTAAAAACTTTCCAAACCAAAAGTTCAACAGTCCGATTATCCTTCATACAAAATGAATTCCGAGCAACCCGAGGTTGGCTAGTTAGATATCAAGGTAAATAATGTCACCAACCCAGTCCATTTGACTTATCATTAATCTTTACCTTTCTTTTTTTTTGTTAAATCCAAATCTCAATTGTAATTAACAGTTAATGGTTGTCCAAAGTTACCAGATCCATTTAAAGGTCACATTGTTGAACAAAATGAAAGCTCAGCCGTTATGAGTTGTTGTGAAGGTTATATCTTTAAAGATACAAGGGAGTCCAAAAAGTATCTAAATTGCCTTAGGAATAATTGGGATGGAATTGTCAGCTCATGTGTCAGTAAGTAAACAATTAATTGCTATTACAAGAATCAAAAAATTTCAATTAATCTAAATTTATGTTACTTTTTTTTTCTAATCTTCTTTTCAACAACCAGAAATCGCTGACATTGATTCCCCTGACGTTTCACCAGAATCATCAGTAGCCTCAATTGATGGTGACATTGATAACAATATCTCAATGAATTACCCTTCAAGGCATCAATTAACCAAACCCATTGATAGAAATGAAAAAGCTTTGTTTTCTGGTAAGTTAATCCAAAACAATTAACTCTGTCCACTATTTTTCAACTCATTTCAATTTGGTGAACCTTAATCTCCATTTTAAAAAGTTACTTCATTTGATATTGGATGTTGATTGTTACTAAATTATTTTAATCATTGAAACTATTAATATTTTCTAATTTTATTACTTTCCATTTTGTTTTAATATAATGATTAATAGTGAAGGAAAACAAAATAATAACAAGGATTAAATTGAACGTTAACTAGTAGTTAGTTGGAAGCAAACATAATCACTATTAATCATTTCTCTAGCGATTATAAATTTTATATACCCTAACCTTGACAAGAGGAAAAACAATCCTCGATATCGACTTGTTATTTAACTAATAATCCAATTTCCTCTCCAAGCCTTTTGATTATAAACTTAAATTCACTTATTATCATTAATTTATTAATATGATTAATTACTCTGATGAGAACCCATGTTTTCACACACTTATCATAATAAATTGTAATGAAAACAATTCCAACAATTATGAATAATGTAATAATAACGAAACAATCAACGACCTGGTCAAAGGAAACATTTCTAACCTGAACTGGTTTTCGCTAATTATAATCAATGATTAAATCATTAATCCCTAATAATTTTCTTTTTTTGAGACTTCAAACTAATCTAATTGTTTTCCTAAACCCTGATTATCTTGTTACTAACACAACCATTAATCAAAAATCAATTTAAATTAATAATTTATATTTTTTCTCTCTTTTTTCTTACAGATTTTGTTATTCCAATTAGTTTAATGGTTCTATTGGTTGTAGTTTTGGTCATTTTCGTTGTTACTATTGTCAAATGTCGTTCGAGGCGATCAAAGGCCAGTTTATTAACTTACACTCACGAAGCTACTGTTCCATTGACCAACACATCGCCGGTTAACGTTTAACTGTCACAATCAACCAGTACAAATTAAATTAACTAATCTATATAATCAGCAACTTAAGCAGCAAACCATGATTTCTATTATTCTAAATCTCTTCATCAACCAAACCTCAAAATAAGAAAACAAATCTATCGTCACTAGATTATCATGTGTTCACATTGATTGTATTGGACTTTGATGGGAAAACAATATGGACAAAACAAACAAACAGACAAATGATTAAGTGATGTCACCAGAACCATTTTTATTATCATTATAGTTTTGCCAGAGGATTATGATGATGAGCATGATGATGATAAGATTAACAAGCACAATAATTGAAACCTTAGTGATTCCTCATCATCCAAATCATCTGAATTTTCATCATTATTCATTCATCTTGGCAACACAGTTAATCCCAATTTGAAATTTTCATTTCCTTTCGCCTCCTTTTACTTTCTCACCATCATCATCATCATCATCATACTCATCAATTGTCTTTCCAAGCTGAAAGTTTTCCATTATGAATACATGTATTGATTCATTAATCTATTAATTCCGGAAATTGATTAATAATTGAACAGTCAACAAATCCCAACATTATTCCCAAAAAAAAAGAGTTGGTGATAATTTCTCAATCAATTTAAAAAAAAAGGTTGTGATCTGGACCGGATAAAAGCCATGCTTGGTAATCATGGATTATATAACAATAATTTGGAATCAACTTCATCATTGTCATCAAAATCATCTATCACCAACCTAAATCTAAATGGTTGTCCACCTTTTATCCATCTTTCTGCTTACAAAGACAAAGGAAAACATTTCCAGCTCTTCCAATGGTCACTCTAGATTCCTACTTACTGCCAAATTTATTATCCAAATTGTGAAGAAAAGATCAACTCGATTTGAAAGGTTCAACAATTTACAAATAACCAGATTTGGCAATCCTTCCCGTGTGATTATAAATTATTATTTGTTGTTATTGTAATACAATTGGGCAGCAATGACCTTCCACTATGATACTCCAAAAGCCTACAAGAAATAATACTATTTATGGATTAGTTGGAAAAATCCAAGACTAAAAAGATACATGCAATTTTATTTTCCATTGTAAAATTAACATTTTCCATGAAAAGTTATCCTTTCCTTTTCCGCCTTCAATCTCCATCCTAAATTGATCATAATAACAATTGAATTACTCTCCCACCTCTCCCTCTCCCTCTCCCTCTCCCTCTCTCTCTCTCTCTCCTCTTAAAACTTCATAATTAACCTGTTATTCAATGACTATGAGTCACTCCTCAAACTCTTACCTCCTCTGATCACAATTAACTTAATTGTAAACACTTCACCACTCATGTGACATGGATTAAGCCTCGTCCCACCTGATATTGAATTAACAGTTAACATCAAGAATATGGACCAAAACAGAGAACCAGAACAAGAAAAAGGAAACCAGAAACCAAACGAATCAAAGAAAAGAAAAAACCAATAGTTACATCCCAATAATTAAGTTAATCATCACAATTAACTCTCTCCATCGATCAACAACAAAAATTGCCTACAAAATTTGCTCTAGTCCAAGTTTATATTTATTTATCAACCAAAAAAAAGCAAAGATGAACAAGTAATTTAAATTTAAATTTAGTTTTCTCTCTCAATTTCCAAACACCTTAATTGTAAAACTAATATACATTATTAATGTATTAATGATAATTTTCTGTCCGTAATAATAATTAAACAAAAAAACGATAATTACAATTAAAAGAGATGATCAATTTTATTGGTAAACAAAAATTAGTATTTGACCTAGTCCTTGATTAGAGTTAATTGTTACGTTTGAACAGAATTAAATTGTTACATAATGAGAGAAATTTAATGAGTTACAAACAATTCAGTTAATTGTTGGATGACAATTGAATTAAATTGTCAACCCAGACAATGAAAGTCTGTGAAAATGAATTAATTAATCAACAACATAAAGATAATAGGACAGTTCAATCAACTTTATGTCAATTAAAATCAATCACAATTAAATATTGATCATCACAATCAGTATTTTTCATCGTCATCATTTTTATACTTTGATTATTTAATATTTAATTTGATTAAATTGAATCAATTGAATCACATTGATTATGAAAAATTAACCTTTAAAGTTTTATAACAACAATTTATTAATCATATGAAAGACAATTGAACAATTAACAATCAACAATCAACAATTTGGTGGTGAAAAACAATCAATTTGGACATTCGGATTGTTATTAATTTAATTACAATTACGTTTTCACTTTTTGATTGTTAACAATTTGATTGTGTGAAATGATTAAGCTGAAAATAGTTGAATCATTAAACTAAATTATCAATTTTTTTGTTGATCATATTTGTTGATTAAATAAAAAGGTAACTAATAGTATTTGGGTGGGATGTTCACAATTAACTAACTACATGATGACGATGATAACAATCAAAAGGCAAATCAGTAGGAATGACTGATCAGTTAATTGTTTTCTCATTAATTAAGTTTACTCCCTCTTTGTATTGTATTATTATTACCCAGTCTCACTGTCACTTCATTGTCAATGTGAATCAAATGATGATTTAATTAACAAACAATTAACAACCCAAAAAAAAGTCTAATATTTACAATTAACCAAAAATCTACTAAATTGTTTCACTGTGTTAATAATATGTTGTTATTTTTTTCACGTTAATCGATAATCTTGATTTACGTTTTTCTTGTGTTTTGATTAATTGTTGATAATTAATCATATTAATTGTTATTGTTTCATTTTCATTCATCTTTACTATGGATTTTACCTTTAACAATTAACTTCGTGGTACAGTTTAAGTGGTGTGACTTTGATTCCCTTTCCAATCAGCAATATGGTTACAATTAAATTAACTGTTAATCGTCATTTCGAGTCATCATCTTGAACGTAATTAATTGTCATCCATTTGGGCTAAATTGTTCAGTTTGAATTACTTTTTTCTTGTTCATCGAATGTGAAATTTACTATTGATTGAGTTTTTTTAATTCCTCTGGTCAACTGATCTCATTTGTTTTCTTGACCTTTTGTATTAATCCAATTAACGGGATTCAAATCAAATTTGTGGTAATTTTGACTATTTAACAGTCTCATTGAATTGTGATCATGTTTCGTTTGTTAATTGTTTCCTTCGGCTTTTTAATTTCCTCGACCATAACATTGGTATCAACGGGAGAGATGGAAGGTAATTTCAATTTTAATTTCCCATTCTTCAACTAATCTAATTGTTGGCGAATTAGTTGATCAACAGTAGCATGAGATTTTCTGAATTTCATCCATTTTGCGCCAATTTACAGCTAAATTACTTTGAATTTCGTTACAAATCAATCATTGTTTTTAAATTGTTCTTTAAGGATCTTCTTTCAATCATGTGAACATTTCCATCAGGTTTTCATGTGAGAACCATGAAAACATATTAATTCAAGGGAAACTCATGTGTTGATGAAACAGAAAGAAAACTAATCAATGTTGTTTTTCCTTTACGGTTCCAATCAGATACAATTTAGGTTGAGATTAGTTGATTATCAGCAAAAGAATCATACAAACAATTAGTTTATAATACAATTTTATCACTTATTTAATGTTCTCGATGAACTTTGTACTTATTTCTAGGGTGTTGACCTAATTAGGTTATGGTATTGGTGAAAATTTCCATATATATTTTTAATATACAGAAAAGGAGACAATTCAAATTGTCATTGCGAGAATATTATTTAATTGTTGTTTTGATTTTTTCTCCTTGATTTTAGGCTGTATTCCAATGATAGATGATAGCGCAGCGTGTAAACCATTTAAAAGGCCAGCTTTTATCTCGAAACCTTATGGTTATCTGGTTTCTCCAGAATATGCCGAAAGTGGACTCTACTCATATCCGGAAAATTCTGATTGCTCTTGGACTTTATTGGCTCCCGAAAATTATGTCATCTCAATTAAAATGATTCGTCTTGATCTTGACAATTACGAAGGTGATACAAAGATCCAATTTTTTGATGGAGAAACTGGTTCAGCAGATTTGATTGATACTTTCACGGGTTCCAATCCAATCGCCGGGTCCAATTATCGAAATTTTCGAACAACTTCTAATAAGCTTCATATTAGATTCATCACGGGTAAACGGCCTGCGGGTGTAGTTCCACAATATAAAGGTTTCAAAATGTACTTTGAACATTTAAAGACACCAGCCCGATGTGATTCAGATGAATTCAGGTGTAAAAATGCAGAGAACTGTGTACCTAAAGATCAATTATGTGACGGTAAAGATCAATGTAGAGATGGTAGCGATGAGGCTAATTGTCCACATGAACGTTATAATTGTTCATTTTGTGGAGTTCGACCGGTAGTGAGTACCAATGTTTTTTCACCTTTTCTTTTAACAATCGTTTCTGGCGACAGTGCGATTCCTAATTCCTGGCCATGGATGGTTTCTCTGAGGTATATTCGAAATGAACCAACTGGTCATTATTGTGGTGGTTCGTTGGTTTCTGATCAATGGGTGTTAACGGCAGCACATTGTTTCCTTTCCGATGGTAACCCTTCAGCCTGGACGATTGCTTTAGGTAAACATCGAAGCTTAATTAGAGATGAGAAGGAGATTACTCGTTATCCCGTGGAAGTTATTTTGCATCCGAACTTTGATCGAGCTACAAAAACGGGAGATTTAGCCTTAGTTAAGTTAAATGCTCCGGTTTCTCTAGATGATTCATGGGTTTCACCAATATGTTTACCAGATGAACAGCCAAAGATTAAAGAAGGAGACTTATTAACAATAGTGGGCTGGGGCGATGCTCAATCAACTGGTAATCCATATGTACTTAAAGAGGCTCAAATTCCGTTACTTTCAAATCCAACTTGTTCAGATTGGTTGAAGATCAGTAATTTTCCAGACTCCCTCATGTGTGCAGGTTATGAAGAAGGTGGAACCGATACCTGCAAGGTAAATAACAAAGAAAAATATAAAAAAACAATCAATTTTAACTACAAACAGTATAAACAAGAGAGAGAGAGAGAGAGAGAGAAATTGACATCTCTCAAAATCACAAGACAATATTTATCTTAAAACAACAGAAAAGTTTCAAGGACAAACTTACAAAATTATCCAATTGATAGTAAACAAAATATAGTATTACAAGTTATCCAATCTAATAGAAAAAAGAAACAAAATCAACAATTAAGATCTTGATTAGTTTAATTACGATTGATTAGTACAATTGAAGGAAAATAGATGTCGCTAGTAGAGGTAACGGTTAAGCGGGAAAAAGTATCAACACTTTAATAAGAAGTGTAAATGAATTAATAAACAATATTAATTAACCTTAATTAGTGTTGATTAATGGATACAGTTTTTTCTTTAATTAATCTAAATTAAGTTGTAATGGATCACTAGTTATTTCTATACTTTCTGTGAAAGCTAAGATTCTTTCACATGTTTAGATTATTTATATGAGAGATTTTTTTCTCTCTCCCTGTAATATATTTTTTTTTTCTTGTTCTCTTTTCGTGTTAATTACTTTTAATTAATGAGAGAATTCTTTTTTTCCCTTACCTACTGTAGGGTGATAGTGGTGGACCAATTATGATAAATACCCAAAATAAATGGGTTGTTGTTGGTGTTGCTTCGTATGGTTTACCTTGCTGTGGATGCCCTAAACAACCCGGTGTTTACACTCGTATTCGACCTCACCTTGATTGGATTAAGAAAACAATTGACCTGGAGGTTTAATCACAATTAACATTAATCATCATATTCTTCTTACCTTATTCTCCCTTATTTCTCGTTGTTTTTCTCAATCATTTCCATTTCCATTTCCATTTGTTTACCAGTTACTCTGTTATTGTGTGTGTTTATTTGTCCCCATGATAATGGTAACTTTGTGTCTTCTTCAATCTTTAATGTATCAATTAAGGGGAAAAAAAGAAGGTTAAATTATTATCTCTATCTCAACAATCAAAAAACGAGGAGAAGGAAACAAAAAGACAATCAAGCAAAAAGGAATCAACAAGATACATTAATAAAACCAGATGAGAGGATCAACACAAACCACACACATACACACATACACACACAAGAAAATACAACAAGGTGCAATAAATAACTACAATACAGTTAACTAGATAAATAATTGATTATGTTTCCTAAAGATCATGAAAAATATACAAAGAAAGATAGAGATGATAAGTTAGATTAGTTGTAGTAAAGGTAAGAATAAAAAAAAGGAGGAAATTATTTCCTCTTGCAGCTAAATATATACACAAAAGGGAATCGAATTAATTTACATGATTTATCGGCATGTCGATGATATACCAACACAATAATTTGATTTGTCTAAGTGTTATTTACAATAGAGAGAGAGAGAGAGAGATGAAAAAGATGAAGGTGAAAAAAAATCTATTTCAATTGGTTATTACATCTAGAAGGTTAAGATGTTCATCTTTTTGTGTTGATCTTGAGAGAGAGAAAAAGAGATGCGGAAGTTAACTTTTGTGTTGAACATGATTTTGATGATGACAATGATAAGAAGACTGATGGGAATGATGACAGAAGGATAATCAAAAAGATGAATAAAGAATATTAATAAAATAAACTTACATTAGATGAAGATGCTGATGATAGAGATAAATTTTACGGCTTCGAATGATGGTTATTGAGGGTGGGGTGGATTCCATATCCTTCCTTTTTTTGTAGAGGCTTTTGTTTTCTTTCATCATCATGACAATATTGTTTTAATTATCCAATGTATGTGTACATGGTTGTTGATTGTTTACTCTCTCTCTCTCTCTCTCTCTCTCTCTCTCTCTCTCTCGTTTTGAAGCCAAGATGATATGGTCAAGAGTCAAGAGGAAATTATTTGATGAGTGAATGAATAATAGAAGGCTGTGTAAATTTAGCAGCTTGTTTAACCATGAATTGACCAATTTCAAGAGAAATAATGATGATTAGTTTGGTTCTCCAATGAAATCAATTATTGTCTGAAGAACTGGACGTTGGGTGTGCCTTGAATCTTTAAGAACTTGTGAATTAACTGTGAGAAGGAGGAAGAAGAAGAGAAAGGTAAACGAACATTTAGTAGAGAAAGATAAAGAAAGAAATCAAGAAAAGAATAAAAATGAGCAAAAAGAAGGAGAAACAATAAAAGCGTAAGAATTAATGTTAGATCATGAGAAGATGATAATGGTAATGATGATGAAGAAGATGAAGATGAAGATGAAGATTGTGATGATAGTGATAATAATGGTTAAATTGTTGTCAGTTAAAGAATTATATTCTGTTCTTTTTTCATCTTCTTCTTCTGCTTCCTTTCTTTTGAGTACCTATGATGTATCTCTCCTCATGTGATTACCGTTTGTCTCATCACTTGAAAAAAGATCAAAACAGTTTTTTTATTCTCTCTCAGGCCTGAGAGAGAAAAATTAACTTGACCAGTTTTGCCAGAAGCTTGTAAATTATGTTAATTAACACTAAAGAATTAATGAGAATAAAAAAGAAGAGAACAAAATCAATTAGATGGTAAGACAACACAAAGTAACATAATTAACAAGTACCAAGAAAGAAAACATGGCTTCCATCTTGGAGAAGTCACAAGTCACATACACAAAAGAGAATAGAAAAAAAAAGACAAAAGAAAAAAAGAAGCCTATTACTCAATTTAGATTCGATCCTTTTCTTTTGGTTTTTTTTCTCTTCTCTTTCATTTTAATCACAATTAAAGGGTCAATGGAGAAGATGTGACACACGAAAGGTTAAATTGACAAAAGAAAAAGAGACAATAATTACCTGAAAATGACCAATAACGATAACTAAGACATGAGAAAATTTATTCTACCAAAAAAAGCAGATCAACACAACCCAAACGATGAATCTTGACCATTAATTTTCTCATTGATTTTCTAAATTCTATCAACAATAAAGGTTCACAATAAAATTCAAACAGTACACTCGATCAATAATTAAGTAAAAATAAAGTTAAATTCAATCAGTAACAAGAAAAACTTAAAAGAAAATTAAAATTAATTGTTAACCGTTTAGATGAAAAATGAGTTACCCTTTTTTAGTTCCAATTCTAACCACCAAGTGGCGCTTTTTCCAATTCTAAAGTTGAATTAACTTTTAATTAGAATTTTTAATTTTTGTTGAAACAATTTAAAAGAAAAATGAAAGAACCCAAACAATCAATCAGCTATTGGAAACATTTACCTTGAATTTGAAAAGAAAATCGAAAGATGGTTAGGAGAAAGATTTGAATTCTAATCAACTATCATTTCGAGTTCGATATAATTATTAGAACTGAATTAGAACTTTGTATTTAAAGTGGAATTGTGATGATTTGTTGTTCGAAACTGAGTGAAAATTGTCTACCAATCTAATGGGTGATTATGTTTTAGAATTTTTAATCAATGAAACAATAGTCATGGAGATGAAATTCTGTCAAGTTGTTGGTTAATTGTGATGATGGAGAAAAGTTTTCACAGGAAATGAGTCCATAAATTCATTGAGATCTAAAAGGATATTGAGTTACATTAAAGGAAAGACAATTCTCATCTCAGGAAATCAAATGGAACAATAATCAAAAAGAATTGTTGGTTTAGGTTCCATGAAATTTCCGTTTCTTCAGATAAATTCATCTTCTCATCATGTTGTTCATCTTGGAAGAAGAAAAAAAATAAAATAAAACAACAGAATTATTAACAGAATGATTAAAAGAAAACAAGAATAAGAATCATTTTTTTCTTCTTCTTCTTCTTTTTCTTCATTGTTCATCACATTTAATTCCAAATGGATTAAGATGATTAAAAGAGAGAATCAAATCTAATCACTGAAATATATTTACACGTATTCTCATCATCATTAAGCTTAATCATCTTTAAGAGGATTCAATTTAATTTCAAGAAGATGATAATAGTAATTATGATTAACTGTTAATATGCTTTTATCAGATTTAATTTACTTTCCATTATTAGATTAGCAATTAATTTCTTTCAGTTATCAACTAATCATCTATTATATTAATAACTACAACTTACAACTATGATTATGATGATGATGATAAATTGTTGGTAAATCATTTTACTAATACTTGATTAATTATCATAAATGCGAAAATCAATTGCAATTCAATTAACAAATCAGATTAATGTGAGATGGAAAAAAAATCTGATCAACAATCAATGAACTTTTTTGTCCGTTTCTCAACTAATCAATCGTTGATTAGTTGGCTAGAGTTTTGGAAAGGTGATAATCTTATGATTAAGTTGAATTAATGATTGGATATTTAGGGAGAAACAAATGATTTAGTAACATAACATGATAATCTTGAGAAAAGAAAAGGATACTGACCAATGGTCAGAACTTTTTTTTTATCATCTTCTTTATCATGAATGAAATTACAGATTCTGAGAGAGAAAAGGTGAAGATGAGGATGGAACTCATCAAATCAAATCTAAAGATAACAGAGAAAACATGTTCTTTTCTCAATAGAAAGAAAGAAAGAAAGAAAGAAAGAGATGATGTTTATCATCATCTTCTCTTCATCCAACATTGAAGTTTCTTGTTCTGTTTCCATGGTAACCATTAGCATCACTCCCTGACAACATCAACAATAACAACACGATGCTAAGGATGATAAGGATGAGAAAATCGAAGATGAAAAGACGCATGGAAATTGGACATTCGAGGGATATGGGGGAAGAAATGAAAGAAAGAGAAAATGAAAGAGAAGATGATGATAAGGGGGGAAATTCCCAGGGAGTCAATAAGGTTACCTTTCAATTCAACATTGAGTTTAGTTCATCTTACAAACTTATCCAACTCACCCAAGTCTATCAACTGATTTATCGAGCATTTTTTTATCAAATTATTATCTATGTTTAACTATTAACTAATCAATTCAATAATCAATTGTGATTAAGTAATCAAATCTCATCTTTAATCAATGTGACACTCTCACATTGTAATCAACAGGATAATCCCTTTTAATCAGCTGAGATTTTCTTAATCTTCAATTACAATTTGATTGTATTGTTTTTATGCTCACCTTAATTCACTTGTATTAATATCAATCAGCTTGATTGTCAACAATTAAAACTTTCAACAAGTGTGCTCCTTGAGTGTCAATTTTTACCAACAATTAATAGTTTGCTTGTTGATTATATATATCAACTTGTTACATGGATTAATTTACATAACAACAATTAGTTGATTATCATCTGACCAATTGTCTAATCCATCAAGTGTCCACCAATTAATAATTAGCTAAATATGTTCAATCAACAATCATATTTAACCATCATCACAATTATAATCAATTTCTCACTGGATTTAACTGTTTCCTTGCAAAGTGAGTTAATCTTTAATATCATCAGTTAAATTGTTACAATTAAATCATCAAATGATCAGATTACCTTTAGTTTTTTGATTAATATAAATTGTAATTACTTGCTAATAATAAATAATAGTTACACAAGGTTTAACCTTTCAGGTTAAATAATAATAATTGAAAGTATCAGATTACAATTAGTTGATTGTAATCAGAATTTAGGTTAACATGATGTGTATAACAATCAAAGGTAAACTTTAATCATCGTAATTTAATTAAATCATTTGTTAGCCTCTTTTTTTTATAATTATGTTTACCCATTGATCAAATACAATTAACTTTTTTTTTGTCTCAAAGTTACTGAAGGGGAAAAAACAACAATTAGTTTAATCAATTTCCTAACATGTGACAATAACTTAGCTAATTAAAATTAAGTTTTTATCATAGTTTACAATTAGTTGATGATATTGATTAGATTGTTATGTTAAAATCACGAAAAAAAAACAACAATCAGCATCAGAATTAATTAAAGGTACAATCGAAGATTCAATTTACTTAGAGAATTGAGAAAGAAAATTGTTTCGATTTTAACTAATTGATTAATTAATTGTTCTCAATAGGCTCAGGATCCAAGTGTAATCGGACTGTTGATGTTTACGAAACAATCACCGAGCCCAAAGTGACCGATTCTAATCGTGGTCAACCAATTACTTGTATCTACACAATTAGGATTAAACCAGAACGTAAAGATTGGCTTGTGTTCATTAGATTCACTAAATTTAATGTTGGACAAGTTAATTACGATCGGACTAATTGTTTGGGTGGTTACTTTCAAATCATTGATGGTTACAGGAATACAAGCAATTTACAGCATCTAAATCCAGGTAAGATGACAATTAGAAAACTTAATACGCTTAGATTATTATGGAATCACAATTAACCCCGAAAATATGAATGTTCATTTTTGAGAAGCAAATTTGAGGTTCTAATGAATTGATGACCTGAAGTGATAATGATTAACAAATAGAAAGCTAATCAGATTTGATTGTTGTTGTTGTTATTGTCATTTGTGAATTTGAATAATCATCTATTATATTGAAAAGGTAACATGATGTTGATGATAAAAGTTTCAATGATGAAGTAAAAAAACTGATCCATCAAAGTGAATGTGAAAAAAAACGATATCTACTGTTATCTTATCCTTTGTCAGAATTCATTCCCAGGGAGTGAAAGTCAACTTTTCCCTGGGGGCATTTGGGATGATAAAAAGCATCTTCCTCATCATCATAAGCTTAATATCTTTTACTCTCTCTCTCTCTCTCTCTCTCTCTCTCTCATTCTATCTTTTGTATTATAATATCATTTTCATCAACCTCAGTTACTGTTAGTTTTTCAGCTAAAAAGAGACAGAATCGGGAATTAGGGAAAAAGAAGAAAAGTTCTGTCAGAATTTTATTCGAATTAGAAATTTTCTTCTCTCTCGATATAATGGAAGTTCTCTTTGTATTGGAATATGATATTTTCTCATGATGATGATCATGTTATTAGATGAATTATCTCACTATTGGAAATACCTCTCAGCGATATTACAGTTCATGAGAGAGAGAGAGAGAGAGAGAGAGAGGATAATATTAAGATACTGAGAGATAACAAGGTCTAGATCAAACAATTCATCAGAATCATTTATCTCCTCATCTTGATTTCATGATATTTTCATGATGATTATCAACGTTATCGCTTATGATTAGCATCACTACTATTTGCTTATACTTGAATGTGATTTGATTAACTTGATTGTTGTTCTGCAATTTAATTCTGCCTGTGATTGGGTTGATTGATTTTTTTAGCTTCTGATTTGATTGCTGTAACAATTGATTATCATCAATGTCAAAATTTTGTGTGTATTTTTTTTAATAATAATTTATTTCATTGGTAATTCAACTGCCTCAGGCTATTTAGCTTCATTTTGATTTTGAGTTTTTCAACTGTGATTAACTAAATCAGTTGATTGTCATTGACGTTTAAAACTCATTACTATTGGTTGTTTTTCATTCAATTTAAATTACTAATACTACCAAAATTTAATTAACCTTCTAAATCCTTTGATTGTTATAGTTAATTATCAACAATCAAAGTGAGATGATTAATCAATAAGTTTAATTTCAAATTTCATAGAGTTTAATCAAGATATAATTAGTTAATTAACCGAAAAGATTGATTTTTTTCCCCACCAGCATGAAGATCAACAAATGTGTATTAAATTGCCACAACAATTTAATCACTTAATCAATAACAATCATCTTAATTTTGAGCTTTAATTGGTTGATACAATCAAATGAAAATCATTTGAAATTATTGATTGTTGAGTTTTAATTTTTTTTGTTTGTCAAATCTAATTACAATACTAATGTAATCAAAATCTAATTCAGTTTGAAAATTTAATTATGGTCAATAAATTATTATCATATCAACAATTAACTTGACAATTTATCATGTTCACTTGTCACAATCAATTGCCAATAAAATCAATCAATTAACATAATAACTTCAACCATAATCATCATCAAATTTAATTGTTATCAACTTTAATCAACATCTTTTCCCAATTTCAACAATTACAATCCAATTGAAATGATGATTACAATTGTTAAATTATAATAGCAATCAAATTAACGTGGAAACAAAATATTGAACAATCAAAAACTACAATTTGATTAACAACCATTGAAGTATAAAAAAATTAACTTTTCCCAGCGATGATTAAATTAATTTTACTCCTGGTTGGTTTAATGAAAGGAAAGACAATTATGATTACTTTTGAATAATTAGTTGATAATTTGGTTAAATATTAATACGATTGACCTAAATTGACAATGAATGAAAATGATAACAATCAATTTAAATCATTAATCAGATGACAATATAATCTTGAATGAAAGAGCCACAACTTATTTTTATTACAATTTTCAAACTGCTAACAATTAACACTAATCATTCATGAGCAATTTATTTGACAGAGATAAAGTAATTTTAATCTTCCTCTTGATCGTTAATTCATGATAATCATGAAGATGATGATCATGATCATGGTAACTCATTAATCCATGAAAAGAGAGAGAGAGAGAGAAAAAGTTATTCCAATAAAAGAAAAAGTTTTTTTTTTATGTTCTAATGATAATTTTTTGTTTTTCTCACTCCCACTTCCACCTTCATTGGCCCAGTTTCAAGTAACACCCTGAAAGATTCAGGGTGGGGTGGGGTGAAGATGGTGAACATGATGAAATTCAGTGAACCTTGGAAACTATAATTATGGATGAAAAGTTTTTTCTTCTTCTTCTTTATCTTCATTTTTAATGTTTCCATGTTTTCAGAACTTTTTTTTTTCCTTCTTCTTCCATGATAAATGTTATATCATTTGAAGTTGTTTAACTTCATGATGATGATGAGGATGAAGATGAAGATGAAGATGAAAGTTTCTCTCAAGTTATTACACTGAAAACGATTTACACAGTTAAGTTGATTTAATTCATTCTCAATCATTCAGTCAATTGATCAATTATCATGATGATGATTCAATTTTCAGTTCTAATAGAAATAAACGAAAAAAAAAGAAAATCATTTCAAAGGAAAATTATCAACAATAATATCGATAAAAGTTCATATGTATTCATAAATATATCTAAGTTTTCACTTTACCCAATAACTTTAAAACTTTAATCGTTCTCGAAAAATTAATCTGTCACAATTTACTTTCTGAATAATGATTATATCTTTCAAGTGCAATTATTACACACTTTTCAATCTCACCCTGAAATATGAAATATATTCACCATGTTAAAAGCAATCTGATAGGATTAAAGGCAAAGGGATTATATTGACTACTATTATTCATGGTGTATCTTTGAGATTATCATCTTCTAGAACTTATTTCTCGGTGGATTAACTTGAGTATAAATATTTATATATATTTTTGTTTTCCATGGTGAGTGTGGTATTATCATGAGAATGATGATGGAGATGTTATTCTGAAATTGGAACTTTTTTTTTTCATGGTGATGAAAAATTCCTAACAAATTGGGATGAAAAGGTTATCGGTTGATCACCATGATGATGATGATAATAATCTAAAAGGGAGAAAAGGTGAAATGTCAACCTGAATGAAATTGAACTTTTGTTTGTATCCATGAGTTAAGGTTCCATGTGTAAGAAAATATGGATTCAGGTTCATTGATTTATTCAGAAATTTATCATGAAACTTTGGAAATCGAAAGAAAGATGATCATCACAAGTTCTAATAAGTGTTCAAAGTTCAAGTTCGAGGGTTCAAATGATAATATAATCTATCATGAGGACTGTTTCTCAATCAACTGTTATCGTAATAATATCTCACCCTGTGACTTGAACATTTCCGATTTCAATCTATCTCTTCTCATGGTGGAATCACCATTTTCATTTCCTTCTAGAAAAAAACAACAACAACAACAATCAGAATATAATCAGTTTGATTGTCGGTGATTTATTTATATTCCATGATATTGATTAAAGGAGATAAAGTTCAAGGTGTATATTCAATTTGATTGATTCTGTTCTGAACATTTCCTCTCAATATATATATCACATTCACCAACACCATGAACAAACTAAACTCTAATATTATAATAATAATATCTAACAAGAAAAACATTCAATCATCATCATTAATCATCATGATAATTAGTTAATTATTTGCCATTTTCTTTCCCCTTTTACCTATTCAATAATCAATTCAATCAATTTACCTTTTACACTATTGTTCATGATTAGATACATATGTAAGTACCAATGAATTGAATTCAATTAATCACCATGAAAAGAAACAAAATAAACATTATTTTTGAAATTATCTTGAAAAATGTTCATGATTGAAGCTAAATTGTTGGCAATTTAAATTTAAGTCCATTTATTGAAGTTTTGTTTTTCTGGTAATAATCAAGTTGATAATATTTATTGATTCAGTTTGGAAATGAAAATGCTGAGGGTGGGGTGGGAAATATCAACAATATCACTGTAACCACTATTTACTCACGAAGAGGAAGAAAAAAAGTCTTCATGATAACCATTAAATTCAAATTTGAAGATAAGGAGATGATGATGATGATGATGATAACAATAGATGATGATGACAAAGATGATAGTGAGTGGTTGGGGTGGGTAATAGCTGGAAAATATCATACACTCACCTTGAATAATATGAAACAAATCAGGAAAATATTGCCACTTTCATTGGTATAAATGTAAGAATGGATTAGAATTTGAAATTTTCCTTTTCTTTTTTTTGGTCTTTCTATTTCTCAATGAGACTGAATTATTATCTCGATGATTACAATTGTGATTTACTATAATGATGATAATAACTTCAACATGGAGGTGGGAAAATCGGCTCTCAGCTCTTGGTGGTAATAAATTGCAATTTATTACAATTGCAACTGGAATTGAATATATTGAAACTGAAAGCGGAAATTGTGTCCAGTAGAATTGGATCAGATTAAGAAGTGAAAGAGAGAGAGAGAGAGAGTGAGAGTGAGAGTGAGATGAAAATGGAAGAGGGAAAAATAGAAAATATAAAAATAAGATAATAATCTGACCATTTCTTTTCCTTTATCATCAACATCATCATCATCTTTATCCTCCATCATGAACATTTCAAATTGAATGGAAGAATAAAAGGGAAAAAAAAGTTCCACATGAAAAGAATGATTAGTTTGGAAGAATTTTATTTTTTTTTCTATTCTTCATAATTTTCCATCATCAGTGGGAGAATTTGATTCTAGAGATGATGATGATGGTGGTGATGATGTACTGTTCATGAAGTCCATTCCCACTTACAGATTTCACTCTCTCACCAGTGGTAACTTTTGATAGAAACTTCAACAAAAATTTCAATCTCAGATTATCAGAGTTTCTTGTTGCCTTTTTTCATGTCAGAATTTGGAAAAGATATTAACTCAAAAATCACCTTACACTTACCACCATCTCTCTCTCTCTCTCTCTCTCTCTCTCTCTCTCTCTCTCTCTCTCTCTCTCTCTCTCTCTCTCTGTATACTTATTTACTTTTTATCATGTTTTCAATTTTTCGTCTTCTATCCTCATCACAATGGACATTGTCCACCCTCAGGTGATAAGTTTCTCTTCCATAATCAACTGATTGAACATAGAAAAGTTCATCTTCTTATCCTCTGTATATGAATGAATAAAGTTCAACCTTCTTTCTCTCTCTCTCACTCCATCTTTTCATTTCGAATTTTCGAAAAGTTCTAATAGGTAACTTTTTTTATTCTATTCTTTTCCTCAATTTTTGCTAATAATCCTTTCTAATGGCAAATTATTTACATAGAAAAGTGATTTAGTGGATAATTGTTATCATGATAATGTTTATGATAACAATTTAAACAGTTGAATTAATTTTCAGGCGAAAAAGTAATTTGAATTAAGTGGATTGAATTAAAATTGGAATATATTGAAAAAAAGAGGTCCAATTGGTTAACAATTTAAGATGTGGATTAATTAATTATGCAGATGATTTACTTTTGTAAAATGAATTTTTTCACCTCAGGTTAATTAGCTAATTGAACTTATACTTGTTAATCAGTTCTCACAAATTGCTGATATTGTAAATAAATCACAACCAATCAATAGATTTTGAGATTTCTGGTTGATTGAGATTAGATTGTCGACTTTTTAGTTAATTGTTATTAAAACTGCAAATTGTTTAACGATTTTGATTGATGAGTCTCTGTGTTTTTGGGTTAAATGATTAAATAAATTGTTGGTATGAGAAAAAAAATTCAAAATTAATAATAAAAGTTTAAAAAATGATTAAACTTGTTTATCAAGGTAAAGATTTTGTTGAAAAATTGATTATGATTAATGACAATTAAATGTTAATAGGCCAGAGAGAGAGAGAGAGAGAGAGAGAGAGAGAGAGAGAGAGAGAGAGATGTACTTAATCATGATTAATGATCAACTAATTATGTTGGTTAATCAAAATGCTAAAACAATGCTATCAAACTAATCCAATTACGATTAAGTTTTGAACAATCAAAAGTTTCAAAAAAAAGTTAAACTTCAGATTCATGATTTGAATTGATTTTATCCAAAAAGATTCTGAAAAAATGAACTTCTATTCAAGAGACTGAATCAACCCAGAATTATGATGATAATACTTATACTTAAAACTTTCCAATATGTTGAAAGTTCATTCAGAATTGTTTTTCACCATTAGAAAAAAATTGATCATATTTCTCAATGAGAATTGGTAGCATCATGAAAAACAATATGATTTACACCAGAAAAATGAATGGTTGGTTTATGAAAACCAGAATTTCTGTTGAATCTCAAGGAAACATTATCACGATAAAAACAATTGGAAATGAATCTTATCATGAATTTGCAAGTCTATTCACCACCCAAATACATAAATATTATTCAGTTTCTGTTTGTTGTCTCATGATAACAACAACATGATGAGAAGGGTGTGAAATCCATGTTGTTGTTATTGCAACAAGAGGGTATTAAGTTGTATATATATAACTGAGAGTGGGTATGCAAAAAAAAGCTTCATGAAAAAAACACTCAGTAAGTTGATTCATCGGATTACATGTTAATCTATTTTTCTTACTACTCATGATTATCTCCCCTGAAAATCATCATCATCAAGTGGTAACACCAAAAAGTGAAAATGTTGATCCATTTATTTTTTTTTCTCAACACATTAATCTCACCAAATATTAAGCTGACAATCAAATCAAACAATCAATCAATTGCAAACCTTTGCATTATCATACATTTGTTATTATTATCACAATCAACTAATTGCAATCAGTTAGGATTCTCAGTGAAGAAAAACAAAATCACCAATTCAATTAGGATAAATTGTCTACTCTATTTACATTATGATTAAATGTTACACCTTTTGATTATCATTACAATTTGATTGTAAAAACAAAATTAACTTTTCCCACTCCCACTCTTAGGCGGGAATAATTGATTTGAATGAATTTTTTTTTCCTCTCTCTCTTATTTCCAACAATCAAGGGAATTACAAATTGAAATGTTTAAATTATTTTGGATAAAGATTTCAATTCAATTTACTGATTAACGTTTTGTCAATTGATTTCTTCCTTACCAATGGTAATCCTTTTAGATTGTTAATTTCATTTAAAGGTAAATTGTAACAATCAAAATCTCAAATAATCATCTGGAAAAATATACAATTTATAATAATACAAACAACAGTAATAATAATAACTTTTAATTCATTCAGTTTACAATAATACTATTCATCATTTGAACATCATCATGAACCAGGGGTAAGAATATCATTGAATGATAATGAGACGGGAAAGTGAATCAACTAAATTGTAAACACTTTGCAATACAAATTAACCAACCAACCAACTAACTAACTTAATCAAATCAAGAGAATTGGAAGGAAGAAAAAAGAGTAAAAATAAATAATCAAAACTTTTCCCTTTTCCATTCAGAGATCAGGAATCGAATGCAAGTTCGAGCAGTTCGAATAAAAAAAAAGTTCTAACTCCTTCGAAGACAATGAACAAGAAAAAAAAAGAGTTTCAAAGTTAAAGGTTGAATACTCAGCAAGAATGTTGAATCAAATGATTACTGTTATTTTATTATAATTACTTTTAATCAACGAGTGAGAATTACAATCAACTTGATTGTTTGTGTTTAAGTTTTTTTCCTCTCATTGTTGGTTAGGTTTAAATGATCAATCTGATGGCTTAGATAATAACGGTAATACATTTATGCATATTCACTGAATACAAAGAGTCCAGAACTTTTTTCCCCCTTTTATATTCATTATATTCAACCTTTTGAATATTATCCTCCATGAATTGTTCATTGTTATCATGAAATTATCTATTTAATAATGGATATTAACATTCCAACCATTCCGATGTGTGTTCAGATTGATAATCATGACAATACCTTTGAATTTGACAACTTTTGACTTTGATTCAGTTTGATTTGTTTGTTTGTTTTTTTTCATTCAATGGGATCAACTTTTCTCACTTGATTCTGTTCATTTGTTTATCATGATAATAATAATTATCAACAATTAATTGATTCCAATTCTATGAATTAATTATCATCATTGTCAAAATAATCGTTTAACAAGCAAAATTAAAAGTAACATCATTTAATTGTTGCTTCGAGTTGTCTTTTGTATTGTTAATATAATTTGACATATTCACAATCAGAATTTTTCAAGTTTACTCAGTTTATATGTTATATAAACTATTGAACTTCCATGGAGATAATGATGATCATCATGGAACTAATGATTTTGAAACAGAAGCAGCAGAGAATCTTGAGGGAAAAAAGTTCGAATGAAAAAAAAGTTCTAAAGGAGCAAAAGTGTATTTAAGAAAAGTTCATGTTCTCATTCAAGTAGGAATTCATGTTGACTGAATAATTTTTTTTTCTTCTTTTTTTCCCATGATATGTATTCATCTACGGATAGAACTCTTTTTTTTAAAGTCATTGGAAAAGCTGATAAGCTAACAAATATCATGAAGAAAAGACTTGAATGGTTATTCAAGAATCAACCTCTTCCCCACCCTTTTGTTAACACAATCATCATGATAATATAAGAGAGAGAGAGCAAAAGTTTCCAGGGGAACCTGAAGATGAACTAACAATGAATTCGAGTACAAAAGTTGAAGGAGAAAAAAAACTTCTCATGGACTTTTCAGATTCTCTTGAAAAATTGAAGAATAAAAAAAATTCGAATCATCTTCTTTTTCCTCACAATTTACGATTCCATGTTAAAGTATTTATCTCTCTCTCACCCACTTTATCATCCACCTCCCATGTTCTAAATCTCCCCTGGCATCTTCTTTATCTTCTGAGAGAGCAGAGAGAAAAAAAAGAAACTTTTTCATCTTCAATTCTGATACAAGATCTCAAGTTAATCTCATTGAAAATAACCCGATCGTGTCTTCGTAATGAGTTTGATTTATCATTGAGAAAACTTTTCATTCCTTCACCCACCATGTTGAGAGTGGAAGTGGGATTGATTCGTGATGTTGATTCAGTGGAGAGAAAATCAATTATCTCTTTTAGTTATCTAAAGGTTTCCGGTTGCAAGAAAAAAAAAGAATCACATTTAGAATCTTTTTTTCCCTTTAAATCACCATGAAGATGAAAAGTTCTGAGTATTTGAATTAAGGGTGAAAATACAAAAGCATAAGTTTAACAGTTTTTCATGTTAATCATTGCTGCAAGAATGATTAAAGCGTATTGATTGTTGGCTAACAATTAACGCTCTCATTTTGATAATAACCTCTAGTGAGAAATATATTTTATTTGGTCAGTAATGATCATGATTGATGAGATAATATAATTAGTCTTAATTGTTTGATTTATTAACCATAAACTTGATCACTAAATTGTGGTTCATTCAAATTGCTGAATTATTAATTGTTGAATTTTTATTCGTGAAAAAAAACATTAATTGTAATGAGTTTTTTTTTGTGTATTTGTCAAACTATTATGATCATGATAATAATAGAAATGATTAACTGTCAGAAACTTTCAACTTGATTAAATTGTTAACAATTAAATTAATTATTGGAAATTCATTAAGCTCATTACCTCTAATAGATTTTAATTTAGCTAATTGAAAGTAAAAGAGAGTAATTCAAATTAAGAAAAAGCTACAATTTAATTAACTAATTGTTTTCATCATTTGGAATTACAATCGGCTCCAATTTAATTATTTAAATCTCTCAATGATTTACTAATTAAAGTGAATCATTTTAATTAAAATTCCAAAATTTTCATGTCAAAATTGTAGATTGACAAACTATCACAAAACTTTTCGATAAATTTTTGAACAGTTCATAATCGTGGTGCTTCAAATTTTCATCTAACTTTCTGAACATCCTCAAGTTCAGTTCGAGTAGCTTTTTGTAGTCGATATGATATAAAATCGAGGTCATTATTTGCTTTCACATGTCGTTCGAAGGTCACAAAAAAATGTGGAGAAAAACTATATCACCTTCAGATGACCCTGACCTTGAAACGCTTTCTTTCAACAATGACCTGAATGACCTTGATCTTTCAATATGACAATTGAGTATCGCTCACACTCATACCACTCAAGTCCTGTGTCTCTCTGACTCTTATTTGTTGATAAATCGCAACTAAGATCGATAAAAATAGCTGAATAGCCCTATATATTTCTATAATTTCTAAAAGTTCAAATGAAAAAACTGATTCTTCATTTAATCAAATTGGATTTTCAAAGAAAGTACATTCTGATTCGGAACCTTCATGTTTATCTGAGATTAATGTTAACAGTTTACAGCTTACACTTGGTACAGTTTATATTTGTGGTGCTCCTCATGTATGTGATATCGGTGAAAAGAACCGTAAACTATCAATAATTCAACATATTTCAAGTGATTATTTTAAAGCTATTTGTGTTCATTGTAAAATACCAAAAATCTTTTATTCTTATTTAAATACTTATAGACATTTCAACGAGAAACATATTGAAAAGATTTCTGTAACTAAAGATCGATATGATATAAAATCGAGGTCATTATTTGCCTTCACATGTCGTTCGAAGGTCACAATCAGTAAATCAGCTCGAACTCTTATCGATCGTGAATCTGTCAAGTCAAAAATATTGAACGATAAATGAGACTGAGAAAAAGCTTCTGGAAACTTTGCAAAAATAAATGAGAATCAGTTAATTACATGGTTACTTTTGTAACCTCTATTTACTTAACTGATCATGATTAATTTGATTGTTTTACCATTTGAATGTGACAAATGAAGTTTGAATTGGCACAATAGCTGAGAAAGCAATCAAACAGTTTGTCAACTTTGATTAGACATTTATCACAATCAAGAAGAAAGACAATCAGTAAATTGTTGCAATGATTGTGAAAATATATAAGAAAAATGTTGATAAATAACAATTTACCTAATAGACAGTTATTATTACTATTATCATCTTCATGAATTATCATGAACTTTCATTAGAAATGAACGATTCCCTTGGAACGATTTTACCAATAAATATATTTCTTGTCTAGTTAGTCTGATAGCTTTTATCATGAATTCTGATTATTATCAACTGAAACCACCCTGATGATGAAATACTCGGAAACGGAATTGATAAAGGTTTATATTGAACAATGTAATAACAGTTAATTGGATGAACAAGCAAACCTAATCAAAGGTAAGATGTTTAAATAATATCAAACAACTTTAATCAAGTGTAAATAATGATGAAGATGTTTTTAGTTTTCATCTTCTTATCATCTTAACCATCATCATCATCATCTTCATCTTCATCTTCATCTATGATCAAGTGAAAGTCTTAACAATTTAATCTCAATCAAACTCTAATGAACCGTTGATTAGATTATAATAAAAACCAACAACATATAAGATTCAGAAAGTTCAGTCGATCGGAAAACTTTATTTTGTCTCTTTCCATTTGTTTCCTTATTCATTGTTTACCTGAACTTTTTACTGTTCCTCCTGAATCATGATACATATAAATCATGAGTTTCATAGGTAGAAATGATTATTGGTGAACCAAAAGAAAATAAGGTTACCAATGGTCAGGGAATTCTGATTAAATTTAGTTTACAAAAAAAAGTTCTGTTCCAATTTATTCAGAATTTTGATTTTTTTCGCTTCATGATGATTCCAAATAGTATCTGAATATTTGAAACGTGAGTAACTTGAATTTTTCATCTTCTTTTACTACCTGATTATTTGTTACAATTGGATTCATCTTTTGCTCACCGCTTTTCAGATTTTCCTTTTATATATTTTTCATGAGAAATTCAGATTCTGTTGTGGATTTTTCAGTTTTTTTTCCAGAGCTTTTTGAATCATGAGAATCATTTATTTCCATGTTAGATTCACACTCTTGGAACATTAGTGAGCACAGAAAGAGAGAGAATTAGGGAGAAAATCAAATGGAATTGTTTTCTCTTCTTATTCTTCATAGATGATTGAATTTATCATCCACTTTAATCTCATCTTCATGGAGGTTCATGAGAACCAGAAATGTTCAGGTAAAAAGAATCCTCGAATTGATCAAGTTCGTGTCCGTTGGCTACAAATCATTAAAGGTTAATCAAAATTTGAACGAAAAAAAAAACAGAGAAATTGTCTTGTGATTTAGATTATTCATCAGATGAATTAACTAAATCATTACGATGAATTGTAATCAAATGTTATTTTTACCTGAATAAGTACTCAACCTGATTATCTTTGCCTGAATAGTATCATGGATTTGATTGAATCTCATGAAATCAGTTTGAAACTTTATTTTCAATTCCAATTTTCTTTTACAATTTTTTCTTCCATTGGTTATGATTGAATAATATCAATATTTCATCATCATGGAACTGAAATATTAAAATAACCTTTACATGTAATCATAAAATCATAACTGAAACTCTTGATTTCCGGAAACTTTTGTATCCAAAACTTTTGGTGGTTTTCAAAGTTCAATTTTGACACAATCAAAACTGAAACTTTGATTTAAAATTTAATACAATTTGATTAATGATCCAGATTGTTGATTGTTTAATAGTATCAAAGATTAATTTATATGAATATCAGATTATATTGTGAAACAGAATGATGAATATAAATAATACTGAACAATGAAAAATCCCAATCAGGGAATCAGAATTTATTATAAGTTATATATATGTTCAATATGGGAAAAAGTTTCCCCTCAGGTCATTTGCTGACCTAAAGGTTTTTTTTTCTTACTCATCATCATGATGATATCATGAAAAGCTCATCACCAATATTATCATGCTGACTGAACCATATCCACTCATGATTAATATCAAGAAGGTTAATCCAGTTGATTTAATTACTCAATTTTGTTTCAACTTGCAACTCATTCAGCATTCAAAGTGTGTTCATCATCATGATGAAAATTGAACTCACAACTTGATAAACTCATGAGATAATCATATAATCAGGAAACTGGGGATAACTGAATTGTAACCAAGGCCAATATTAAAGTAACAAAGTTTTATTGAATAAAATGTTGAAACTTATCAAATGAATTAATAAATAAAATTGAATTTTCATCAGCAAAAAAAAAGGTTAATATTAAAATTGAAATTTCTGATTCACTTTACATGGGAAGTAGATCATTGATTCATTGGATAATCAGGTTAATCCATCACCATGATGATATTAACCTGGAAATAGATAACAAAAAATTAATGGATAACACCCAAAGTTTTTGTTTCCTATTTTCATGAAGAAAAGTGAAAAAAAACTGTCAATTCAATAATCAATCCACCTCGAGTTCAAACTCCCACTTACCCAGAACTCAATTTATCAATATTTCATTTCCCACCTTCCACCCTGAGCCCTGTTCCTCCTCCACCTTCAATGATCATTGAATTTACTTTCACTTCAACAAAGAAAGATAATCATATGAAAAAATATTATTTCTGTAGTGGGAGTTGAACAAAAAAATATATAAAGATACTCAAGATAGAGGGAGAATGAGAGAGAGAGAGAGAGAGAGAATCGCCTCAGGTGATGTTAATATTTCATCATCATCATCATTTTAAGCTTATAATGGTTGGATGAAGATGATGATTCCTGTTATGTACACAGAATTGATTCAGGAAAAAAAGTCTCTGGCACTGGGAGAGTAAATAAATTATTAATATTTCCACCACCGGGTTGAGGGAAAGGACAAATCAAGTGAATAAATAATAATAATATTTTCAATTTATGCTAATTGTTCAACTTTGGAGTTTACTTTTTTTTTCTTAACACTCTTATCGATTAGAAATGTCACTTAGAACATTTTGTTTTACTCTCTTTTACCCTCGAATTTGCAATTACCGTTATTATGCTCAAAGGCTTTTAACTTTCCCACCAAGCAAATGAAATTATATCAAAATCAACCATTTACAGTTCCAATCCATGTTAATATCTATTGAATCCATTATGTATAATTTTTCACATCTCAATGATTACGAGCACAAATATTAACACAATTTCTTTGAACCATGTTCACGAACTGATTGTTATATATTATTGAATAGATTTTGTTATCAATCTTTAATTGTGATTCCAAATGTTTTTCTTATATTTGAACCCTTCAGAATAAAGTTTATATCCAATCTGATGTTTTTCCTTCTCTATTTTTTACATATTACTTTCTTTAGGATTTTTCTGTGGTGAAATTGATATGCCAAAGAATATTATCTCAGAAACGCCGTATGTCCGGATAGTATTTCATTCTGATTCTTATTCAGAGGAGACGCAGTTTCAGTTTAGCACCGAGATACAGAAACAGGACGAACACTGGACTAAACTTGGACAATTTCATAAGACTCGAAATCGTCGTGGTCAGTTGATCACCTCAACTTATTGTGATCGGATTATTCAAGATTGTTCACCTGGACATTGTTACATCCATTCCCCTGGTTATCCTGAAATTTACCCAAGAAACTTGAAATGCAGGTAAGAATCCACACAACAAGACTTACCTTTACAACTGTTGATATATCATAAGAAATGAATTCAAACCGAGAACAACAAACCAACAAATAACTTGAATGAAATTTTCTTATTTTCAAAATTCATCATCATGGTCACATGTTGTTCATGATATTATTACTGAACTTTCATCTTTCAACTCTATCACTTTATATTTCATTTTCTTTCTCTTCCTTTTCATCTCAAATCCCCATTAACTATTCAGAGTAAAAAGTTTATCTTCATCATGATGATGAAATCAACATAACATTATATGCACTTTATTGTATTATTACACATCACATTATCATTATTACAATTCCTATTCTCATCATCATCATGATCATCATGAAATAATTCACACAGAATAGGAAATAGGGAGAAAGATACTCGAGAAATGGTTAATATTTATGCTCAGTTGACTTGGAGGTAAAAAGCATGAGGAGGAAACAAAAAAAATATACAATAAACTTAATTCAGTAACTGAATATGATAATAAACATATTATCATGATGATGATGATGATGATGATGATGATGATGATGATGATGATAATAATGATTCTGAAAATACCTGTTATATTATTAGCATGTTTTTGGCTCTCTCTCTCTCTCTGTACTCACTTGTTAACATCTCATTTTCATGATGATAATAATGATAATATATCAGGAAAACTTTTGTTTCCTTCATGGTGATCATGATTAAAGGTAACAATCAAACTGGTTATGAACAATTTATGATTGAATAAATAATGTAAATGTTATTATAATTAAGATGATTAGTGTTCAGGTTCCCTGAGAATTGAATCTAGAAGAAATAATTTCTTTTTCCCTGAGTAAATATCATGATTATTATTATGATATTTTCCTTCTGCTAAAACTTTGTAAACTTTTTCTCGACTTTCGACTAATATTTGTTTAATCTAATTTCTAATAACAGTTTAATTGATTTCGAGTTAATTTTAATCGATTTTGATATTTGTCTTTTTGTTCTTTAGTTTCAAGAGTGAATTTAAATTCTCTCGGTGTTTTTATTTCTCTTAGAACTTTTTTCCCTCTTTTAACTCATCGAATCAACGATTTACTTGTTACTCAAGCTGGAAAGATGAAAAAGAGTTGATAGCAATTGAATGACGAAGATTATTATTGGTTTTAAGAAGGAAAAGGATTGAGATTATTTTTTTCGAATTTGGAGAAAAGTTTATCATCCAAGTTACGAATTTTTTTCTTCTTCTCTCTTTCAGTCTTTCAAAGTTCTTAAACTTTTTCATCCATCATTCCTGATCAAATGATTTAGTTCATTTCTCATCATCATCATTTCATCTTCTTCTTCATTCTCTATCTGCAAGTTTTCAGGATAAAGTCATCAATCTTTATTAGGGAAAGATTTTCTCTTTTTTCAGAACTCGAAGCTCGAACTGGTTTATTTTAGTTCTTATTGTTGTTATCTGGTGAAAAGATCAAAATTTTAAACTTTCGCTGGGATTTAATTCATTTGATCTCTCTCTCTCTCTCTCTCTCTCTCTCTCTCTATCTCGATTCGATGCTTGATGATCTTCGAACTCAAACCAAACTTTTCAATTCAGAAGCAAAAGATTAGTTAGTTTTTTTATTCTTTTCGAAAAGTTCAGAATCGAAATTTTTTTTATTCCAATCCACGAACATCTTCTTCTAAGGTTATCGCTACCCACTCATGAAGAAAATTTCATCATGATTCTTGTTTATATCATCTATCTCTATCTCTCTCTTCATCCTAACCACCCCACCTCTCCCTCGTTAACCCACTTCCTAATCCACTCTGGGATGAAAACGTTTTTGAATCAACAATAAAGAAAAAGATAATATTGAATCAATCAACAGACTAGACAATTAATCACTTTCTACAATTGAATCAATTTCTTTTACCATTCTTATTTTTTTTTATACGAAAACAAAAATTTCAACCTCATCATTTCCGTTTCCTTTCCACTTGAATAAAAAATTTACTAGATATTTAATCAAATCACCTGGTGGATTAACCAAACTTGAAATTGTTGACATGGATATTGATGGTGAACAATGTGAAGGGATGTTAATCTGTTTCCCTCGACCAGTAACTCGTAATTACAATCAATGCCCTTACGATTCAATTAAAATTTATGACGGATCAACATCCAAAGATCAACTAATTACATCACTTTGCGGAAGGTAATAATAACTTAATTTACTACTATCATAATCATCATCATCAGTGTTACAACATGATCATTATCATCTTCATATTTATCATCCAATTTGTCTTGAAATGATGAAGAGCCGAAAGAAAAAACTTATCATCATCATCATCATCATAAAGATTTATCTTCCATGGAATCACAATCATCTTAGTAATCATGTTAATCATCACCATTTAATAGTAATAAAAACTGCAAAATTCAAATCATTATTATCTTGACATGATAATGATTCAGTTAATGATTCATAAGATACTCATTTTTTTTAATGAACTTCAAGTGTTGATGATAATGAGTTTCACTTTCATGGTTCATGTGATACTTTTGATAACAATTTTAACTCTCAACTTTTTTATTTCCAAAATTATCTCATATTCAGAGGACGATTATCATCAAATATAATCGCCTCCCAGCCCTGGATGCTCATTGAATTTGAATCGTCGCCCGCTGGACGATTAGTGGACACTGGGTTTCAGATTAAAATCGAGACTGATATTATCTTTGATTCTGGTCGTTCGGTTGAGGTAAGTTCAGTTAGAACAATTTTCATTCTGTCCATTTCAATTTCTCAATAGATTATCATATTATCTGTCATTCTCATGGAGTATCATTAGTGTCATTGACATTGGACTTAGATTCTTAATCATTATCATTAATAATATCATCAACTAAATGGTTCTTGTTGAGATGATAAACATTTCGCCTTTGACCTTAAATGACACATTAACAATTGACCTTTCAACTGACCAGAATTAGGAATGACCTCCGGTTACTGTGATGGTCACTTTTCATCTTATCGAAAGTTTCATTTTTCTTATTTTTTTCTTCCTTTTTTCTTGCTGTTTCAATTGATCCCAATAAGAGCCAAAATCAATATTATCCATGTTTTTATATCTTCTACATGATGATGATATTTATCATCCACAGTCATCATCACCACTACTACTACCACCTCATCATCATTATTGTTATTATATCATGAGAAAATATAACAAAGAAATCAATTGAACCTCTGGAATTAGATATTATTATTTGATATTGTAAACATATTATCAACATTTAAACTGTCATCAAATTGTTCATCATCATGATTGTGAACAGTTTTCAACTTGATTATCCAAGTGTAATGAGAAAAAGTAAAAGAGACTCGATCGAACTCAGTTAGAACTTTTATCTGCTCCCTGAAAATATTATCACGATGAACATAATCATCGACAGTAAATAATAACAGTTATTATTAACACTTATGTCAACAGTTAATGATTATATTTAGTATCATGAGAATTACTGAACTTATCGATGTTGTTATATGGAAATCGATAGTTTTCAAAATTTCTGATATCAACTTTTCCCTCTACTATTATTCAGGTTTCACCTGATGGATCATGTTTACTTCAAGAGACTATAACTGATTCAGTTGATTCAAGTATCTTCACCAATCCTCGTTCATGGTACCCTGGTAATGTTACATGTTCATATCTGTTCACGGCACCCGATCAATTGGATCACCTTTCAATTGAATTTCTCAGTTTTACTATTGAGCGAATCACTTTGTGCGAGGAAAATGTCAGAATCTATGATGGCCCAGAACCCGATCCATTCAGATTAATGAATAATCTTTGTGATACCAACAAACCCATGGTAAATTTCAATCTCTCTCTCTACCCACCATCTCAAATCCTTCACCATCATTTCCCTGAACAATTTTAATCCTCTTCTCATACCAAATGTCATCAATTTTGTTGAATAATTTTTTTTTCTTCTTGCATCTTAATCATGGCGATGATAATTATCTCTACCATCACCATCACTCCAACATGTATCTGCTTTGTTGATAAACATCACATTCATTCATTAACCTTAATCACTTTGAATCCTTTTCTTTTTTCCCACTTCCTTAAAAAGTCAAACTCTCAAAAGATTTAATTAAATTCAATGTAATTGATTGTCTTTTTCATCTCAATCCTATTTCGCTCTCTCTCTCTCTACCTCATCTTCCTTTCCATGATACTACAGGGTGGAGCATCCGAATCAGTCTATGTTACAAGTGGACCTTCACTTCTTGTCCAGTTTCACAGTTCGACTGGTTCATTAGATGGATCATCAATCAACTACCGTTTCCAAGTTAAACGATTAATCCCGGAGATAAAAGTTTCTTCTGAATTTGTTTCACAAAATTGTTCAAAACTTTTCACCGCAATTTCACCTTTAACAATTAACTCATTCTCATCACTTCATGAGCAATTAAACTCTGGTTCATTCACAATCAACCCGTCCGATTTTAACTTCCCAATTGATGGTAAAATCCACTGTAATCTAACCTTTGATGCATCAATCATTTCCCATGGACGGGTTAACGTTTCAATCATTTCACCCTTCAATTCAGCTCTTACCTGTGGTAAATATTGTGATATCGGAATTCTCGGAGTTAATCAGCCTAAATTACTTGTCCACCGGGCAGTTGATTCAACCCATTTTCTGTCACCACTTTGCTTCTGTCAACCCACCGGTCGAGAGTTTCCCTTTAATTTTCAAACTGAATTCTTATACAAACAAAGAGGCTCAAAATTAACCCCTGAACAAGATGAAATCCCCCTGGAAACTATTCAGCTCA
Organism: Panonychus citri; assembly: GCF_014898815.1. Taxonomy (NCBI): domain Eukaryota; kingdom Metazoa; phylum Arthropoda; class Arachnida; order Trombidiformes; family Tetranychidae; genus Panonychus; species Panonychus citri. Next base: position 948,109 of record NW_026515428.1, on the reverse strand, counting down.
TTTCAAATAGTTCACTATTAAGGATTAATATTAATCTTCCCTCGGATTGGGGTCGAAGACCAGAATCAAAGCCGATCAAGGTAATCATCTAATTTTCCCTCAGTTAAAATTGACTCAGAACTTTTTGAATAGAAAAATATTTCAATTCTTTCAATCAAGTTACTCAACTTGATTCATCCATTTCAACCTCATGATGGATCATGATATCAACAACAATGAACAAATTTCATTAACCTGTCAAAAGTTTATCATAAATATTATCACAATCTGAGAATTTGAAAAGTAAACATTTTCATGTTATTATTTTGTTATCAATTTTCATTGATCAGCTGATTAGATTTTCAGGAAATTCAATTCTTTTCAATATCATGAAAATGAACCATTGGTTGTGTTTCATTGGGATGGATTAATTTGATTGACATTATTGTGAATCAATTTTAATTACAACCTAATTTTCAAGGTGATTCCATTAACCAACAATTTAGTTTAATGTCTAGAAAAGTGATTAGTTTAATCAGTTACTATCATTACGTAAATTAAACTTTTCAAGTGAAAAAAAAACTCTCATCACAATTAATTTTAATTACATCAGCATCTTATTATTCACTTATCAATTGGTAACAATTTAATTATCATTAATTAGCCTTAAAATTAGTTGATTTTACCTTTTGATTATATTAATTAATAGTAGCATTTGTAATTGTTGTATTTAAGATTAATGATCAGATTTAATTGTTATCATTAGTGAAGACATTATTTTTATTTTATTTTTTCCTCTTGTTTAAATTGAGTTTCCTTGTTGTTGATTGTTGATGATTAATTGTTTACAACTTTTGATTTTTAAGATAATAATAGATTATTGTGATTTATAATGATTAAGATAATTGATTATAATCAACAATTGGAGACTTTTGTTTTCCCATGTTGTTCATTTGGATCATGTAATAATAATAATACAATTATCATGAGAAATTGAATCTCGAAAATCGTTAATCATTGTTGATTGTTGGAGATTTTTTTTTCAAATTTCAAACAATCAATTGTTGATAAAAATGGTCACAGTTAAGGTCATACAATCAATTACACTTATTATCCATCAGTTGATGATAAATGATGAACATGAGGATCGTAATCAATGATTAATCAATCGTTTTATTAATTGTATCAAGATGATGATGATGAGTATTAATGAGAAATATCAATTTGATTCAATGTCACAGTCTAAAAATATTGATGAGAAAGACAATTAAGGTTCTTAATCATCGTCATTAGGATTAGGATTAAGGATTAGATTCTCTAAGCGGTCAGATCATTATTATGAACACGAATTTAAAAACTGGCCGTTAATCAAAATGAATCATTTCAACAATCAAATCATGTTCGTGTTTGAACATAATGATTACCTCTTACTAAGTTTATGTTAACCTTTGATGTGATGGAAAAAGATTTGAACCTTTTAAATTCAAACTTTATCCTCATCATCATCTCGAATCTCATCATCATTCACCTCCCAGTTTAGACTCTCCATCCTCCTAATCATCATTATCATCATCTTTTAAAAAAAAACTCGAGCATCAATTACATTCAAATTTCTGAATTCTAATCATTTTCTCACTTTTATCTTTCTCTTTAACTTTCTGCATCATTGATGAAGATGATGAGGAGGAGGAGAAAGAGGATGAGGATGCTAAAGGGAGGAGAGAGAGATGCTACTAATGATTATGATAAGGGAAATGTTAAGTAAAGGTAAATAATCTGGATGAAGATAAACTTATTTGATTATCAGGGTTCCAATGAAAAATGACCTTAAACCGGATCAAGGCTTAGATTCAAGTCTTTGTATCTTTTTTTGTGTCTTTCCTTGTGTACAAAAGTATCCAGAGTATTTCCTGGTAAATTTAACAGCCATTCATGATAATGTTTACAAAGAATGATGAGTAAGAGAGAGAGACAAATGAAGATGAGCAAAATGATCATTTACAAAATGATAGCAATTTAAAGCAATGATTATAATCATTTAGTACCAACAACAATTGTAACCACATTCACCTTAACATGATCATCAATTGACACTGGAGGCTCAATATGCTCAATGTAACAATGATATGAATCATCATCATCATCATTATCATCCTTGGGAATCTATTTCCGGTAACCAGGTTGTTAATTAGCTTTTCATTAGCTCCAATAAGATTTGCAGAAAATAGCAGCATGAGAGAGAAAGATAATCTTAATCTTTTACAAGATAAAATGATAATCCAAACAATAAGATTAGATTGAAACTTTTTAAATCTTCTCGTTTTTTTTTTACTCATTTTATTACATCATTTAGGTATTAGTCTTGTGTATTTGCACTTTAATTTGATTCAGATGAAATTAACTTGCAACAATCAATCTTATCCATTGATTATTTCACATTTTATTCTCAGCATTTTCATTGATACTTGTTGGTGATATTAACTTGTAATGATATTTATATAATGTTACTCAATGATATATAAATACTTGAGTTCAATTTCATCCTCATCATTGATTAAATTCTCATTCTGATGATGATCATCATCATGTTATTGTTGACTCTTTCTACTGATAATCAACGATGCGAGTAATAATCAGAGTATAAAAAAATTAGATGATGAGGAAAATTGAAACTACACTTGAAAATTGAGTTTCTAAATTGATCTCATTTACTTTTGACCATGTTCATCTCATGGTTAATATCCTCTTCCAATTTCCTACTCGTTGTTCATCACCATGTGAACCAGAAAAAAAAGCATCTTAATCTTTTTGAAAGAGGAAGAGACAGAAAATCTTTTTCATCATCATCCCTGAAAGTGAGAATAAAGGTAAAAGATGAAGTGTGAGAGAGAGAGAGAATAAAATTCAGATTCAGTTTGAAATTTTATCGATTCCATTGAGATGAGTAACTTGAATACATTTGGAATGATAATGTCAATACCTATTGTCATCATGTTTGTTGATCATCATCATCAGATTGAAATAGTTACCATGATGATGATGATGGTTCAGGGATCGAGATTAAATTCAGTGATAACATGGAAATCGCTGAATTTAAAAGAGGAAAATATAAGAAAAGTTCTCCAATGCAAATGGACACAAAAGAAACACCAACAATTTTTGGAAGCCTTTTCCCTCTCTCTCTCTCCCGGAAGTCTTAGATAAGAAAAGAAAATGGAGAAAGAGAAAAAGGAAATGGTAATGATAATTTTGAGAGAAAGAAAATTTTATCAATTTAAGATGATGATGAAAAAACAACGTTCCATTCATGATAATGATGATGGAGTAAATTGTTTCTTCCCATGAACCAACCTCCACCTTCATGACCCTGATGATAATGATGATGATGATGATACAGCTTTTTAAAATGTAGTCTGATATCAATGAATTGAAGATCCACCGGGAGATGATATTTTTACCTTCCCAAAGGTGAACCTCATCCTCTTTCTCATCATCCTCTTCCCTCTTCAATATTAAACATCAACTTTAATATATAACAAGTCACCCATACAATTTGATACTCTTTCTCTTATCATCATCATCATCATCATTATCATCCTTTTGCTTATTGAATCCTTATTTTTATCTTCCTCATCCTCCTACTCTTCCCACCCTTACACTCCCCATGGTATCTCTATGGCAATAAGTTTTTCAGATGAGGAAATTGTTACCAAGTATATTTTTCATCATCTATTTTCATATGAATACCTTATCTTCAATCTTAATACTTTGACTTTCATATTCATGGAAGATCTGGAAGATGAAGATGAAGATGATGTGGATCCTCATCTCTCTCTATCTCCCAATCATATTATTCATGTTGTTTGTTTCCTTGTTTCCATGTTGATTTTTTTTTCTCATCATCTTCCTCCCTGTTTAAGGTTCATTTCATTTTAACTTTTTCCTTTCATCATTTATCATCAACTCTTTATTGGCTCAATATTTATATCAATCAAAGATGATAACGGATGATGACGATGATGATAATGATGATAAGATCACAAAGGAATACAAAAATCATCAGTATCTCTCTCTCTCTAGTTCTTACAGATATATACTCGAATATTATTTATCATCAATTGATAATGAAGTTCTGACATGATTATGAACAAAATTTTCTTCAAATGATTAACTGATTTTGGATAATTTTTTTCTCCCTCGATTTTTCATCTCAATTTGATACAAACCTTTTTCCATGTTCATTTCAATTATCATGTTGATCTCTATTTATATTTGAAATCTACCGGTGATTTCAATCAGATGTACAAGTTGTCAGGAGGTTAATCAAATTGTTAATCATTAACCAGACACCTTTACTGATTACATGGTGGGTCGAAAGGTGGAGACTTCCTCTTTTACATCATAATTAAGAAAAACATTAGTTACTTTCATTAACTGATGATTAGATTAACTTGACGATTCTGAGTTTGATTATAACCATTAACTTAATTCAATGTTCCTTACCCACCTCAACCTCCATCACCCACTCTGATATTTGCTCCTTTATATTGATTATGTTACAATATTTTCATCAGTTAGTTAGTCAATTGTTATAAGTTAATTTACTTTCCACCCACACAGCAAATTTCCCACTCCAAGAGAGAGAGAGAGAGAGAGAGAGAGAGAGAGAGAGAGAGAGAGAGAGAGAGAGAGAGAGAGAGAGAGAGAAAAGTGGAATAGGAAAATTTTTGGTTTCATATTCTGGTTTATATCTCAGGCTAATCATGAAAATTAATAAGTAAAACTGATTGAATAACATTTTCATCTTGAAATAATTACAATAAGGATGGAAATGGTTTTTATCATCATCTTTTCATCATCAAAAGTTAATAGCATCATCAATGATGATAGAGGAGGAAGATGAGAGGAAAAAGTTTACCTGGATAATATTATTATTATATTAGAAAAGAGAAAAAAAATTTTTCTCTCTCTCAATAAATCGATTGATATTGGTAATTGTGTTTCTCAGGTGAACCATGTTATTATCACCATGAATGATTAAACTGCAAGTATTAATTGTTGATGAAAATGCAATTTACAAAATGATTCAATTGCTGTTGATTGTTATCAATATATAACAAATATATCATTAGATTTTTTTTATCCACTCCCAAATCTCACTCCCAATTCCTACCTTGGATTTTGCTAATGTTAATGATATAATGACGATGATAATGATGATAATACACACCTACATGATGATGGCGGTGATGATGATGATGAAAATTTATTCATCATTTGATTGCTGTAAATTTATGTTGCACATTCATCTGGATTTGAATGTTTGGTAATTTCTTCAGATGATTAAAGTTTTTGTGATTAATCGAATGAGCATATTAATCAATTCAATCAACTGATTAACAGAGAGATATTTAAATTGCTCATCGACAATCAGTTCGAAGGTTCAAATTAAAAAAAGAGATTGAGAGAAGAAAAAAAAGTTCGAAAACTTTTTTTTTCAATTCTAAACTTTAAGTAAATATATTTCATTATTATCTCTCTCTCTCTCTCTCTCTCTCTCTCTGAGTAGTATATTTGTCTCACCCTGAGATTTTCACACTCTGATGGTGTGTTAATGTTTACTGTTAAATTAAATTGTAATTAATTAATTCATGCATGCAACTTGTATATATACACATAAATCAATCTCCATGATAACTCATTCAATTTGTTTTCTATGGGAATTTATTGTATTGAGTATATAACATGTATACAGAATTATTGTCCAAGTAGGTGGCAAGTCCTTGGAATCCTTGAGCATTAAAAAGTCAATAGATTTTGCTTCATGTGAATTTCATGATAATGATTGAGAAAAAAGCGAAAAACTTGAATAACTGAATTTTATTTTTTTTCTCTCCTCAATTTGAAACTTTTCTTTGCATCTCTTTTTCATTCCCTGTGGGAAGTGAACTTGAATGTATGTTAATTATGATGATGATGATAATATTAGTGTTATCATTACAATGGGATGAGGATGAAAATATCACTGAATTTGAATGTTAGATATTTAAATGTATCTTCCGTTTTTCATCCTCTTGGTTGATGATTTCCTGTCATTCAATTGCTGTCAAGGTTGATTTAAATTCACTGAGAGTATTAAACATTAACAATCACCCTTTTGATTTACATACATGAGATGGGCAGAGTGATGATAATGATGATGAGTATCTTGAGATGATGATGATGATGATTATGTTGGGTTGATGAGTAAACAGAAAAAAAGAAGCGAAAATTTAACTAAAAATTAATGGTAATTGTGTCATTAGGATGATGGTGGGAATTGAGTTGATGAGAAGGTGGAAACATGTTATATCCTTGTGAAGATAATGATGAGGATGGAGGATGAAGATGAGGATGAGGATGAGGATTGATGTTCACTGGGCTGGGTTAGGTTAAATTATCAAAGTAAACACAATCAATGGTAAGGTAATATATTAACACGCGTTGTTGACCCTCTAATAGTAAATGATTATGTTAATTGTTGGGAACAATTTTCCAAACAAAAAACTGTTCAATTTCCTATTGACGATGTTACCGATTTCCTGATTGTGTCCATCAATCATTAATTTTAATGCAATTAAAAATTTGATCAGTTGATTAGTTTACAATCTTAATTTGATTTGAATGCAATGCAAAAAAGTTTTTGCAGTTTCTGTAAAATTATTAACAATCAACTGATATTTTCAGATTTGATTTGATTTGATTTTGTATTTTTTATTTGTCATCATGGTGACAACAACAATTAGAGTTATAATTGATTAAATTGCTGTAAACTTGTTGATTGTTTCACTTGGATAGATTTTGTTGTTATTACTTGTTACTTTATCATCTTCATCCTCAGTGGATTTTGATCCAATCCTTGGATTGGTTCATGTTAAGGTTCATCAGAACTCTCATCGAGTAATATTGCAAGAAGATAATTCTGAACTTTTCTCTGAGTAATTGTCATGAGATTCATTTGGTTTATCAGAAAACATTAGCAATCAAAATGGTAAAGTGTATGTGTTATTTTTTTTCATGGTCTCTTCCTGATTCATCTGAATGCTCATGAAACTATCGACCAGAACTTTACCTTCAATACTCTGGAATTGTTTTTCATGATGATGATGGTGAGACATGAACTTTTACCATGTTGACCTGAGAATACAATTTTTTTTTTCTTTTCTCTTTATCTTTCTCCATGTAAACAGAACTTTATCTCTAATGATATTTTTCTTCCTCTTCCTGTTTATCTTCATCTTCCAAACCTTTTGTTTTTCTTCATCTTTTTCGCCATCATCATGACAACTATTAACTCACCATGTTGTTGTTATCACCATTTATCAATAATCAAATGATGATAATATTAACCCTCCGATTCGAGGTTCGAACAGCCACAAAAACAGTTCTAATGAGTCATTAGAACTTTTCTCCCTTTCGATTAGCTAACAATTTATCTCGCCTTCAATAATTACCGATTCTAATCATTGAACTAAATAATCAAATTGGTTCATTAGTTTCATCTAATTGTCTATGTAATAATAATAACTCTGAGATGAAAGTTCCAATCGATTGAGACATTACATGAAAATCAATCAGAATCCATGGTGATGCTTAAAGTTTCACCTTTCAACTTGATTTTTCAATTCTTAAACTGTAAACCTTAGTACCCCTGCTATTTCATTTCATGATAATGTTATTCATCATCATGGTGATGATGATAATCTTCCTGATTTTCACCCACCTAACATGATGAAAAAAAAACCCTCCCTGTGGGTTCATTCATTGAGTTAGAGACTTTGAATATCTCTGAATAACTTTTTTTCTTTATCCATGATATAATTCACCCCAAGTAATAATATTATCATGAAACTATTATCATCAGTTTCTTGAGTGATGAATATAATAGTAATCATCATTATCATCATCATGATATCATGTTAATCATCCCTGCTCTTGGCATATTAACCAAGGAAAAATTTTCTACCTCGTCATGAGGATCATCATGATTGAAAGTGTAGATAAGGTATTCCTTATGAAGATCAGAATTATCTGATTACATCCTGGAGTTAATCTTAACTGAACTTTTTCTTTGGAAAAAAAACATATGTTCGAAAAAAAAGTTCACCTTTTCGAAAACTTTTTTTTCGAATTTTCTTATACTCGATCTCCTCGATTCCATAAGTTAATCAGAGTTAATTGATGATCTAATTTGAAGAAAGAAATGGAAAAAAAAGTTGATCTAAAATTCAGTTACTGAATTTTAATCACTTGATGGATTAGTTTAGAATTTTAAATTCGAAATATTCTAATTACCTTTGTTATCATAAAGTTCTGAAATTTAAATTCAATGGAGAAAAAAAGTTATTCTGATATTATTTTGGAATCATGGTAATCATAAGTTCATATGTTGGAGTAACTTTTTCACCCTAATGTTATTATCTTGGTAATTTTCATCATTATCATGGTGATAATAAATTTCTGGTTCATGAAATAACTGTCATGATAATAATGATAACAAGTCTCATGAATTCCCTGAAAATATTGTTACCTTATTTGTTGTATCATCGACAACTTAATGACCAGTTGACCATAAACAAAAAGATCAACTCTCCCTTCAACAATTAACGATTATGATTCATGATAATATTTATCATCATCACCATGAGTCAGAATAAGTTACAGGTATCATTAAATTCATGAGATAATCAGTTAGTTTCAGAGATTTAACTGATTCATCAGATTAATTTTAGAAAGAAAATGAAGAAAAAAAAAATGGTTGAGTTTACAAAGCTAATATCATGAATATATATCATCAGATAAACTGAAAAGAAAAGTTCAGTTATCAGTTTTTCATGATGATGATGCATCATAAGCATCATCATGCTAATCTAATAATAAAATATATGAGGAAAAAAAGTTTGAATTTAAATTGATAAAAGATGATGATGAAAATATATTACATGATATTTAAATTGAACATTTGATTCAATTTGATTGGAGCATTTTTCTCATCATGTAATATGATTTTTTTTCAGGTTAATTCAGAGTCTCAGGAATATACATGAAGAGACAAACATGATGATAAGAATGAGAATACAAAGTTACTCAGAATTTTCTTGGTTTCTGAGTTTATCTCTCCCTCTTTCATGAACTTATTTACTGAACTTTCCTCAATATAGTTATTATTCAGTTACTGAAATAGAGAGAGAGAATATAAGATTGAATCTGTTCAGGGTAAACCAGAGTTTCATCCTGATTCCATGTTGAATCTTCTGAAACTGAATATTATATTTACACATGTGAATATACATGGAAATAGTTACTTCTGAACTTTTTCCTCTCTGAACTTTTTTTTGTATCTTTGTCTCTCTCTCTCTCTTTTATATTCACCATGTTATCACCTTGAAACACCAGAAGAGTTGGTGAAACATTTATCCACACACACTCAGAATCTTAACTCAGGGAAACACGATAACCCAGATAATGATATTGTCTAACCCTGGAATCCTTCATGATAATATTTCATCTTCATGTAAACTCATCAAGTAAATATTTCCATCCATAGAGAAATCAAGAAGCTTCAAATAATAATAGAAAGGAAGAAAAAAAAATTTCTTTCAATTTTTCACTTTTTTCTCATGTGTCAACTTTAGTTATTATCTCCATGAACTTTTTCATGGACTCATGATGACAGAGACAATTTCACTCTTACAATGACGTCTACGATTAGCCGGGAGCATGAAGATCACCAAACTAATAATGAACTAATTGTTGTAATTAATATTATAATCATAAAGTTTGTTACTTGTATCAAGACAAATAATGATGAGACTTTCATACCCTGCAGGCAAAATACTGAATATCATCATGAATTATTGACTCATAGTATGAGAAATAATATTATCCGAAATCAGAAAAGTTCATATGAAAATCGTTACTAATTAATAATCAGGGACAAAAAAAAGATACACAAATGAATTCCAAGGACAAAATGTATAAATATATTGATCACTTGAAGATTCTGAGTAGATTCATGATAAACTCATGGGTTAATATCATCATCTATTGACCTAGATGGCAATTATTGTCTCTCAGTAAATAAACATCATCATCATCATCATCATCAGGTTAAATATACTTATATTTAGGTTTATCATCATCATCAACATAATCAACAACATCATGAACAGTTCAAACTCATCACCCTGAAGCTGCCTGAGGATAAGTAATAACGTTTTTGGAGAAACGTTCAGCTTGATGATAGAGATAAAGATGAGGATGATATTTTCATGATTCAAGATGAGTTAACCTAAGAAACATTATCAAAATAATGATAAAATTAATTAGATGAAACAATTTTATCCATTGGTTGTGATAACATTAAGAATCAGAATCAGAATCAAAGGTAAATAAGTAACATTGGAAACAATTTTTTTTCCTTCTTCTTCTTCATCACTTGTTTACATGAGATTCAATTACGATTAGATACAAGAAACTTGTGATTACAAATGAACAATTTAATCAATTGATTGATTGACAGTTTGTTTAATGTAATCAATCAAATCAACTGAGCTCCATTAGGTGGTAATAATAATATTAAGAGACAAATACAAATGTACATATGATTAGTTAGTGTGAAAGAGATTGGAAAAAAAAACAATGAAACTATTACATGATTTATGAGATAATGATTGTGAACATTGAAATAGATAGAGAAAAGTTCAGGTAAAATCTGTAAATTACATGGAGGGGAACCAGAATTGTGACAGATTCATATGAATCTGTTACCATTTCAATTACAATGAAAAAACAGTACAATATATCACAAAAAAGGAGGAAGATGAAGAGGTCAATGGATAAGAGAGAGAGAGAGAGAGATAACCAAACATTCAGACTGACCAATGGTCTAGTTGTTTTCATTTCATGCTACAAGTAATAATTCATAACAAGTGAATATAAGAAATTATATATTGAATAAGTAATAATAATATTATTTTATTTTTCTGTGTTTTTGTTTATCATCAAGAATGAAAATATCGGTAAATTGTTGAACATGTAAAAACAACATTATTTTATCATTTGGTTACTGGTCAATAGATAAACTCAACAACTGAAACGGAACAAAACTTTTTGTTTTTCATTTCTTTTATTATTTTGATACAAAATTTATTATTATTATGATTTCAAGTCTGAATTATTAGTTAGCATCCCAGAATAATATGAAATATTTGTTAACTATTGGCTGGGAATTAATAGATTGTAATGGAATCTGTAAGAGAAATAAATCTTTCATGATGATGATTACAATTGAAAAGGTAAAAATCCATCAGCTTAATAGGAAAACAATCAAATTGATTTGATTGTTACTCTTGCAACTTTTTTTTCTTCTCTTCCATGTTATCATGTTTCCTTTCATTCTGAAAGCTTTGGGTCCTTTTTTTCCGAGTAACTTCAGGTTCTCCTTTTAGCTTTTTAATATCATCACTGTCTTTTCACCTCAATTCCACTCCTACTCTCCTTCATCTCCATCTCCTTAGTTTCTCATAATATGAGCTACTGATGTTTCTTTAAATAAAGTAGAATATATTTCATCATATTATTATACAAACAGGGAGTGAAATGAAGGTAATATCATCATCATCATGGGTACCACCAAATGCTCACTCGTGTGGTAAAAGTTTTAACTGGAATTATTATTACGATTAGTATTTTTTTATATTCTTTTCTCCTCCTTTCTGTCAAAACTCATCTTCATCATCATGCAATCATCATGGAATCTGTGTAACTTGGAATGAGCGAAAGAGATGAGGAGGCAATGAGGCAGTTTTCCATTGAAGTTCCCTCTCCTCTCTCTCTCTCTCTCTCTCTAACTATCCATCTTCTCTCTTACACCATCACTTTCATCTTCATCATCCTCGTCTTCTTATCGTATTTTCCTTTTGACTTTATTCCTTCTTTTTCTCTCGCCTTTCATTTTGACTGACTTGTCTCTTTTTCCACCTTCCTCTTCCTCCACATCTCCCAACATGACAGTTACTTTTACTTGAAACCCTCTGAAGGCTTGAAAATATCTCAGGCTTACATATTTCACTTACAGAAATTCATTTTCAAGGGTCTACTTCTTGACCCTACCTTTTTGTTGAAGGGGTGATGGTGATGATGATGATGAGAGGATAGAGACAAATATGAATCTGATGATGATGATAACATATCGTCTAAGTCCCTCGTGTATCAGATTGAGAAGCGCAACTGAACTTGAACAGAGAGAAAAACTATTCGATGTTTAATCTTTTGGAAAGAGAAAAAAACTTCGAATGATATAAAAAGATGATGAGCAAGATGAAAAAGGTGAAATCAGAATACATGAAATGAAAGTTTCTCCTCCAAATAAACAGTCCAAATGATAACTTTGATTTACGATGTTAGGGAGATCCCTTTAAAGATTCTATCTCTCTCTCTCTCTCATTGATGTCCATCATCATCATCAGCATCCTCATCATGTATCATCATTTAGTCATAACAATATAAAAGAAGATCATTATGTAAGTGGTAATAATAATTCTCATTGAGACCAGAAAATAAATTTCAATTCATTTTCTGTATCAAGTTTATTATCATTGATTATTCATCAAATTTTCTTGCATCTTCAATTTCCTCTTCTCCCACCGGTGGGTTTGGTTTTTTTCTTGTTTATTTCATCACTTTTATATTTTCATCTGATTTTTGGGTGACCAGTTATCACTTTTGATGTCACGCAATCACGAAGAGAGCAAGAACGAGAGAGAGAGAGCAAGAACGAGAGAGAGAGAGAGAGATACCTGGACAAATGATAGTAAAAAATAATCATAATAATGACCACAGATGAGAAATACTAACCTATGGTAATTATAATGATCATGTCAATATGATTAAATTGATTATCTCTCATAATATATAATTGATAACAAAGTTTATATCAATATAAAAACGTTCAAAACTTATACTCACATACACAGGTAAATGATGATGTCCAGTTGGATGATAATGATGATGATGGAAATGATAATAAATGACTTGTCAAAATAATTGATTTTCAAAACAATTAATTGAAATGATTATAATCAACATCATTATCAATAATAATAATATCATTAGGATTAATATCTAACCTCCTACTACTACTACACCTCGAGTCTTCAATGTCCAGTTAATAGCCTCAAGTCCAAGTTGAAAAAAAGTACAATTAGATTAATTGTAATGATACGAACAGAAAAAATCTAATGTAATAAATGAGAGAAATTTACAATTAACTTAATAACTATTAAGGATCGAGAAATAATTATTAGTTTAAATTGTTGATTGAAAATGAAAAATTCGGAAATAGCCTGAGGTCATTTTCAATTAGTCTGATTAATTGTATGATAGAAACATAAGGTTATCATGAAGTTAAATTGTTGTTCGCTGATTAATGTGACATTTTGATTGTGATAATTTAGAACTTTAAATTGTTGGATTAATGTTTTTTTCTCTCTCTTTTTTTTTCTTATTTTTCCAACCTTCGAATTCGTTATAAGAATAATGATAACTTGTCGAAAATTCGTCGAGATGATTTGTTCTATTGCGAAGAAAAGAAGAATAAATTTCTTTGTGGAAAAAAGAATAGAGATGAACATTTCATCACAAGATCGAACTTGAATCATATGTTGATGATTTTCTCTTCCTTGTCATCCTAATCATCTCTTTCTCTCTCTACTTTTGGCTTCGTCTTTAAATTGAACTTTCATTTTCGACAAAGAAATAAAAACTTAACTGGATAACAAAACATTATCAGAATTTCAATTAGTTTTAAAGACAATTCTCTCTCTCTCTCTCTTTTTCTGTTTGTCAAAACTATTCCTCTGATTCCTGAATCTTTTATCCTCATCATGATGATCATCATCAGGCTCACATTGCAATCTTCATCTTAACCATTGATTATCACGATATCTCTCATATCATGTCCTCTTTTTCACCAAGTTGTTCATCACCATCAGAATAGTTGCTTCTTGGTTACGAATTCACTTAGAACTTTTTTATCCATATCCATTCATGAGATCAAATTATTATTTGGAATTTGAGTTCTACATGTAACCAAAGATCGTAAAAGTCTTTTGATTAAATAACACGCAAAGATCATCATCATCATCATGAAGAATCGAAGAGAAAGAAAATAATATTAACAGTAAAACGAATCAATAAGATTTTCTGTTCAATGTCAATCTAAGATTAAAATTGATTAACTTTAATTCCCAGGTTAATTACTGTTATATTTTCATCATTTTCCTCCATAATTATCAATGAAAATAACGGTTATATTATCAATAATAACAATCGTCCAACTGATTGTTATCATTTGAACAATTTTCTCAATATTGTTCATGTCAATTTGTTGTTATTTTTTTTTCTTCAGAACTTTTTTCTCTCTCTCACTTTAATTTCACATTTCAATGGATTCAGTAACTATCTCTTTCAATTATCTCAGCATGAGAATATACAATTTCCCCCTGGTTTCATCATCTCTATTTATCCTTCTTTTAATTGTCTATTGATACACTTTACTTATTGTTACTCCAAAGATTGTTATTGATTTTTTTTTCTTCGCATTTTCTTCAACATGAATCAATATTATTATCCCTCCATCCAATTGCTTATTACTTTGGTTAGATAATTAAATTTCCAAATGATCACACGAAATCAATAGATTAATTGTCGATGATGAAGATAAATACATAAAAGAATATGATTAAATTTCTTTGTGCGTGTTTAACCACAATTCTAATGAGCAAAGTTATTAAAATCTCGCAGCATCTAGAGAGAGTTTTTATCAATACATATTCTTATTTTTCTTCATTGTTGTTCTGTGTTTTCTGAGTCGGGAAAATATTCGCTAATTGTGAACATTTCAATTAATTTGGGTTCTTTTTGTTTCGATCAAATTTTAGATCAATTTTCGCTTCGTGAGGGAATCGCGATGTGGACCTGAGGAGATTATCACTTATCCATCACAGCTACAAGGAAGTATTTTGTTTCCTTTTCAAAAGTCCAAATCACGGCAGTCAGTTTCGCCCATGGTTCGGACAGTAGCGATGACCAATAAGATGACAACTGTAAATAAAAGGCCAATGGTCAATCAGTCCTCTTTGGGGCCATTTGGATCACCTTTGGCCTCCTCGTCGGTACCAATTGTATCCCAATCGCATGATGAACAATCCTGGGTATCGCCGGAATGGCCTTTGTTTTGCAAATGGCGGATCCATGTGATGCACGACGTTGACCTGACCTTTAACGTTAAAAATTTGGCTCTTCCGCCCGATTGTTCAAACAATTTCCTATTGATCAAAGATGTTCCCTTTTGTGGTTACAATCAACCAATTCAATCGGAGTATAAATCATCAAAAGGTTTATCATCATCACCATCATCATCATATCATAATCATCATGTTCATCACTCTCATCAGCATCATCATCATTCAAGTGGTTCTGATGGTCAACAATTAATATCCAATCCAGTTAATGGTCATCCAAATAGTATAATTATGAGACGAGATGAGATTCCAAGTTATATCAATGGTTATCCGATTACCGGTGATCAAGTGATCACCGATAAACCAATTGATAAAATTGTCGATATTTACCTGAGTTCCAATGTACCTGAGGTGACATCTTTCCAATTGTATTGGACACAATTGAAAATGTTACCTGATGCCGTTGATACAACTGAGCTATTGGTCTCCCTTTCAGCTGATTGTGATTTCTTTTGTAAATCATCACGATCTTGTCTTAAATCATCACTGGTTTGTAACGGTTTCCCCAATTGTCCAATTAAATCGTTAAACACTTTGGACAGTTCGATATCGGAAGATGAATCGGAAGAACTTTGCTCGAAACCATCGCTTCTTCATTCACTGGTATCAAATCGTTTCCTTCTAATTGGAATATTATTACTAATTCTAATCATCCTTCTTCTTCTTATAATTACAATTACCCGTCGATTGTTGGTTAAATATCGTCGTAAAATTGATTCCACATCATTCTGACAATTACCTTCGATCGTCAACAAAAAACAACCAACACCAATTCCTTGTGATTATAATCATTCTGGACACCATGTTGGTTATAATGGACGACGATCAATTGATCAACCGATGATAATTAACTCCAATCAACAATATCAATTATATTATTCAATTGATGGTTCTACTGGTCAATCAACGTTATCTCATTTGGATACAATTAACGATGATCATGTTTACGCTTAAATTAAATCAACAAAATTTAATAATTATGATTAATTTTTGCCTTCACCTAAATTTGCCTTTCAATTTTCATTGATTGTAAATCTTAATTGTAATTGCAATATTAATAATGTAAATATCTAAACTTGACCAATATCTTTTCTGTTTTTATATTGATTATTGTCTATAATTTCGGCACAATTAACTAATTATCAATTGTAAATATCAATTTTAAATTGTAAATTAATGTACAGTTTCACCTTTGATAATCTAATTATATGTAAATTTTAATTCAATAATCAAGCTGAAAATTAATCTAATTGTTGATCAGTAAATGGATTAGATTTTGGTTCTTATAATTTTTCATTTCATTTTCAACAATTAAGATAATTAAAGGTTGATTCAATTAACCACTTTGGAATCCATGTCATATCATTTGCTTAATTACAATGTTGTGTAGTGAACTGGTAGCTAAATGAGAAGTTACCGATTCACTGCTGATGGACTAAATGATAGATTCAGACTTTCGGTGATGTTGCAACATTATTTCAACGAGTCTCGATTTCATCTCTAAATTTACAAATTTTTTCACAAACATACACGAAACCTCCATTATTATGCAGTTTTTTCGGTTCTTTCCATCGATAAACAATATAATTTTTATGTAATTTTGGTATTTTCGCAACGATGAAATGAATAGCCTTGGGTTTTTTTTCAATAGGTTCTCGAAAACGATTGCTTTTAGCAATTGGGTAATGAAATCTTCGCTTTTGTCATCTTCAACGATGTTGCACCCCAATTAGGGAAAAAACGATTAACAATTCCAGTGCATTGTTGTTGATATTTTTTGTCCATGAAATTAAGTTGAATGTAATTAGGATATAGAAAGTACTGATCTCCTTACTTTGATAATCGGGTATCATAGCAGAAAGACTTTTCAGCTCTTGTGCCACAATTCGATGATCCGTTATGATGTCACTTCCAGAAAACATGATAATACAAACACTTATCGTTGTCGGCGAGAAGGCAAAAAAACACAATTTGAAAATTTCATTGCATGAATTTTAAATCTAAACAAATGGATTACCAATACATTGGTCGTTAAATTTATCGAGAATATGGCAATTTCTAGAGCCCGGTTCTTTTAAATTTTTCAGAATTAATCAAAAACGCGCGAACTGCTAAAAATATATAAAATATGATCTTCAGCCAGAAATTTGACTGAAATAATTCGAATCAGAAATTATCACTTAATATGAATTCCAGTTAATCACTTCCTTGGAAATAATAACCAATTGATGCTGAAAAGAAATTGATTAATTAACAATCACCATCATCAGCTAGTAATCAACTGACGTTGTTGTTGTTGTTGATTGTCATCAACAATCAAATCATCATCAACAATTGATGTTGATTAACAAAATTAATATTTGTTAACCTGTTGTTGTTGTGGTTGATCAACAGCAAAAATACCAATAAATGATTGATAACAATCAGTCACAAATTAAATTCAAAAAAGTGAGAAAAGTAAGAGAAAATGAAAGAGAAAAAATGAAAGAAAGGGGAGAGAAAAAGGATTTCTTATCCTTTGATTTCTCTTTCTGAAATTGATTTTACATTACAAATAATGTCAGAATTGAAATTGATTCCAAAAATCACGACAAGAAGTTAATTGAATATCAGCACTATAGAAGCTTAAAAAACACTGTGCCATATCACATCCAAAGGACTTAAAAAAGAAGTAAAAGAAACAAGCTTTGCATTACTTTTCAGTCATTAACACGTCAAAGTCAAATGGTAGCTTATTGGTTATGATAACTGACCGACAATTTAGGTTAAAAGGTGATTACCCTGTCAGCAATTAGTTAATTGTCTCGATTACTTTCAAACGAATGGCAAAACTACTCTTTCTTAAACAACAAAATCAATTGTGATAATAAATCATTTGCCAACGTATCAAATTGTTGTAATTACAATGAAGAAAATCTAATATGTGAATTAATCTAATTGCAAACCTAAGGTGATTCGTAAGGATTAATTGTGATGAAAACAATTTTCTACAACAATTGCGAACCGAATTAAATTTTGATTACTTTACCTGTGCTTAGTTAACAAAATCAAATTTATTCAACTTAATAGTTCAGAGGCATAAAATTTAATTGTACAAATTTTCGGCGATGTAAGTTTTTGCAGAAACCACTCGTGCATCAAATAAGGCTCCTTCCTGACGTTTTTTCGCTCATATGATCTGGCTAATTTTCTTCTTGTCTGGGCGATGGTAAAAGTAGCATAGAGAGGGAGGTGGTCAGACGGAAGCGAAGGAATGGTGAAATCTGGTTCAATTTGGGATCAATGTTGTCGGAAAAACAAAGATATTGACTCAACAACAAGTAATTCAAATGCAACATCAAATTAAAGTAACTCTAATCATACTTATTGATGCACAAATAATGTTGCAACATAACCGAAAGTCTGAATCTATCATTTAGTCCATCAGCAGTGAATTGGTAACTTCTCATTTAGCTACCAGTTCACTACACAACAACCTTATGTGTTGTTCAAGTTTTACAAGATGTGAAAAGCTAATGATGATGTGATTATTGTGCATCATATAAATTACTATTATTCAGTCTACATGTATCATCGTTTTGTATTCTAACACGTGATAACAATAAGATACTTGTATGTACATCAACTATCATGAGATTTCTAGTGCAGGGGATATTCTTTTATAACCTCTGATACACTAGTTGTGCATCATATAAATATGTATAGTTACACTTTGACACAGTATTAAAAGTCGAGTATCAGTATGATACTCTGTGTATACTTGCAGCTATAGTAGTTTGTTGTATTGTTAGTGTTTTTCAAACCGATAACGAATCAAGTATCTTTATAATATAATCATGAATAATCTTTGGAAATGTGTAATACTAGACAGACATTAGCCACAATTATATATGACAGCTTCTTGACAGCTTTAGCAAAACGTTCTGCTGGTCATGTTGAAACTTTTTGAATATAACTCTTTCAATTTGGGCATTATTAACGTGACTAATATTTGTGAGTAAGTGAGCAATATACGATTATAGTCATGATTATATCATACAGATACTTGATTCGTTATCGGTTTCATTACGTTAATATTTCATTACATAAGTCCAATGGTAGCTTATTGGCAGTGTATTGTAAAGCTACCAATAAGCTACCAATTCAGTGTTATTTCCAAGTCCAATGGTATTTCAATATAAATGTAAACTATTGTTTCAAAAGACAATCAATTAAATTATTGAGAAAAAAATTAATTGTTTCGTCAATTGAGATTCATAATTACTTTTTCACAATCAATTTTTGTCAATTAATTGTTAGACTTAATGTTAGAATTGTTAGAATTAACTAATTAGTAAGTTGATTGTGATTGAGGATCAAAAATGTAATAAGAAAATTTAATCATCCATAAGTTGTAGCAATTAATTTAGAATTAGATTGAAAGAATAATCTAAACTAAATTAACTTAATTACTGAACCACAAATCGAGAAAATCTAATCCAATAATTATAATGAAAAGAAATCAAATTAATATTGTTCATAATTAGGGAATTTGTTAATTACTGAAATCGATGATATTCAAATTAATCAATTGATTTGTAAGCAGGAAAAGTTAATTACTGAGTTAGTTGAGTTTCCAATTGTTAAACTTGGTGTGTTAGAAAATTAGATTAGATTAATTAACTAAATCATCTGAAGCAAGAGACAATTTTTTAATCATAATTAAGAGTGAAAAACAAACTTGTTGATTAACTGAATTTACAAAATTAACATTTGATTAAAATCCTTTGGGATTTTTGAACGAGTATATAAATGATTGAGTTGTATTAGTAAATTGTTTCAGTGATCAGTTGATTCTTGTTCAAGTTGTTTTAGTCTAATTCCTCTAATTGTGATTAAAAGTTTCATCTTAATTGTTGTTTCAGATCATGAAGTTAATCAGTTTTCTTGTTATCATGAGTTTATTGGTTAACCTGATCTACTCTCAGGTAACATTTACCAAAGACTGGAAACCCGGTGGTAAACGAAGTGGATTATTGTGCCAATCACTTTCCTCGACAGCCCAACGGGTAAGTTTTAATTGTTGTAACAATTAAATTTGATTTAGTTGAGAAAAAAACTATTACAATCTTTCCAATTGTTTTTCCTTAGGAATCGGGTGATCGGTTGAAAGTAAATGCTAATGAAGACGATCGTAGGAAATTACTTGAGAATGATTATCCTTCATGGTGATTTGATTGAACACCAACATCTAACAATCAAGTCAACAATTAACTTTAATTGCTTCGATTGGAAAAAGTTACATTTCAATATTTGTTAAGTTCAATCAACAACTCAAATGAGGGAAAATTCAATCATCACTAAACTTTCAAGTTCTAATTCACATCTGAATATTATTTTAAAACTTCTATTATCATTTAATTGTAATCTTTCTTTTAAATTGGAATTAAAATGAGTTGATAATCAGTTAATTCAGTTTATTAAACTTTTTTGATTTGAAGGAGAAAAAAAATTCTATTTGAAAAAAGCGCCTTTTAGTGGCTCCATCTTTCGAGTTTCAATGTTACTAATATCAAGTTGCTCGATTTGAATTTTTTGTTTTGATTGTTGATTTTGACTCTTGTTGTTGGTAATTAAAAGATGATTAGCAATTTAGATTTTGGTTGATATCTCTTTTTGATCAGTCCTGAATTACTTTCCAGAGCTGATTAACTTAACGGTCGAGAATAAATTCCCTGATATGTTGAAGTATAAGATGAAAATGATTAATCATTTCAAACAGAGAGATGAAGATGAAAACGAGAAAAGGTAAATTGTTTTACCTTTTAGTTGAATCACAATTAAACCCAAGACACAAATGTAAATTTGTCTTACCAGGTAAAGATAAATGGAAAAGATGGAATATTCAAGTGTTACAAGTTTTGGATTCTCTCATCAACCGTAATCATCATTAACTTTATCACCATCATCATCTTTCACTCTCCATGGTTTTTGGGTGGAGCTGATTTGGAAAAGCAAAGAGAGAGAGAGAGAAGAAAAATGTTTCTCAATAATCTGATTTCTCCATCTTTGTCTCAATCAGATGAAAAGAAAATTATTAAAAGAAAATGGACGATAATGATGATTTAACTTCCATTGGTATAAAAGAGTAAACCTAATTGGAGAAAAGAAAAACAATTTCCAAAGAAAAGCAAAATGGATGGACAACAAAATGGCCGATGAAAGAAAATCAATGTTAACCAAGTGAAGAAAAAGAGGATCAACAATCAACAGGAACAAAGAAATGGTGATAATACAAACAGCAACAAATTGGAAAGGAAAAGGGTCAACAAATAATTCTAATTATAATCACAATTTAACCAACAACAAACAATCAACAAGTGGAAAACCAGCTTACCCTCTCTCTCTCTCTCTCACTACGCCTACATGAGGATTTCCAAAAGTACCTATCAAACTAATGATACTTACTATTAATTAATTAACCTGATTTTACCTTTTGAACATCATATGGATCATTGTGATGATAAAGCCAAGGATAAACAAAGAGAAATTGAAACCAACATAAAGGTTGATCATCTCTCTTTGTGTCTAGGTTAAAGAATCATCTTCATCCCACAAATATGATGATAAAAATTGTTCTCCCTTTGAATGATGAAAGAGAGAAGAGAAAAACTTAAGATATCCCAAGTATCTTTTATTTTGTCTTCTCCCTTCATCTTTATCATCATTATACTCCAAGCCCCTTCCCTCTCTCACTCTCTCTCTCGCCTACTCTCTCATCATCCTCATCTTCAACTTTCTTTCAATGTAAAGTGTTTATTAGTTACTCTCAGGTAACATAATGTTTCAGTTGCTTTACCTGTTGTAACTTAAATTACACTAACAGTTACCATTTAATAGTTTCTTATACCTACAATGATGATGATGATGATGATAATTACTATTATTATTGTGATGATTGTTGATCATAAACTTTAACAACAACAACGACATAGTTTGATTATCAACAAGATCAAATATGTAACTATTATAAGATTTGTCTCTAATTGCGATCCACACAAATTGTATCAAGATTTTTTTTCTCTCTCTGTCTCTTCATACCAATTAAGTTAATTATCTCATTTAATTGATTACCTTTCGTTAAATTATTGAAACTAATTGTTCATCTCTTTGCAACTCTCTCTTTCTCCTTTAATTATTATGTAAATGTTAATATGAATTAACTTTTCTCTCTCTTTCTCTCTCTTGTCATTATTGTCAATCAATGATTCTGTTAACTGTTAACATGAAAACTTTGTTTATATTTTGTGACCTGATTATCCTATTTAATTGTATCCAATCAGTTTATAATCATGGTAATCATCACCATGATGATCATGATCACAATCATGTCAAAGGATTAATTTCATCTCCATCACCATTACCATCAACTCCATCAACACCATCACCAAAATCATCATCATCATCACAATCGTTAATTGCTGATCATTTAGATCCAAAGGTTTTTACTTATTCACAAAATGATTCATTTCTTCAAATTAATTCAACTGATTGTTGGCCTCCTCATATAACCCGATCTCTTAATTTTAAGTTCAAGTAAGTTAATTGTTCACAATTTAGATCATTTTAACATTTCAATTTATTGGAAAATCAGTTAATTTGATTGAATCAGATATGAAACCAAATATTGTTTCAATGTTACTGTTAATTGTCACATTGAATTGTATGTGATTAACTTGATATTTATTATTATTAGTTGCCAGGAGATTTAGTTTTTTCATCAAATTAACCTTGTCTACAATTAATTGATTGTTTACCATTAAATTGTGAGTCTATGTTAATCAAGCAACAAATATAATCAAGTAAATTATCAGCAAAGTTTCATTAAGATGAAGACTAATCATAAAAAAAAAGCTCAACGATGATTAAATTGTGTTGATTGTTATCAAGGTGTTACCATGAACATTGATTAAACACAATTAACCCAAACAATTAATAATACAAGAAAGTAAACTAATCAATAACAATTTTTGGTGGTTCCTTTACCTATGATAATTGTTTACTGATTGTTTATGATTAGTTTTTTATGATCACAATCAACTCTCAACTCTTAGCTAACCAACTATTAATTGTCAAGTGTTTCTAATCAATTACAATTAGTCTCAAGTGTATCTTTATTCATTATGATCAATGATAAATTGTTAGGACTAAAAAGAGACCATAAATAATTAACTAATAACAATTATAACCACGAGAGTAATAGTTAGAGTGAGAGAGGTTGATGATAATCAAATTTAATTGTTGAGGTAAAAAATGATTAATCGTGATGATGAATTTAAATTACAATTCAGTTCCAGTCAACAATTTAATTCTGGTCTCTCCTTTAACCATTGTAATAATAATATTAATATACAAATACAATTTATATTTATAAATTACAACAATCAAGTTTATTGGAAGACAATTTAATTTTTGTGTTGGTGGTTGTTGAACAATTAAGATTAATAATATAATTGCAATTACACCTTAGCTCAGGGTTAAGTCAACAATTAACTTGTTTCCTGTTTTGATTGTTGTGGTTTTCATAATAAATGATTAAGAAACTTTGTCTCATTCAAACTAATTAACTATTGATATTATTAATTGTAATGATAATTAGAGATCTTTAAATGATAACAGTTAATTGTTGTTTAATTACTTAATTATTTGCTGTTAACTTTGATAACGAAACTTGATTATCTTAAATGATCATGAATGAATTGATTTCGCTGATTTGATTACGATTTTTGATTGAAATTTATTTTTCTCTCTTTAATTGTTGCAATTAACAGAACTGATCGTTCAAATGGTTTATTATTATTTCACACAATTAACTCTGGACCAGTTGGTTATCCTTTATATGAATTTCATATAATCCTAAGTAAAGGAGCAATTGAGATAATCCATGAATTTGGATTATCCTTGGATAGATTTACAATTGGTAAAGGTTTTAATGATGACCTTTGGCACTACGTTAATTTAACAATTAACACCTCGGAAAATAAATTAAAGGTCATCGTCGATGGTCAAATAGGTTCGATTTTTGTTCTGACCTCATTTGGTTCACTTTATCCAAAAGGTTATCAACCTTACGGTGAATATAATCCAAGTCAACCAAGTGCGATCGGTAATATCCCATCAACCCTTTACTTTGGTGGGCTTGACCTTTCCCGTCGTTATGTCCATAAGCACCATAATTCCCCGCGATTTATTGGTTGCCTTGGGTCAATTCAGTTTACCCATTCGTCCATTTTGTTTGTTGATATACCGCCGATAACAACGGTCGGATTAAAGGTTGGATGTAATAATTTATGTCGGACAAATGACCTATGCTCAATGGGGTCAGTTTGTGTTAACCATTATACTCACTCTTCTTGTGACTGTTTTGGTACCGAATATGAGGATAAATGGTGCACCATTACACCGGTCACTTCGTTGACCTTTCGTGGTACCTCGTTCATCACATATACCGCTTTCAATTGGACTGAAAGAACGGAAACTTTAATGAATCGGATTAGTTTACATTTTCAAAGTCGATTTGAAAATTCAATGCTTCTTTATGCTTATGGACTTTATCCCGATTTCAATCATGTTTTCCTTGACCTTATCAATGGTCAGTTAAGGTTTGAGATTGATTTTGGTGAAGGTCCGTTAAGATTGACCACTTCTGGTGGGGAAAAACTTTCCGACGGGGAATGGCACAATGTTACCGTTATCCATGTTAAAAGAGATGTTGACATTTATGTTGACGGTGTTGTCCATCGGCTTCGAGTCTCAGGTCAACGATATTATCTTCACCTTGAACCTTATATTTACGTTGCTGGTTTACCAAAGTCAATCGAGGTGAGGTCACTTTATCCGGCCAGTTTGGTTCGATCTAAATTCATTGGTTCCCTAAAATCGGTCTACTTTAACCAAGAGAATATTTTATTTGGCTTGAAAAAAGGTCGACATAATATCCGTTATACTGGACTTTTTGGTCCAGAATATGGTTCGGCTGTTGTTCAAAGTTTACCGATAACTTTTCAAACTTCACGTTCTTATCTTAATGTAACCAAAAGATTCTCAAATATTCTTGACCTTTTCCTCGAGTTTAAAACACCCCAACGAGATGTTATCCTTTCATCGGGTGGATTTAGATTCGTCGACGAACCTTCAGTCCAATTTCTTTGGATTCTTCATTTGAAAGACTCGATTCCACAATTTTCAATTCTCGACGATAATTACGCTGAAGTTGAGCCCATCTCAAGAACATGGTCATCAGGTAAACCAGTTCGTTTTCTAACTGACCAGTGGCAAATGATTGGACTTTATGGACAAAGTTCAAATTTAACCATCGAAGTGAACAATGTTTACTCGGTTAAATATCAGTTCGAAGGTGAAATGTCCTTCAATGGTCACATAATTGTCGGTGCCTTGAATGCGACTTTCAACAATTCAAAAGCCTTTGGCTACGGGATAATGGGCTGTATTCGTAACTTAGGTGTTGACCATCAGACGGTTGATTCGAGGATATTATTAAACAATCGGCAACTTCATTCAGGTCGAGTGGCCTTAGATCAATGTTCATACATAAATGCATGCGATTATCCTGGAGCCTGTGAACATGGTGGTAAATGTACCGTTAACAAAGAGGGTGATGCCGATTGCGATTGCACGGAAACTGGTTACGCGGGGAAAACATGTCACTTCGGTAATTGATGAAGAAAACGAAAAGTTCTAACAATAATTTCAAGTTCGAAATTTATTATTATTCTATTTACAGCTTTATACAAACGAACATGTGAAGAATATTATCTAATTGGTCATCGTAAAAATGGAACCTACATGATTGATATCGATCGAAATGGACCATTACCACCCGCTCGAGTCGAATGTACAATGTCACTCAAACGAACCGAGACAACGGTAATTCACAATTTACCGGTCGAATATGTAAGTAATCTGATTCTAATCAAAATCTAAGTCAATCGATTCTCGAAAACAATCAATGGAATCAACTTTCTACCACATGATCGGTACAAACATCCAAACATTTCCGATACCATTTGAAATGCTGAAAGGCAAACAATTAATTGCTAATAGACTTTTACCATATAATGAAATCAATTATTTCTTAATTGTGTCTCTTGATTAGCTTTCATTATTGTTATGATTAAGAACCACAATCAAATAGAGATGCGAGTGCGTAGGCCTTTAGAATCCAATGATAATCAAATTTTTGAATTTTCTTTTCGCTACAAAAATAGAATCCATATGAACCACTCCTTATATTAGAAAACTTTTCTTCTTCTACTTTTAAATTCAAGGTGAGATACAGGTAAGTCCACCTTAGGTCACTCCTTAAATGCTACAGATTAGATTAAAGATTAAGGTTAAAAGTGAGAAAAAAAATGAAGAAAAAAAAGTTAATCTAGTTGGAAATTTTTTCTCGCTCATAATTTAAGGTTAAATCATAATTCTAATCGCAATTAATTGTTGTTATTTCTCTGTAACAATCAATGATCTATTCCAAGCCTTAATTGTTCAAGTTGAAAGTTAATTGTATTTTTCATTGGTCTACTTTAATGGTTATAACAATTAAAGTTTGATACTTCAGAAGCATAATGATTAGTGATGATTAATAAAAACTCCGGAGGCTTTTAAATTTAAATTAATTCATATGATTACAATCAAGGTGAACATCAATCTCAATTGAAAGGTAATCATTTGTGGTTAATTGTTGTTGTTGCTGTTGTTTAACAATTTAAAAGCTCACTATTTGTGCAAGATAATCAAATCATCTACTCATACGTTTTTCTCGTGTTGATTGTTGATTAGGTTAATCCAGTTGAATGAATTTTCTATTGATAATTTGAATTTTTTTCTTCTTTCAGATTGTTCGTCGTAAAGATTTTCCATCTTATTATATTGATATTGATTATCGGGAATTCAATAAAGAAATGCTGAAAGCCTTAATTAGCCACACCAAGGGTTGTAATCAGGAAATTAAATATGGCTGCAAGAAGGCACCGTTCAAGTATGATGATGATTAGAGTTAATTGTTCCAACTGATTGTTATTAATTTTCTTTGATATTCTTTTGTTATAATTGTAGTTTAGCTAAAGAAACTTGGATGATCTCTGCAAGTGACCGTCGAGTTGATTCATTGGGAAGTACAATTAGTGGCCATTGCTCGTGTTCAACGGGAATGACCTGTTCGAATCGGTCATCTCCATGTAATTGCGATTCACTTGATGAACGGGAAAATGAGGATTCAGGAGTAATCATGGAACCATCTAAATTAGCAATTACTCGGGTATTTTTCACGTCAACAATTAATTTAACTGATTCATCGGAGGGTCGATTCACTTTATCACCATTGAAATGTATTGATTTAAGTAAGTAAATGAATATGTCAAGTGAAAGACTTTTAATTATCTGGAACAATTAACAATTAGTATCATTTAGATTCACCTAGAAAATGTATCTATGATATTGATTTGAATATCAATTTATCAGGGTTGATTGTTAACCGATTTATTAACTAATTAGTTGACTAATTATTGATCAATTTAATGTCAACACAATTTAAGATTTACATTTGCTCATTGATTATTGTGATTGTATTGATTGATCAAGAGTGTGAGAGGTTTTATTTTTCAACACACAATCAATCACACTTGAAGTTATCAATCAATTTAATGATTATCATCATTAACTGATTAATTAGTCTCTTACTAATTAAACATGATTAAGCAAATAAATGATGATGATGATGAGACTTTTTTTTTCATTTGTTGGTTAACAAAATGAGATGCATGTCGAGTTAATTGTAAAGACCATGAGAGTTAATTACCGATCTGATGGTTAACTAATTATCTTGTAATTATTAAAATTTTTAAACAATTTAACTCGCAGGTACTCAGGAGCATATTGTTACATTTAAAACACAACAATCGTACCTTGAACTTGATGGTTGGGTCTCTGGCGATTTAGCCTTTAGCTTTAGGACGACGATCGCCTCAGGGATTATCCTTTATCAGGCTCCGCTGTTTCCTCATCATGGTTATTTCCTGGTCACTTTGATCAGTCCATTTGAATTGTTATTTGATTATTCAGTTAACGGTGTTCCTAAACAATCAAAGTTAATCTCTCGAAGTAAATTAAATTCTGGTCAATGGCAACAAGTTTGGGTTGATTATGAAACAAGACATATGAGATTTACCGTTAATTTGGACTCATTGATGATTGATTTAGATCGTAATGAAATGTTTGACCTTTTCGAGGGACCTTTGTACATTGGTGGAGCTCCAGAGTAAGTTAATTACATTCATCAAACTTAATTGTACTTAGATTAGTCTAAATTGAGTAATTTAATTATGATTGTTATCATCAATTCAGATTAAAGTTGAAGACAAAATCAAAGGAAGGTTTCATTGGATGTTTTCGTGGTTTGTTAATTGCTGATCGTATTATACCTTTATCGATTCCCGAAAGGTAGTAATTAGTTGATTAGCTGATTGTTTATCCATTTTACTTGTTGTTAGATTGATTTTATCTTTTTCTTTCATCTTTTTTTCAGGGTAACTGATATTCAACCTCGATGCCAAGAATCATGTCAACCTAATCCATGTCAAAACAATGGTCATTGTATTGAAATGTGGGGTAACTATGAGTGTCGATGTGCTAATCCGATAGCCCATTCAGGTCGTAATTGTCAACATGATGCTAATCTTAAGGGATTAACTCTCTCCTCGGATAATGCTTTCATCCATTTACTGGTTAACGGTAATTTCACCCATCCAGTGTTAAATAAGCAAATCTCTCTGAGTTTCAGGACGTATGAAGGTTCAGGATTAATCTTATATGCTAATGATCATCTGAATAATTTCATTCAACTCCACCTTTTCAATAAGAGCGTCATTTTTACGGCCAATAATCATCGTACCATTGTTTCTGGACGGGTTCGTGTTGGACCTGAGTTAATATCGGGAAATCTGATTCAATTAGTTGTTGATCGACAGCCCAATTTTACAACTCTCTCGGTTTACACTGGATGTGAACGGAATTGTTCAGCTCCATTGTCGGTCGGTATTAACACTACTCTGGGACTATTAAAGGAATACAATCAAAAACCTTGGCTTTATGGTGGATCTATGGAGTTGGTTAGGCCGATCAGATCATTTATCGCTCTACCTCCACATACACAGTTTTTCATTGGTGGAGTTGATCCGATTGTTGAACATTCCCTGACAACTTTTATCGGCTGTATATCGGGTTTGATCATTGGCTCTCAACCCTTTGATCTTGAACAAACTATTGTCCAATCGATTGAGTCTCAACATGTTAACATCAATGGTAATGTTACATCGGGCTGTCAGCGAATCTGTGATTCTAAACCTTGTGAAAATGGCGGAAAATGTCGTGAAAATATGAGAATTGGTTCAATTGAAGGTGTCGAATGTCATTGCGAGGCAACATCTTACCAAGGAAATTATTGTGACCAAGATATTGGGGTGAGATTCGATGGTTCATCAGTTCTGATCTACAATATGACCACAGTCGATATTAAACCGGAACAAGGAATCCAATTAGAATTCGCATTCTCAGCTGAGTCGGAAGCTTATCCGTTTTTCAGTCAAATCCGTCGTTTACTGTTACTCTTTCAGAAAGATGAATGGTCTCTAATGGTTGGATTACATTCGTCAGGAGGAATTTACCTGCAAGAATTTGATGGATACAATAAAGGTAAATTCTATATAAATTGTCATTCTAATTGTCAATCAACCTTAAATTGTTCTCAATTTGCTAATCATTAACATTCAGCTTGGCGTAAAACAATCTTAAGGCAACAACATCATTACGCTGATGGTTTTAGACATTGGGTTGTTTATAATCGTACCGGTGATCAGGTTAAACTTGAGGTTAGAACAATTAGTCGAATCAAATTAATTGTGAAAATTGATCTAATTTTCAACATTTTCCTTCGTCATAGATTGACAGTGTACCTTATGAGGTCACTTTCAGACAATCAATACCAAACATTGGAGTCTTAAAGCCACGTCAAGTAATTAAGGTCGGAGGAAATTTGGATTCTGATGAATATTTGAATGAATATAATACTTACATTGGTTGTGTATCAAGTATGTTTTCAATTCGAAAAACTTTTTCAATAACTTTCGAACTTGTCATTAATTGTTCTATTTCTTTTTTACCCTTGTTTTGTGTCAGATTTAAGAATCAGAGGTGGACCCAATTTAAATACGATCATAAGTCCAATCGAATCAGCGTTTGAAGGTGATGATCGAGTTGATGTAATGCAGAATGGAAGTCACATTTGGCAAGGAATTAAACAACAACGATGCTCACGATTTAAAACTATTTCCAAATCAATTTCGAATACAATTAACATTCCCTATGAGGTAAATTTACATACTAATTGTTACTAATTAATACTAATTGTCTGTTTCTCCATTCTAACTTTTAGCTGCCCGAAGTTCAATGGTCACCAAAAGAACCAAGCAAACATAATATACCAAAAAATAAACAACGAAAAAGTCCAATCGATCTCTATACTACTGAATTTTATGTATTCGTGGGCTGTCTTAGCTTCTTGACCATCGTCGTGACCGCGATCGTTATTTACATGTGTAAAATTCAAAGCGCTCACAAGAGTAAAAAATTCAAAGGGGAGACCCCATTTTTCAATGCTCAACGAAAGGGATCACCAACGATTCGTAAGATTTGAACTGTTCAACAAATCGAGAGTTGATTGTTTCGTTTACTCAATTCGATCTTTGTTTCGTTTTTTTCTTCTTTCTATCAGCTTACACTCGTGTTTACCAAGGGTTCGAGAAAAGGTCACCTGAGGCTCGATTGATTTCGTATAAATCAACCGATGGTCGATCAAAAATGACTGAATTACATCCCTTACATGAGACACAAGAGGAATACGATCCCGATGACCAATGTCCAACGGAAAGATCGTCAAATATGACCGATAACAAGGGTACTTATTCCAGACTTGAAGATTAAGTTCGTCGTCCTTTTTTTTATTCCCTTTCTTTTGGTTCGCTTTTTGGTCCAAAGTGAATCAGTTAATTGTCTCACTTAATTGCTGATGTCTTTTTCTTTCTCTCCAATATATTAAACACAATTAAACAAAATCACTGCGAAAACAAATCATCACAAATCAATGAAATTATCTTCATCTTCATCGACATTTTGTTCAAATTTAATTCACAGATTTAATAGATTCACCTGAAAGTCCATTGAAACAATTAAATAACAACAATTGGCCATCTAATCAACACAAACTAATTACCAGTTCGCAAGAATTAAATTGGGAGCCTGATGTTGATAATCAAATGTTTCTTTCTGTATGTTTTTACAATTGATTGTGTATCATTATTATTGATGATTTTTTTATATTTTTTCTCTCTCTTAATTGTCAGGAAATTAACGCTTCGGACATTGATCTTCGTCGTGGATCTCAAGTGCCTTTGGCTACTTTAAGTGAACTTGCAATTAACACCATTCCAAGCAACTAGTCATCTCCTTAATTTAGTTGATTATTTATTCTCGTTTAATAAAAACGATTATTTGTTGTTACTTAATTAAAACAATTCAAAACATCTAAATCATGATCAAGATATAAAAGTAATTAAGTTTACATCGTAACTTTTATTATTCGTGGTGAGATTTTGGTTCAAATTGAGTTTGAGACCAATTGATCACAAAAGAAAGAAAGAAAGAAAGAAAGAAAGAGAGAGAGAGAGAGCGGATTAGTAAAATCCCTTAATGGTGATTATCGTAATCATCGCCATGTTAACGTCGCCAATTAACTTTGTCGCGCTCTAAGAATTAGCCTCTAAGTGGCCACAGAGTAGCAAAGACTAGACACCAGCGTCGGTTGACTGTTAATCTGATGATGACTGATCATATAATTTGTTGATTTTCGATAATGAACTTAGATAAATTAATAAATATGAAGAGAAAGTGATAGAGCTCGAGAAGAGAGAGAGAGAGAGAGAGAGAGAGAGAGAGAGAGAGAGAGAGCGGATTAGTAAAATCCCTTAATGGTGATTATCGTAATCATCGCCATGTTAACGTCGCCAATTAACTTTGTCGCGCTCTAAGAATTAGCCTCTAAGTGGCCACAGAGTAGCAAAGACTAGACACCAGCGTCGGTTGACTGTTAATCTGATGATGACTGATCATATAATTTGTTGATTTTCGATAATGAACTTAGATAAATTAATAAATATGAAGAGAAAGTGATAGAGTTCGAGAAAGAGAGAGAGAGAGATCGTAAAGATGATGATTGTTAAGTGAATTAGTATCAATTAGATGAGCAAGTCTCTTCTAAATCTTTGATGGTCACAAATTTGTGATCATCGTATTATATATTGTAATATATGACATTATCTTGATCTTAAAAAAAGTAAAATTAATAAACCAATAGCTGAATTGAAAGGTAAACATACAAGTTACACAGATTAAACTGTATTTTTAATTATTTGTATGAGTGTCAACATATGTCAGATTGTTATTTACAAAATTCGAAATCAATTAAATTAATCATCTTGCTCAATTTGAAAATCTTCATTTTCAAAAAGACTCTTGAATCGTTCATCTTTCAATAGTGCGACAGTTTGTTTCGCTTTCCTTGAACCATCACCACTTAATTCAAGATCATATAATTTCTTGGCTAATTCTTGATTAACTTTAGGTAATTTAGGTTGTAATTTAACACGATCTCCACTCGCTGCTTCCATGGCCTCAGCAATTTTCTTCTTCTTGTACCTTTCATAGGCAAATGGATTCGAAGTGGCTTTAGCTTTATTGTAAAGACGATGATCGATGAAAAATCCATGCATATATGATCTCAGTAAATTGGTACCAATAAGATGATTAAGTCCAATCTCTTCTAAATCTTTGGTGGTCACGAATTTGTAATCATCGTAAATGGCATCATCTTGATCTTCTTCCAATTCTTCAACAATTGAATCCAAAAACGAGCACCATTTGGGAGCTGGTCCCATACTAGGAATGAAGAAACTTTGAATCTTTTGATTCTCACATGCGAGGAAAAACATTCCCGTTTCGGGAACAAGACACAAATCATTTAGATCATATTGACTTTGAACCGATGTAAATGGTTTACCAGTTTCTCGATCCCAAATTTTGACCACTTTACTGTCCATTGAGATGACCCATTCTTGGTGGAAAACGACACTTTTAATCGGCAGTCCATACATATGATCTTTCGTGTAATATGGTTTATTTGCTCTCAAATCGTATAAAAGTACGAGCCCTGTTTCCGTGCCAACGGCTAAATTAACTCCATCCTTGAAAGCGATTGATCTAATTGCTGGAATTCCCTGAGGGTCAACCGTTAATGCTGAAAGTGCACAGTCAAGGCTACCAACTCGCTCTCTAATCCTTGGATCCCAGGCTTCAACTTGTCCATCGGTTGATCCACAAACTAGTAAATGATGAAATGGATTAACTTTACAACAATTAAATGATGTTGATGATCCCTGGTATGGATTTAAAAATTGCCCTTTCTCCAAGTTTAATCGGATAATATCACTTGTATCACCAACAAAGAATAGATCACAATTAGGTGGATGATAGTCAAGATCACGGCCAAATTTAGGAATTCGTAAACGATAATATCTACCACTTTGTGAATGAAATTCAACATAACGATCACAGAACATGAAAACTAATTTTGTATAATCATCTGAAAGTGGTTTACATTTGATTATCTCCGAATCGAAGCATCTTTCAAATTTCATTGATAAATTGTTCAAATCATAACATCTCATTGTCGGCTTGTATACACCACAGGCAAATATATACTCTCCATTTGATGATAAATTAATTGTATTACAAAGTTGAGGCATCTCAAAATCTTGAATCAATTCAATTCTCCTCTTAAGTGATGGCTCTTTTTTCAACAATTGCCTCTTCTTCCGATCGGGTAACCAATCTGGAAACGTTTTACCACAACTTAGATTGTAAATCTTAACATTATTAACATCGGTCACCTCCATGGTTCTAAAATGGACCACCAAAATTCGACAATTAAACCGATTAAACAATTAACAATCAAATTGTTGGAAAAAAACAGAAACAAAACAAAAGTCAACCACATGGAAGTATCGAAAACAGATTCAAAAAGAGAATCCAAAGTATCCGATACTTAGTTCACTTTTCCATCAACAGATGGCAGCATGTTTGAAGAATTCAGGTTGACAATGTGAACCATTTGGTTTCCTTTTCATTTAGGTTTTTGTTTTGATTTGATTTCTTGTCTAATTTAAAATTGATTGGGAACAAAATTTTAATTAATTTAATTACTATTATATTGTAAGTGTAATTGTTTTTGTTTCTTTTCTAATTGATAATTTACTAATTAGGAATGACCCAATATTTACCACCTAATCTATTGGCGTTATTCGCCCCTCGTGATCCTATTCCATATCTTCCTCCGGTAGATAAATTACCTTTCCAGAAAAAGACTACTGGTTATACCGGCGTAGCCAAATACGTTTCCTATTTTGAGGTGAGTTTCTATTTGTTTCTTTTTTCTTCTAATTATTGAAATTAAATTTCTAAAACAGTTGATTGTTGTTTATTCAGCAATTTACTGTGATTTTTAAAATGTGAAACAGTTTAAACAAAAGAGAGAAAAGGATAATGTAGACAAACACCCAAGTGAAGGTCTATATTTTTTTTTCTCTTTTTTTTTGTTCTTTTCCAATGGTTTTTTCGATTGTACCTCAAAAGAGTAAAAAAGGTTATTATTCAAACTTTTTAAAGCTAATTGATTGATTCGATTTTGCTTAAACCGTTTTGCTATTTTGAGTATCTTCAGTTTTTTCTTTCCTGGGGATTATTTACTAATTTCTCTTTTTTTTTATTCGTTTCTTTGTTTTTACAGGATCCTAAGGATACTCCACCGCCTAAGCGTATTGAAAGTAGAGAAGAACATCTTGAAAGAAAACGAAGAGAAAAAGCTGAACAAGTCATCTACAGGTTAGAACAGAGAATAGCTTCATGGGATCCTCAGAATAATGCAACTTCAACAACCGATCCATATAAGACCCTGTTTATCGCTAGAATTAATTATGACACATCAGAGAGTAAATTGAGACGAGAATTTGAAGCTTATGGAACCATCAAAAAGGTTTAATTGTTCATTAGTCTCTCATGAATTTTTCTAATCAATTGTTTCCTTTCCAGGTAATAATTGTTCATGACAAAATAAGTGGGAAACATCGAGGCTATGCTTTCATTGAATATGAACATGAACGGGATATGCACGGTATGTTAACAATTCTTTTAATTATACTAATTTTCTTGGTTTAAAAATTCAATTATCTTATCGGTAAGAACGTGGTGAGGTTTTTTCTCTCTCTTTCTCTCTCTCTCTTTTTTCATTCTTTTGGTGTGGTAAGGTAAATTTGTAGAACTTTTCTTTTTTCTGTTTTTCTCTCCGTCTTGTTCTCTCTCTCTCTCTCTTCCTTAATCCAATCCTTCCCTGTTATTTAACGGAATTCTACTTGTCTCAATAAGATTGAGAGAGAAAAATTATCTAAGTTGTGTATTGGTTTGAAGGGTAAGATTTCCGGTAAGATTTAAATTTAATCTTCTTTTAGATTTATCATCTTTTCGTTTGAATATAAATTCACAGGGCGATGAAAATGACCAGAGAAAATTTGTATTTTCTGTCATCAAAATACTTTTCTTCTCTTTCATTCTATTATCTCTCTCTCTCTCTCTCTCTCTCTCTCTCTCTCTCTCTCTTTCTCTCTCTCTCTCTCTCTTCTCTTTCTCTCGTTGGATATCAATATTTAATTGGATGGATTCATCTGTTAAGTATTTTCTTTTAAATCATAATCATCCATAATTATTGTAGGTCAATAAGTGAATCTTTTGTGTATTTGATTTTTACATTGATCTTTCATGTAAAATGATGATAAACAATTATGTGAGTATCACAATCGTAAGTTTTTTTTTCTCACCATCCTAATATAATAATATAATTATATATTAAAATAGTTATCATGTTCTCATTGTTCATATGTGAGCAACTCCCCAAATGTAATCGTCAGGGAGAAAATGATATCAATTATTTATTTTCTGTTCTAAGTTAAATTGATACTCGGTTAGGTTATGCCATCTCTGGGATTCTAATGCAATAATAGAAAATTTTTACAACCTAACTGGATACAGTACAGGTAATAGGTAAATCCAGGTAATTTATTCGAGTTTTGATATTTTATTATTATTATTTTTTCTCTCTTACCTTTTCCTTCATCTTCTAATTGTCGTGAATTTGTTGTTGATTCTTTCTATCATTATACTCTCGCGCCCTTTTCTCAACTTTCTCTCCCTGCTCTCTCTCTCTCTCACTCTCTTTCTGTCTTCCATTTTTCCCTCTCAACTCAACTCTCTGAATTTTCTAATATTCTGTTGTGAAATTGTATGACTGTCTAAAGTAATGTAGGTATTAATATAAAGTTTTGTCTCTTAATCAACTATTTGTCTACACCTTTGAAAAGTTCAATCGTTATCCTTGTTGAATCAATCAGTTTAATTGTGACAATTTACAGTTAATCAATTGAACTTTTCTCTACTTGCAAGTCAACTCTTTTTTGTTTATTGGTAAGTATTTAGGGTAGACAAATAGTTTGATACTTTTTTTTAAATTGTTATGTGAACCTATTCATGAATAGGAACCGATACCATCGGTAAGTATTGTTTTTTATGGCAAATCTTTTTTTACAATTGATCTTATACAGCGGCTTACAAATATGCTGACGGTAAGAAAATTGATGGACGTCGAGTTCTAGTGGATGTTGAAAGGGGTAGAACTGTCAAAGGATGGTTACCGAGGAAATTAGGTAAGTTTAGAGTTTACGATCAATTTATTGATTGTGATTTTGCTCTTTCTTGTGGTTGATTATTAAATTTTTCTCATTTTCATTTCATTTAGGTGGAGGATTAGGCGGAACTCGAAGAGGTGGACCTGATCAGAATGCTAAACACTCTGGGCGAGAAGATAACAGATATGATGATGCGTAAGTTTCATTTTTTTTCATCATTATTATTAATGATCTTTACTAATATTAACTTGTTTTTTCTTTTTTTTTCTTTTTTTTTAATGTCTCTTACAGGGAACGAGAGAAATTTGAACGTATGAATTTATCTAGAGATCGTGAAAGAGATCGAGGAGATAGAGGTGAAAGAGGAGAAAGAGGAGAAAGGGAGAAAGAGGTGATAGAGATCGTGGTGATCGTGGTGAACGCACTGAACGTTCTGAACGAACTGAACGTGGTGACAGAGGAGATCGAGATCGTAGAAGAAGACGAAGTAGAAGTAGAGATGAGAAGCGAGATCGAGAGCGAAGAAAGCGAAGTAGAAGTCCTAGAGATAAAGAACGAGCAGAACGTGGTGAAAGAGAGCGACGTAGAGTTGATGGATCAAAAAGCCCCACCAAAGTCGCAGCATTCTAATCGTAGTCAAACCCCAAAACAAAGAATAAAGATGTTCAAACTGTTCTTCACTTCGATCTTCAAAAAAATAAGTCCAGTCAAGTTCCACCCCAAAGGCTAAAAACCATTTGCAAATTTTTCGACTGAAAACCAGGTCAAAATAATTCACGGACTTTCAAACATAATATTCTGTCTTTTTATCGCAACTCGAATCGTGCCACT
Source organism: Panonychus citri (assembly GCF_014898815.1). NCBI lineage: Eukaryota > Metazoa > Arthropoda > Arachnida > Trombidiformes > Tetranychidae > Panonychus > Panonychus citri. Next base: position 910,056 of record NW_026515428.1, on the reverse strand, counting down.
TGGAATTCGAATGTGATATTTAGAATATGAAAAAAATTTCAGATAATCGATAATAATTTTGTTATTATACATTTTAACTGATAAACTGTATCTATTAATACAATCCCAGGATATGATGTTACTGATGATAATTTAATACGACGAGAGTGAATGTCTGTACTTCTGATCCGCGCTTATTTTGTGTGGGGATACATTTTTTACACATAAATCAGAAAACGATGAAGATGATAATGATGGAGAGAAAATGATGAAAACTGTTTTGTCTGTCGGATTTTCATCATCTTAATTTTCAGTCCAAGTTGATCTTCAAGCTCAACGATGTTAAGCTAAAAAAAATTAGATACGTGGCGGCGACAATGGATAATATCACTTGTATCACCAACAAAGAACAGATCACAATTAGATGGATGATAGTGGATATCACAGCCAAATTAAGTAATTCGTAAGCGATAATATCTACCACTTTGTGAATGAAATTCACCATAACGATCACAGAACATGAAAACCTGCAAATATATACTCTCCATTTGATGATGAATTAATTGTATCACAAATTAACATGATTAAGAGAAACAATTGATTGCCTTTATCTACACACAAATGATTAAGATGAGAAGAAAATTTAGTTTTAATGGTATTTATTTATTATAATTGTGACGATGAGCTTAGATATGGACATGAGGAGAAAGTGGTAGAGTTAGAGAAAGGAGAGAGAGAGAGAGAGAGATTAAGGATTAATGAACATTTCATAATGATGATTTCCATAAGATTGAACAGCCCATCCCAGTGAAATAATTATAATTTTGTTCCTTGTATTCATTGTATATTTGTGGATGAGTGTGAGTATATGGATGATGATGGCCATGGGCACTTGTTGTTTGATCGGCCGGGTTCCAGAGTCGGTGATGGTTAGAGTTATGAGTTGGTGACGATGTTGGTGGTTGAGTTGGTGGTGGTGGTGGTGGTGAGATAGGTTGAGCACTACCACTTTCACTCTTTGTCACTTTTGCTTTTCCATTTTGTTGTTGCTGCCGACGTTTGGCCCGGCGATTCTTGAACCAAACCTGAACCCTTGATTCGGGTAAATTGATTTTCGCTGCCACTTCCTCTCTCATGAAAATGTCCGGGTAACGAGTCTTTTTAAATAACTCCTCTAACTCATCTAATTGAGCACGGGTGAAGGTCGTTCTCTCCCTTCGTTGTTTACGTGTTGGTGGTAAATTTTGTTGGTGACAAGTCGGTGGTGACATGGTCGCACTTGGAGACATCGCTCCATAATAAGGATAAATATAACTTGAATAGTAATCCATTGGATACAAATAAAAATACCAACTAATGAATCGTGGAAGTGTTTAGATGAAGATGCTGTGGAAAGCTAACCTAAACTATTGTTTTAAATGAAGATGAAGTAGCAATTTAGATGGCCGGAGGAGGGAACTCCACCTCCATGCCCTCAGCAATTTTCTTCTTCTTGTGACTTTCATAGGCAAATGGATTCGAAGTGGCTTTAGCTTTATTGTAAGGACGATGAAAAATTCATGCATATATGATCTCAATAAATTGGTACCAATTATATAATTAAGTCCAATTTCTTCTAAATCTTTGGTGGTCACGAATTTTAGATCATCGTAAATGGCATCATCTTGATCTTCTTCCAATTCTTTTGATTCTCACATGCGAGGAAAAACATTCCTCTTTCAGAAATAAGACGCAAATCATTTAGATCATATTGACTTTGAACCGATGTAAATGGTTTACCAGTTTCTCGGTACCAAATTTCGACCACTTTACTGTCCATTGAGATGACACATTCTTGGTGGAAAACGACACTTTTAATCGTATAAAAGCACGAGTCTAGTTTCCATGCCGACGGCTAAATTAACTCCATCCTTGAAGGCGATTGATTTAATTGCTAGAATACCCTGAGGGCCAACCGTTAATGAACCAAGTGCACAGTCAAGAATACCAACTCGCTCTCTAATCCTTGGATCCCAGGGTTCAACTTGTCCATCGGTTGATCCACAAACTAATAGTAAATGATGAAATGGATAAACTTTACAACAATTAAATTATGTTGATGATTCCTGATACGAATTCAAAAATTGGCCTTTCTCCAAAAATCAGAAAGAAAACAAACAAAAACTTAACCAAAGGTTAAACCGAGAGAGGTCAAAGCAAATGAACAAAATAATTGTCCTCATCATCTTCATCATCATGTTGATCGTTCAACACCAGTAGCACCTTGATAACAAGTGATACAAATATTACAACAAACAATCAGTAAATTGGTAACAATTTAGGTCGATTTACAAAAAGCTTTTTAACTTTTACATTTGCTGCTCAATCATTTTCTCCAATCTCTCTCCTTCTTTCATCACATTATCATCATTTTCATCTTCAACCTCCTCTGTCTCTTCCTATTTCTGTTTCCTCATCATCCTTTTGTCATCATTTTCACAAGAGAGCGAAAAAAAAACTCCTAATGTAACCGAATAGGAAAAGAAACATTTACCTTGATGTAGATTCAACATGTTGATGGAGCTAAACTTTGGATCAATCAATTTGATGTTAATCAGTTTGAAGTAAAAAAAAAAAAACTTGATGGAATCAATTTTATCTTAATTGTTGGGTGAATCCAAAATCATTAGATTGACATTAAACTTGATGACAAGATTATTGTTATATTTTATTAGTAAATTATTTAATATTATCATTAATTCCCTTGATAATATGATTCCATAAATAATATTAATGGAAATGGAAGAAGAAAAAAAAACTTTTTTTTTTGTTCTGTTCACTTTTCTCCTCATTGATTTACCTTAAGATTTACCAGTTAACAGTTGATGACAATGGTTAATGTATGATGGTGATTAAATAAATCATTCTCATATTTAGTTAATCAAATGTTATCGTTATCCATTATCACCACGATTTAAATAAAAATATTCTGTTAGAACTTTTCTTTAGTTTTTTCGAGTTCGAATTTTTTTCTTCTCTCTCAGAACTTTTTTTTTTCTTCACATAATAAAGATGATGGAGAGAAAAAAGTTTCGATTGTATTAACTTTTCGCCTTCATCTATTTCTTTATGTGTTATAATGTATTTCCACTTCCTGATGATGCCGAAAATTGTGATACAATGAAAGAGATGATAATTTAATATGATGGATAAAATTGATTTGATTTGTTAAGTTAATTGAATTGATCAAGTGAGTGTGTGTATATAATCAACAAAGCATGAAAAGTTAATCATCATCAACCTAATGGATTGTCAATTGATATTGATTTTGATTTGATTTTCTCTCTCTCTCTCTCTCTCTTGTGTATCTTAATCACAATCAAAGATACAATGATGAAGATGATGATGATAATTAGATGATAATCATACGGATGATGATAAACAATAAGATTAACCTTGATAGTATAATGATGATGATGTTTTTTATGGAGTCGATTATTAAATAATCATAATTATGATTAGATAGTTGATCTAATTGTTGATAGTAAACAAAATTGATTTGAAACTTGATTTTGGGTGAAAATGTTTTGGTTTTTTTTTGTTTCTTCTCATCATTTGGTGAGAGTAAGAAAAGCATATATAAGATGAGGTGGGTGATGAAAAGATCCTGAGATGAGGATGTGATGAGAGAGGAAGAGATCGAGAGAGAGAGAACCCTAAAGGATTAACAGAGCCATTGGCACTTTTTGCTTATCTTCCAAAGAGATTAACCCCTGATTTTCATTATTTCTTGCAAAGAAAACCCTTAATCCTCAATCTCTCTCTCACTTAAATCCATCTGCTCTTTCTTTCTCTTTCTCTCTTTCTTCATCATCTTTTTCTCTTCCACTTCCACTCTCTCTCCTCCCTTTTCCCTCCTATATACTGAGAGTTCCCTCCTCCAACCATCTCACTTGCCACCTCCTCTTTATACTTTATTTAAAACGATTGTCAGTTCAAGTTAGTAATCCACAGCATCTTCAAAGAAACACATCTCTCTCTCTCTCCACCACCACCACCACCACGATTCATTAGTTGGTATTTTTATTTGTATCCAATGGATTACTATTCAAGTTATATTTATCCTTATTATGGAGCGATGTCTCCAAGTGCGACCATGTCACCACCGACTTGTCACCAACAAAATTTACCACCAACACGTAAACAACGAAGGGAGAGAACGACCTTCACCCGTGCTCAATTAGATGAGTTAGAGGAGTTATTTAAAAAGACTCGTTACCCGGACATTTTCATGAGAGAGGAAGTGGCAGCGAAAATCAATTTACCCGAATCAAGGGTTCAGGTTTGGTTCAAGAATCGCCGGGCCAAATGTCGGCAACAACAGCAACAACAACAAAATGGAAAAGCAAAAGTGAAAAAGATCAAAATGGAAAGTGATAATAATAATCAACCTCTCTCATCTTCATCATCATCAACCACAACAACAACAAATTCATCCTCATCAACAGTGTTACCACCACCACCACCATCAACTCAACCATCAACACTACCATCAACTCAACCCTCATCTCAACCCTCATCACAATCATCAACACAATCATCAACACAACCTCCAACACAACCACCAACAGTGTCACCAATTTATAACTCTAACCATCACCGACTCTGGAACCCGGCCGATCAAACAACAAGTGCCTATGGCCATCATCATCATCCATACACTCACACTCATCCACAAATATACAATGAATACCAGGAACAAAATTATAATTTTTACCCTGGGATGGATTATTCAGCTTATGGAAATCATCATTAGGAAATGTTCATTAATCCTTAATCTCTTTCTCTCGCTCTCTGTCTCTTTCCTTTCTCTAACTCTAACTCTATCACTTTCTCTTCATATTTATATATAAGTTCATCATCGGAATTATAATAATAAATGAATACAATTAAAACTAAATTTTCTTCTCATCTTAATCATTTGTGCGTAGATAAAGTTAATCAATTGTTTCTCTTAATCATGTTAATTTGTAATAAGAAAAGGTTAACAAGAGGTTAAAGCAAATGAACAATATAATTGTCCTCATCAATTTCATCATCATCTTCATCATCATGTTGATCGTTCAACACCAGTGGCACCTTGATAACAAGCGATACAAATAATACAACAAACAATCAGTAAATTGGTAACAATTTAGGTCGATTTACAAAAAGCTTTTCATCTTTTACATTTGCTGCTCAATCATTTTCTTCAATCATCATCTCCCTTTCTCTCTCTCTCTCTCTCTCTCTCTCTCTCTCTCTCACTCACTCCTCTTCTCATCACATTGAGTGGACAAAAGTGCAAATAACAAACTGTTTCAATTTCACTTTCTCTTTCTTGTCTTCCTTTTCTTTGATTGACTAGTCAATCATCATTTCTCTCTCTCTCTCTCTCCCTCCCTCTCTCTATCTTTTTCAATCATCATCTTGATGATACCTTTTCCATCATTGCAAAGGTAAACCACAAATTTTTATGAAACACTTAAAGAAGAAGCAAAAATAAACGGAAATTGTGAGTTCGATCTCATTTTCATCAATGATTACCCTCGATACTTTTTACATTCAAATGTAATAGCAATTTGAATATCGCTACTGTAATTGTGTATACAGTTGACTGATGATGATGATAAGGAGGATGATGTTGATGGTGATGATGATGATGATGTTTAGTTGATTGTTACAAGTTAAGTGATACAATAGTAACAAACCCAGACCTTTTAACATCCACACACACACATACAAATGCAACAATTAACAATTGAATCTACATATTCACATTTGATGTAGTATGAAAACACAATCAAACAGTTAACCAACAACCAACTGCAACAATCAACGGTAATACAATCAACAACAATTTTACCCCTCAAACTATTTAAATCAATGGTTATAACAATGATTATAATACATAACAATCAACACGGTTCAAGTGACAACTTTTTCCTTTCATTATTATTATCATTGTGGTCATAGGTAAGACTCACACATACAGAGAGAGAGAAACAATTTATGGGTCAAGTTTATTTAAAAAATTGATTGTCAACAATTTAAGATGAACAAAAATTGGCAACAATCAAATTATTAGATATTGAAAGAGGCAAAAAAATCACTAAATGATCAATCAAACGGTTGGCAAATCGTCAATATTTTCATTGTAACTCTTTTGAAACAATTGTCGCGCTTAATTAATAACATGATTACTATTAACTGATCAGATTTACTGGTCAGTATTTTTGTGATGATGATAGTGTGGGGATGAATATGGATTGAATTAACTGGACAGATGGTTTTATACTGGACAATGAGTGATGAAAGGATGAGCCTGATAGTATGTTTATATTAACAATATCAACATTATTATCAATTGTTGTTGTTATCATTTAGATAAATAAACAAGAAAAACTGACAAACATTGTGTCCAGTTAATGTCCAGTTAGCATTTGATAACAATACATACATGAAATTAATATTAAAATATGATATTCTTGTTGTTATATTGATAATCAACTGTCCACTCACTTACCCATCAGATATTAGCACGTTAATCAGAAACCTGTTAACAATAATAATATCAAATCCTCATCCTAATGATGTTAATTTGATAGGCCCAAGGGGCTAAATGATGCTGATGATGATGATGATGATGATGAGCTGGTCAGGGGAATTGTTATCCCAAGTAAATGGATAGGAAAATATTGTCCATCTAATCAATTACTCGAGTTTATTACCAATGGATTAACAATGTTTCGCTTAATTTGGTTCACAATCAAGTCGTTGTCATGGTTTACTAATTGTTTATCACAATAGAAAATCAATTTAAATTGTAATTAATTCACTTGCAATTAAAAGTTTCTGGAAATCCTTTTATCTTTTTCATTTTATCAATAATCCTTTTTAGTTGAAAATATTCAATCAATTGATTGATTCTTAAATGGTTTAGTTAATTGCTTCGGGTTAATTTAAGAGTGAATATATAAACATTTAATTGTTGACAGTTTAAAAATGAACAAAAAAAAGAGTGAAAGTGATGAAGAATCAATCAGCAATCAATAGACACTAATTAGCGACAATGATTATAACTCAATCAATGATTATGAATATTTTTTCATTGAGAGATTAAAGTTTCCTAAAAGATAATCTTAATTTCAAAGTAAAGCAAAAAAAAAGTGACCACTTAAGTGACTCAAACAATGGTCAGTGTGTAACAAATGCCCAAGTAACATCCCAATGGTCAAGATAAAGGGAAAGGGTCAAGTAAAAACCCTTTAGGGGTAAAAAGTTTTTCTTAAAAAAAACTTAATCCTTAACAAAGTTGAGAAAAAGTTTGACGAGAAAAAAAAACTTTATGAATAAATATCATCACTTTTTAAACGGAAACAATTAACTTGCTTATTTACTTAAACTATTATCTTGATGAGCACAATTAAAATTATCATAAATTAATTTGTCCAAAATTGATTCAATAACAATTGAATATCAACAATTAACTAATCACCTTAGAGTCTTTTAAATAATTTAACATTGAAACACACACACACACAGAGACACAGGTTAGTGTTGCTGTTACCAACAATTAACTGATTGTTGTTGATTTTTCACTTCTATCAATATACTTACCAGTTAATCGTAATCAATACTAATCAGATTTAAAGAAATGGACTTTTGATTTTGACCTAATCTTCCGTTAAATCGGTTTATTTAAACCACACATAGAGATGAACATAATCATAATCATAATCGTAATGAAAACCAGCTAAAGATTAACCAACATATTAACGGGAGATAATCAACAAAAAAAAAGGTCCTTAATCTTATGGTTAATCATGATGATCAAGATAATAATCAGTTAATCATTTTCTCATTGAAAAGGCATTTAAATGATTAGCTTGATAACTTTTTTTTTTAAATACAATTACGATGACAACAAAAATTAAGAATGGCTCTCCAGATCAATTGGATAATGATGATTAGTTAAATTGTTGTGATTAACACAATCCGTTGGTTTTGTTGTTGATTGTTGTTGATTGTTGTGTATTAGTTTAATACTTAATATTATTGTTAATCATATATACATATCACAATATACTTAACTGTAGTATTATGTTGTTGACTTAATTGATTTAATTACCTTTAATCACCCATTGGATAAACTGTGAAAACTGTTGATTGTGTATCAAGTTTTTTTTTGTTTGTCAGTATTGATTATCATTATGATTATGATAATAGTCTTTGGTGTAAATTATCTGGGAATTAAATTGTAATCACAATTTAAAGGTTATTAAGTTTATCGAGTTGTTGTTGTTGTTGTTGTTTATTTGTTTGTTATGGAAAAATATAAGGTAAAAGTTTCAAGAAATCTAAACCATTTTGTTACCTGTTGATCTCAAACTAACACAGGTAGAAAGTTATTATTACTTAATCTCTGGCTTCTTAAACTGGATTTAAAAACTTAAATCTTCAATAAGAACCTTGGATTCAGATCCATAGAGAAAAAGATGGAGAAAGAGAGAGAGCGAAAGAGTTAATCCAAAGTGATTTTTTATCCACAATTGACTCACTAATCCTCTCCTCATAAGAATAGCTAATATACCAACTCAATTCGGATAAAGATTATCCATCCAGAGGAAGAGGAGGTGATGATGGTCAACAATCTTGGACATAAACATACACACACACTTCTCATACGAAAATATTAACAACAATCAAGATTAAGATTAAGATGAAAGGATAATCTCAAAGATATTAACCTTTAAGTTTTACCGTTAGTTTTAACAGTTTACCCTTTGGATTAACAATAAGTTGATTATCATGTTTCAAATTTTACCTTTTCAGCTAATTGTTAGCATCTTAAATTTCACCCATTCCACCCACTCATCCACAGGTAATTGTATTAGATGGACATTCAATTAACTGAACGGAAAATTGAATTTCTTACAGAGTGAGAGAGAGAGAGGGTGAGTGAGAGGGATATCTGAATACCCTCCAAACAAAAAGTGTATTACCTTAATAAATAATCAATAATAATGTAATCATTTTGAACGGAAAAGGCTAAGCTTTTGAATGATGTGTCGACATTAACAAAAATGGCCTAATCCTTAGGTTGGGTTTTAATAGTAACAATAATGGCCTCAGATTAATATTTTTTTTTCTTTCTCGGGTTTTCCCTTAGGTGCTTTGTTATCATACACACGATATCATATACATGTAATATCAATGACGATGAAAATGTTGATAATAACAACAACAACATGGATGCTAACTACTAGAACGATGCTACCAATATATATATAATATGTACATTCAATGTTAAGAAAAGAAAGAAAAAAAGAAAGAGAAAATTCGAACAAAGAGAAAAGTTTTCTCTTTCTCTCTCTCTCTCTTTCTTTGATATATAATTTTTTATTTGTCGCCACCTCGAATCTAATTTTTTTAGCTTAACGTCGTTGAGCTTAAAGATCAACTTGGACTGAAGATTAAGATGATAACAATATACAAATCCAACGGACAAAACAGTTTTCATCATCATCTTTCCCTCCATCATCATCATCATCATCATCATTTTCTGATTCATATGTAAAAAAAAAGTATTGCCACACAAAATAAGCGCGGACCAGAAGCACATACACTCACACTCGTCGTATTGAAGTATTATCAGTATCATCATATCCTGGGATTAGCGAGTGAGATTAAAAATCATTTTTTCTTCTTCCCGAAATCACAATTGATCCTTAATCTTCAGTCCAATGTTTTCATTCAATAATAATTGCCTTTTATTACAAACACACACACACACATGCAACTATCATCATCTTCATCTTCATCTTCATCGTAACTATTATTACCTTTCAAGTATTTCAATATTTTTCAAACAACAATGATAATAATCAATATCAATGGCATATTGACCTTACCTTATGATTGACATAGAAAAATGTATTTATAACAACATCTTGAACCAAAGGTAAGTCTATCATTTACCTGGTTAGTTTGCTCAGGTAATATTACAAGACAAGATCATCCCAATGGTAAATATTAGTGCCCATAGATCACCGATATAAATGCATGTGTGTGTGTGTGTGTGTGTATTTGTGTCAATCGCCATTCTGACCAATCATTGGCCGTAAAATTGGATCAACCAATTTGTTTTTCTATCATCAATTGTCATCAACAATTATCTCTCTCAAATATATATACGCTTTTTTCTGTACCTTTACTATTAAATGTCGTATTGATAATTTTTCATTTTCTCAGTTCTTTTCATTGATAGTCAATTGTTGATTGTTATTTCATCAATTCTAAGTTCAATTGACTGTTCAATTTGATTGAATTCACTTGATTTATTTACCATGGATAAAGTTTGATTGATTTATTAACGTTATGCCTTTTAATTGAGTCTTTTAATCAACGTATTCATGTTAATATACAAAGCAAATTAATCTAATCATCATTTCAATTGTTGATAGTTTTTTGTTTGCTACTGCAAAAAATTTGTACATTAATACATATTAGAGGTTGATTATAACTGGATTAATGGGATTTAATTTGATTAGATGGCGATGATTATGTATCACATTGGATTTAAGAGTTGATTGTGATGATTATCAGGGATGATGATTAAGGATGATGATAAAATATAAAGTTCAAGTTCATATTGTATTAGCTATTGGGATTTTACAGGTTAGTGTTTATTTATTTTTTTAAGCTGATTCTGATTGTCTGATAATCATAATCTTCTGGGGGTGATAATAACAACAATGATAATATGATATTAAGACGGTGGCAAAAAAATATCCTAGACTGTTTATATTTCATCATCACAATTTAATCTTAATCATTGTTAAGATTGGTTAGTGAAAAAAAAATCTCTCTGTGTATTAAGTGATTAAATTGTGGTGATGAGGATGATGATCATCATCATCGGTAATCATATCATAATCAACTTGTATTATTATTATTATTGTTATGATCCATTGATAATGTTTATAAAAATTATCAGTGATTAACAGCTGATCAGCTTTTTGATTGTTCCTGTGTAAATGTTTAAGGGTTTAATTGATAAATGATAATCTAATCATCAAGTGATTAACTATTACCAATCATCAAATTCAAGTTTAAAAGTCAATAAGATGAGAATAGAAAAAGAAAAACTTTTTTTTTCTTTCTCCATGAAAATTCAACATCTTTATTCACAAGAATCAGAACTTTTTTGTTCCATTCAGAAAATCAGATTAACTTGAAAAAGAGAAACAATCTTTCTCCCTCTACATTTCTCTCTCTCTCTCTACTAATCCATCTCCTCCTCTCTCTCTCTCAGGTACATCTCAAGTTACCTTATTAGAGATTGTTATTCACATAATGATTAAGCTTAATGATTACAGATGAATGATGATTAACTTATTGTAATTGGATTGAAAATGATTCTCAAGATGAAGAGATGATAAGTTTTAAATTGTTGAAACAATTTCAATGTTTCGTGATTGTTATTGTGTCAAAATTAACATTGACACAGAATATGTTACTTGACCATTAAGACAATAATCTTAATTGTGATTATGGGTTATCCTTATTTAAGTACAGTTAAGAATTAAAAGATAAATATATCTTCTTAAACCGATTTAATCTCCATCTTTATCTTCATCTCTCTCTCTCTCTCATCTTCCTCAATGTGGTTTTTTCTCTTTCATCATGTTCGAAATAATTTTTCTTTCTCATTCGATTTTTCCATCTCACAATCCTTGAAATAGAACATTTTTTCTTCCTCATCTTCCTCATCTTCATATCTCTTCCCTTTTCTCCATCATCCTTGTCATTGATCCTATAAACATACATCCATTATCATCTTGATCATCTTCATCATCCTCATCCTCATCATACTTTTTACTTACTTTATTTTTCTGATGCGAAAGCAAAAAAAATCCATTTCCAGGTATAACTTTCATTGATAATCTGAAACAATTCAAAAATCCATGGGAGAGATATGAAGATAAAATAACTTTCCAGATTAATATTTGAATTAAACATCATCATCAGTTAATTAGAGGATAATAATAATTAATTGTCAGATAGCAATTTAATTGTAAATCCTGTTCACATTAATATAAAAGGAGAGAGAGAGAGAGAGAGAATCAGTTAATCAATTTGTTTCCACTGTTTAACTTTTTTTTACTTCCAACTTATTATATTATCATTATTGACTCAATTGTATTTATATTTATATGTATATCCATCACAAATAAATTAGACTGACCCATGTCCAGTTTAATGAACCATATAATATTAAATTAAACCCATGGGTCAATTGTTGACCATGTAAATGGTTAACATCAACAACACAATACAATCAATTGTTTCCAATACAAATTCAATATCTTTTCATATAAATGATTGATTTTTTGTTCCTTATTAATATTAACCCAACAACAACTTTCACTCATATTTATCCCTTTTTTTTAACTACCTCCCCACCGCCTACAACCTCCCACTCCCACCTCACCTTCAAGAATTGCCCATGATAATGTAAATCAATTGCCCATCACCATTGATAACAATCAACAAGATTGTTAGTTGATTGTTATTGATTATCATCAATGATTTACATTGATAAGTATAATATGATTGGTGTAAAAGTTTGATTATCATTCAAATTGTGAATATATTATCATGACAATCAAGTCAACTAATCATCACATAAGGTTTCATCATCATTTGTTATTATCATCTTTCCTAATTCATCATAATCAGTATCATCATCATCATCATCATGTCCTCATCCCTAAATAAGGAAGATGAACCAGGAAGATAATGAAGATAAGTGGGAAAGTAAAGGGGATCGTCAAAAAAATTGATCTGATGAAATTTCTTGTAAACAGAATCAACTGATTATTCAGTTTAATTTATTACCAATTGATTATTACCATGATGATGATAATGATGATTGCTCTTCTCACAATCACAAATTTACACTCACTCAATATCATCATTCAGTATCTTCCTTATCATCTTCTTCCGCCATGTTTACATTACTTTCTGACTTGAATAATCTAATGTACATAATATGGTTTACCATTGATATGATATTATTTTTTTTTTCTTCACCCATTGTAATTGAAGTAAATATTAGTTCAAGCTCAATCTAGATTGACATTCATTGTCACTTATAATTTTCACTCATCATCATCACTTTTATCATCATTATTATCATTATCATCATGAGTAACAACAACAGTATAATATTTATCTTATATATCACATTGATTCACACTCACCATCACCATCAACATCACTGATTATCCTTTTCCATTGCAATTGATTTTCCTTTTATCATCAAAATCATGATTGTGTGTGAGTATGAAGATGAGGATGAGGATGAGGATGCTTTTGGTTTGTTTGTATATCGATGTAATCACAATCGTCAAACCATATAAATGACACATATATTTTCATTCCTTACGTAATAACGGGAAATATGATGAAGATAAAGTGAGAGGAAGAAGAGAAAAAAAAATCTCACCAAGAAAAAGAGGATGAGAAAAAGTTCTAACCTAAACTTTAGCATCTTCTCTTTAATTTCCACATCCAATTCGATTCATGATTTCATGATAAATATGAATGAAGAACAAGAATCAGATTCCCAATTAGTTTTATTCCATAGGTTCAATTTTTTCTTTCTCTCTCTCTCTCTCTCTCTCTCTCTCTCTCTCATGATAATCAATGTTCACTTCCTGGTCTAACTTCCTGTTCATCATCATCTCGAAGAGATTGAATCATTAGCTGAATATACATATCGATATGATAACTTTCAATGTGACATGTCATAAACATTCATGAAAAATAAACATGATAAAAGTTTCAACTTGTGATTTTTTTTTTGCTATTCAAAAAGCATGAAGATTCAGTTTCAATGATTAACATAATCTAATCACAAATTGAAGGTATCGAATCAGAAAATTGATACTTTCGGATCAAAGGGCATAATCGTCATCATTGAAATTGTATCTAAATCACATAACATAATCAAGTTAACAATCAACACTTATCATCCCTTAATCATAAATATAAATCATCATTATCTTGATGATCCTCAATGATCACACAAACTAAATTAAGCTGAAACAATGTGCCAAAGGATATTGATAATCAATTGATCAATTTAACAATAATAATGAAACAAAATTTTTCATTTTTCATTATGATCTTACCTGCGAGAGAGAGAGAGAGAGAGAGAGAGAGAGAGATGAGTCTCAAGAAGATGAGAAAATGAAAGATAAAGATAATGAGGATGATGGAGATAAAGGGCTGATGATGAAATTGTTTTTCTTTTTTTCCCTGGAAAATAGAGTGACCCTTAAAAGAGGATTTCATTTATAGATGAAAAAGAGAGGGAGGAGGAAGATGAGGATGAGAAAATGATCATCAGGATGAAATGAACTAAAAGCGTTTGCGTATTAAAGGTAATTCGAGCTTCCATTCCAAACGCTTCTTCTTCTTCTTCTTTCTCATCATCATCATCATTTTATTTCTGGTTCTTTTCTTTTGTCTTCCTTTTCCAGTTCGAAAAAATATTCTCTTTTTTTTCTATTCAGCTAGAACACATATCTTCCTCCTCATCCTCATCATCTTCATCTTGTTATTTCTTACCATTGTTTCCAATTTTACTGAACAACCAGGTTTTCCATGTAGGTAAAGTTCATTCATCAGAATCGCTTCTGCGTATTAATCATGATGCAAATTCATCACCATAATCATCATTTTCAGGGTTAAATTGTAACATGAAGATGAGAAGATGAAGAACAAAAAAACGATGTATTCATCATCTCTGGCGCGTGCAGCTCATCAGCCACACATCTTCACACTTTCGCTCTCTCTCATCCTCATCTTCATTAAAAGTCCAAGAGCAATGATGATACAATTGATGCATAAACCACGCCTTTATAATCTTGCTCATCCATGAGATGAATTTTAACTTAACCATTTCATTGATGAATAAACAGTAAAAGTATATAAAAAGGTAACATGATGAGGATGCTGATGGAGATAAAGCTGAAAACGTGTGTGCATGTGTGTATATAAATGTGAGAGTGTGTATGTTTAGGCTCATAGAAGATGAAGCGAAAAAAAAAGTTCTAATGTAGGTGTAAGATGAATCTCATCTTTTACCCTGAGGCGTTTTCATAAGGACACTTTCACAATTGTGTCAATAATTGAGATCATTTTACTTTCTCATCTTCATCATCTTTCATCATCATCATTTTTAACTTTTTATCCTTTTGTGTGTGTGTATATATTTATATGAAAAGAAAACATTTATTATGATGAAATAACATCATCATCATCATCCTCATCTTTCATCTTCTTCTTATAAATATTATCAAACATTTTCACACTCACTTACTTTTTAGATTTCATATTATTATTATTATTATCATTATCATCATCATCATCATCATTGTTTGCATTATAAAAAAAAGAAACCATCAGAAATTATCATCCCATTTTCAAGCATCTTTCACATTTCTCACCGAAAACTTTTTGCATCCTCATCTTCATCTTCATCTAGAAAGGATGATGAAAAAGTTATTGCTTTTTAAATATTATTACATTTGTATCTTTGATATAGTTGAAGATGATGATGAAGACAAAGTAAAAAAGTTCATCAATTTCATTCAATCAACCAGAAGAAAAAGATGAAGATGAAAAATCCCAACAAGTGATGAAGATAAAAACTTTTCCTGGTCTTCATCCTCATCCTCATCCTCATCCTCATCCTCATCTTCATCTTCATCTTCATCACCTATGGCAATCTCATGTTCATCTTCCCACGAAGTCAAAGAAATGATATTAACTTGATATCTTTTTAATATCATCTTCATCATCTTCATCATCATTTTTCATCATCTTCATCATCACCTTTGCCTCTTAATCACCTTTTGTTTTAAAATAAAACAACAACAATTAACTAATCACGCTACAAGTTTTTGTTTTTGTTTTTCCAAATAATATTGATTATCATCATTATCTCAATGGTTGTTTCTTTCATTGTTTTGATTGTTTATTTCAATTCAAAAGTTGATAAAAAAAAAGGTTTGCGTGATTAAGATTTAGCTGTTGATTAACAGTTGATTAATCATTTTACAATTGATGATGATGATGATGATGATGATAAGAGTGATGAGTATCGTCAATGAAAATGAAATTTAATCAACTTTGATAAACGCAATTAGAAAGTTAATTAAACAATTTGATCAACAGAAGAAACAAAAAAAAATCAATATCTTAATCAAATCCAAAATCAAGTCAACGTTATTTTCAACAATTTATTATCAGTTACCTAACAATTTAAGGAAACAATTGAATTAACACAACCTTGAGTAATTGATTAAGTGTTACATTGATTAATTGTGAAATAATTAATAGAAACAATTCATTAAAGTAATCAGTTGCAATCAAATTATTCACCTAATTGGTATAAATGAAAAACAAATGATTGTTAATAATGAGGAACCTGAAAATGAAAATGAAACGAAATCAACTAATTGCAATCGCTAACAATTAAGGAAAAAAACAATTGAATTTAAGGTTAAGTGTAAAAAAAATAAATTAATCAACAAGATGAATGATTAACTTGTTATCCAATCACCTTAATCATCATCATCATCAGTTATATTATTTTACCTTTGAAACCAATTAAGTTAATCAACGTTTGCTTTATATTTAAGTGTTAACTTGTTTTGAAACTTAAAACCTTAATTTCAAACTCAATGAGACCTGAAAACAATAACATGATAAGTTAGTGATTTACAGGGAGAGAGAGAGATGAAGATGAAGATGAAGATGAAAATGATGAGGATGATGATGAAGATAAATTGGAAACACAATTTAGCAAGGAAAACATTTAAACATCAACAAAACGTTAACGATTGTCAAAAGTTTGGTAATAGTTATTTGTTGATGGATGAAAAACAAAACAAAATAAATGATGAAGAAAAAAAAAGTTACTTCTCTTCCTCATCATCATCCTCATCTCTTTTTTTTTTGATAGACATGGACAGAGCTCATCATCATCATCATCATCATCTTGGTCCTCATCATCATCATCAAGTAACAATAAAACATTATCATTTACAAGGAGCTTTGTTTTGAGTTACATTTATTTTCACCTTTCAATTTGATTGTTGTTGATTGTTGTTCAATTTTAATTCATTAGACCTCATGCTGAGTTGATATAAATACTAAAGGATGAAAATAAACTAGAAAAGTCAATTAAATCCGTTAATTAAGTTGAATTAATCTCAATCAGTCACAACAATCTATTGTTTTTCCCAATTACAGTTTTTTTTATTTTGTTTCATCTTCTTTTATTGTTATTATCAAATATCCAGATTATCATCATCACCATTATCGTTATTATCATCATCAATTCATTGACCGTTTTAAATCAATAGATATTATTTTCAAAGGTAACGAATTGACCTTAACTTTAATACAATGAAAGTTTTATATGTTGGTCACTTTTCATCATCATGTTTACCTATGAATCCGAATTGGTTTAAATGGTCAGTTTGTTTGTCCATTTTTACTTACCTTTTACCTTTCTTTTCATCATCATGTCTCTGGTCTCATTGTTTACAGGTGGGTTGTCTTTCTGTCCAAAGTGATGATGATGATGATGAAAGAGAGAGAAAAATGTTGAAAATTTCCTCTTTTTCTCATCATCTTTATCTTCATGAGGATCAAACGTAATTCCAACCAGTTTACTTACCTCGTTCTTCACCACACCTCATCTTCATTCCCTCCTCTCCCACTATCATCATCATCTCTCTCTCTCCCTTGATCACCTCCCCATCTCTTCAATATAATTAATGTTATTCAATTAGTATCAAGTTTTCAATGTAATTACTTAATTTTTAACTAAAATCAATCTTAATCAATTAGTTACAAGGTTAATCAACTAATTTGACAATTAATTACTTTCTTCCTCCCTCTTGGCCTCCACCACCACCAACACCACCACAACTTCATCATCCTTATCCTGCTCTCTCTCTCTCTCTCTCATGGAAAATGATAATAAGAGGAAGATGATAATTGAAGAGAGAGAGAGAGAGAGAGAGAGAGAGATGAATGAAATCTGAGTTAACATATGTAACATGTTATGATAAAAAACTTATTCCTCCCATTTGTGTGCATATGACGGAAACGGAAGTAGCAATAGTAAAACAACAATAACAGAAAGACAAGTCACCGGATCGGATTAAATTTCACAATTTAAATCAACAAAACAACGACGACATCAACAATTGTAAACTGATAGAGTGAGAAAATTGGACAAATTTTATTATTATAATCAATTGATTGTTACAATGAAGTTTTGATTGTAAACCTAAGACAGACAATGAATGAAGTAAAAAACAACAACAAAGTTACAATAAAAGTTATGACGAAACATAAATATTAAGTATTTAATTAGTGAACAATTAACTGAATGAATTGAGATCTAATTAGTAATTATAATTGAATGGAAAACAATGATAAACATTAAATATTTATAAAAATGCAATTAAAATCAACTGATTGCTGGTAAATTGCTATTGGAATGTAACTAATGTAAAGTTGATAATTCAAAGGCAATCATCAACTTATTATCACCATGATTGAGATGATATCACGTTGTAACGATAAGGAATGTGAGCTAAATGTTTCCAAGCCTGAAGGCACTGATTATATTCATAACTTTGTGTGTGTGAGAGAGAGAGACAGATAAAGATGAAGAAAGAGAGAGAGGATGATGATAAGATGAAGAAGAGCAAGAAGAAGAAGAAGAAGAAGAGATGAAGAAAAAGAATAGGAATTGGAATGAGGAAAACAAGGTAATAGTTGACAAACGAACATGTCAACGTCTTCACCCTGACACAAATTCAACCATAGATCACAAAACATCATCATCAGTCAGAGTGTATTATCATTATCTCTGTGGACCTTGGAAAATATATATCAATCTCTATGATAGTTTTAACTAAGCTGACAATCAACTGAATTGACATGGAAGATATTTTCCTCTCTCTCTCTTTTCTCGTTCCAATTTGACATTGGGACACTCGACGAAAAAATCATCACCAACAACAACGAGCATAAACATCAACAATGGGTCAATTCTGTAGCTAAAAGATGGACACAGCTATTCAATTATGAAATTACCTTTTAACAAGTGAAAGAAAAACAACAAAAAGCAACAAGAGAAAAATAAAAGTCCAAGAAGTATTAATATACCAGAAAAAAAGAGCAACTAGAAAAATCCTATGGATGGAAAATCATCTCGTGGGAATTGAAAGTAATGCTCATCATCCTCATCTTCCACCGAGTAAATTCACAGATTGTTCAGTGAGTTCTTCTTGTATATTTATCTCTCTCTCTCTCTTCTTTCTTCTCATCTTCATCCTCTTCCTCTATGTACAAAAATTACACAGACTGATGATGATGATAAAGAAAAGAAAAACTTTTGTTTACTTTAGCAATTTTCACGCTAGTCCAATGGCGATAATCACAATAATAGCGTCCAAATATTCAGTTAATAAACAAATATCTATGGTCGATTGTGTAAAAAGGTTGAGGTGACAATCGTTTTCACCTTTAACTCAATTGTATTGTGTAAATAATAATCAAATGCATGATAATTGTGTTTACAAGAATTTATCATCATCATTCATCATTTATCTTCCCAATCAATGTTACCCTGAAATTCATGATAAAAACTCACAAATGCTAAAATCCATTGATTATCTAGACCATTTCAACTAATTGATTGTTTGTTGTTGTTGTTTTCGTAACTTTTTCAAATGAGCAAACAAAAAAAAATTGATCAAATTTCACCTTCATCTCGGTCATTTCGTTACTTGCTTGAAGATAAATGATGATCAAGATGATGAAGATAAAGACGATCCTGGTGATAATAATCATCATCCTGATAATAATCTTCCATTAACCAATATTATCCACATTAATGATAGTCTAATGATGTTAATGATGATGATGTTATTGATTGGGTGTGTGCCTCGTTTCAGCTTCTTAATTTTGTTATTTTCTTATTTTTTTTTGTCTCCATTCAGATTATCATCTTCATCATCATCTTGATGAAAAAGGAAGAGAAAGAGATGATGATGATGATGATGATTCGTCTTCAAGAAACGATACATTGCTTTTCCGCAGCGGTAAAGTTAAGAGGCCCTTGAGTTTCCTTCATTACCATTTGATCCTCAGCTTCCCTGTGAAGGTAATCAAATTTAATGACAATTAATTTAATTTGACCATTTAACCAAATCAAATTGGGCAAAAAAATACACATACAGATACACACATATTCAGTATACACAAGAATCATAATCATGTACAGAAAAAAAAGCGAAAGGAAAAAAATTACCAAGAGGATTAGTAAAAAAAAAGAGAAGATGAAAAAAGGAATCAAGAGAGAGAGAGAGAGAGAGAGAGAGAGAGAGAGAGAGAAAGGGAACAAGATGAAGATGAAAATGAAGATGAGGATGAGAGGAAAGATGATGATGAAGATCATAAATCAATTCCCTTTAAACCACCACTTTGACCATCGTTTTTCTGTGTTGGGTCAACACAAGGTATTTTTTTATCGTTCAAAAGTCTATACTGATCATCATCCTCATCGTCGTTATCTTCATCATCTTTAGCATCATCTAAAGATGCAGCAAACAACAAAAAAGAGAAAGATAGAGATTTAAAAATCGCATAAAATTTTTGTCATTTTTTTACCTTGATTTTTATTTACCTGTTTCACCTTGTTTTTTTTTCTACCTGTAAAAATTGAAATTCAATGGTGGAAACAGTGATGCCTCTCATGCCTCCTTTTATATTGCAATTTGTTCAGACATTTTCACACTTTTGCAGAAATAAATTTCACTTAACTTCATTTTTCACCTGAGTTTAGTGCTTTTTTTTTATTCTTGTATCTTTTTTTTCTTGCAGTTTTTGATCACCATCATCACCATCATCATCATTATCTTTATCCTTGCTTGGACTTTGCAAAAAAAAAGATGATGAAGATGCAAAAGCCTTGGAATAGCAAATGCAAGTGTTGCAATTGCAAACTTCAAGGTTTCTTCAATCTTTTCCCTGCGCCACAATCATTATCTTCATCATCTTTATCATCATTTCTCTATCTTATCTCTCACTCACTCACTCACTTTTTCTCTTTCTCTATTCAGTGTATTGCATTTGTCATGTTTTCTTTTTTTACATCTTTTCTCTTCGTCATCATCTTATACAGATAAAACGGATTAATTTGGGAACAAGTAAAAAAAATGTAACAATTTATCAAGAAAACGATTCGTTTATCTGAACAATATCATAACACTTTCATGATAAAACCTTGGAATGACCATGATAAGTGTATATGATTATCAATTATGAAAATGAATCGAAAACCATTCAGACAAATTAGCAATAAATGTCTTTTGTCTCTATCAAAGTGCAATTGTTTTGCAAATATAGAAATCAGCTGATTAATGAGAGAGAACAAATTCTGGGATATGAAAATTATCATGATAATTTTTTTCTCTTTTCTTTTTCATTTTCATTTTCTCATTCAAAGCCATTGAAACATAATCATTATCATCACGAAGCAAAAAAAAAATCTTGTTACTCTTTTCAACTTTTTTTCATGATTCTACTCAATTCAGTTTCGGTTCATTTTTTTCATCTTATTCTTTCATGATGATCAACATTATCATCATTTTCTCCTATCATTTCAATATAAATCAATATAGAAAATAATTCATCTCAATTACTCATCAGCATCTTTCATGAAATATAATTTTTCTTCCTCTTCTCATCCTCATCTCTCGTTTTTTATATTGAGTGTTAAATTACTTCCGATCTCTTTTATCATCCATTTTTCTTTTTCTTGTTTATCTTCATCACTTCAGGTTCTTACAGATTCTTCATCATCATCATCTCTCTCTCTCTCTCCAGTCAACAATCTCTCTCTCATCATCATCCCACCTCCACCTCTCTAATTGTGCAAAAAGATGAATAACATGTTGGTTATAATATTTTCCATCATCATAATGATTTCCTTCATCATTTTTCCTTCACCATTCTCTTGCTTACTTATCCTGATGTTGATATTTTCGAGCATATAAACACACAGATAGAGAGAGAGAGAGAGAAATGTATCACAATGGGATGATGTGTCCCTAAGATACAAAAGTGTATCAAAACAGAACAGGGAAAAATGATGAGGATGAACCAACAAAAGACAAAGATGAAGTTGATGAGGATAAAATCCTATAGACTGATTATTGAAGGATTAACAAAGTCCATCATGATAACAAGCATTTTCCCCCTACTTTTATAATCATTTCATACTAAGGTTAGTTATACAATAATAGTAATTGATTGTATCATCTTCATCATCATCGTGTGCATATACATGTATCATGTTTCAATTGAACAGCAGCAGCAACAACAAAAAAATATATCAATGCAATATTTTTGCATCAGATAATTTCAAGTATATCATAATCATCATCATGTAAAATGCATTGAGCTTTTTATTTTTCTGATAATCAAATGAATAAGTAATGAATGAAGGTGGAATCGAGAGAGAGAGAGAAATGTATCACAATGGGATGATGTGTCCCTAAGATACAAAAGTGTATCAAAACAGAACAGGGAAAAATGATGAGGATGAACCAACAAAAGACAAAGATGAAGTTGATGAGGATAAAATCCTATAGACTGATTATTGAAGGATTAACAAAGTCCATCATGATAACAAGCATTTTCCCCCTACTTTTATAATCATTTCATACTAAGGTTAGTTATACAATAATAGTAATTGATTGTATCATCTTCATCATCATCGTGTGCATATACATGTATCATGTTTCAATTGAACAGCAGCAGCAACAACAAAAAAATATATCAATGCAATATTTTTGCATCAGATAATTTCAAGTATATCATAATCATCATCATGTAAAATGCATTGAGCTTTTTATTTTTCTGATAATCAAATGAATAAGTAATGAATGAAGGTGGAATCGAGAGAGAGAGAGAGAGCATAAGATTAACAATGATGAGGATAAACAATAGTAAGGGTGATACATAGACACAATGATGATTTACTTTTATCTCATCATAATGAGTGAGAAGAGAAACAAATTGGAAGATAATCAGAAGAAAAAGAGGAGAAAGAGAGAGAGAAAAAAAAATGATAAAAGCGAATCATTTGTATTGAGAAGATAATCTCGTGGATGTCTTTATCTCCATCTCTCTCACTCTCTCAGCAATTATACAGGGTTTTCAAAGTTGATTCCAAGCAACCAAGCAACCCCATCATCTCCATCACCATAATAATCATCATCAACAACCATTTGCATCTGAAAAACCTTACAGGCCAACAAAAACATCATCCTTATTAATACAACATCATCAGCATCATTTACCATTCATACAACATTATATCACATTGATATTACCAGAGTATAGAAGCCAATGTCTACCCAATGATGGAGCTTATAATAAGAAGATTAGTTGCCATTTTGGACTAATTAATTTCACTATGAGACGGAAAATAGAGAGAGAGAGAGAGAGAGAGAGAGAGAGAGAGAGAGAGAGAGAGAGAGAGAGTTACCCTGGATGATGATGATTGTGGTGAGGAAGAGTAAAAACCATTCATTTGTAATATTATTCATTTTCCCGAAGAAAAAAAAACAAAATATTCACATTATTTTATCTGTTCAATATTCAGATAGAAATATAAATGCATACTTATCATTACCATTTGCATACACATATATTTACTTGTTCAAATGCAATTCTAAGGTGAGCAAAATTGAAGGTAACAAGGGAGAGAGAGAGAGTCCAGTGAGTTGTTAAAGGTCAATTAATTTGTATTGACAAGGTAAAGGATATCATGTACCTAATACCTGGACTAATAACAAACTCATTTCGTGAATAAACTAACATTTTGAGGATTGGTTTTAGCCTCATCTTCATCTTACCTTTTTTTACAAGGGGAGAGTTGCAAGAGATATTATATACTTTATCATCATCATCATCATCTTCCTTTTCATTTTATTTTGCTTTCTTTTCATAAAAAAAAGAGATGATGATGAAAAATGAAGAGTCCTTTTGAAATAAAGTAGAAAAGTTAAACTGAATCATTTAAATCGTCATCATCATCATCATGGTAAAATGATAATTATTTCAAATTGAATTGATGATAAAGAGGGAAGAAGATGAAAAAAAAAATTTTATTATCTTCCAAGTTATTCAAAGGTACTTATTGATCAATCCAACTCATAGTTTTGAGGATTTTGCTTTTTCTTCAGTTTCATCATCATCATCTTCATCTTCATCCTCCGACTTTTCCATCTCTCTCACTGTCTATTTCTTCATTGATCATCAAGATGAAAAACAAAAAAAGAATCATCCTCAGAACATCAAGAGGCTCATCCTCATCATCCTATTCATAGAGCATCATCTTCACATCTTCTTCTCTTCAACTAACCTACATTTCCAGAGCTCGTGTTTAAGGCCAATCTTCAAGTGCTACGGCTTTTTAACTTTCATTTGGAAAATTAATTGTAACCATACAATAAAAAAATCCATAGACATAATATAATAACCATAACAAGAGCAATTACTCAATCGACTAATAATTATTTATATCATCCCAGAGACGAGAGAGAGAGAGAGAGAGAGAGAGAGAGACGATTTTATCAATAGATTGAAAATTTCATCTAATTTTTGCTCATCCTCATCACTTTTTTTTTATTGCAATAGATTCATCATCACTCTCACGGTTCATTCATTTAGTAAATTGTTAAACAATTTAAGGTTGATTTTGTGGATGCGATTACATAATGATGATGATGATGATGATGATGCATCTACTATTGGACTTATTATGACCTGAAGGTCAATGTCTAATGTTACTACTATTAGTTAATGATGATAATTGAAGTATCTTGTTATTTTTCACGCTTCTACAACAATTTGATGTTAATCAAAAACGATTTGTCAATGTGCTTCTCATGATTAATTGTATTTAGGTAATCAACTGATGCTGTGAATGAATGATGATACAAATATTCAATGATAAACAAAAGAGTTCCCAATCTCTCATGATAATATTAAACATTTAAAATTCCCTACTGATTTATTGATAGAGTATAAAAAAAACACTAATGATTAAAACGATTAACCTAATTGTTACTTTAAGAAAAAAAAATTGGTAACAATTAACAATCAACTTTGACAAACCCAAATGCTGAGTCAAATCAATGTGAGTCAATCATGAAACATTCAGGAAATTGTAAAAATCGAAACTCAATCTAAATCAATAAAGACAATTAACTAATCATTTCATGTAAACTCCGAATGAATAAAAAAAAAGTTTAATCTATAAGAGTCAAGGTAAAGTTAGAAATCAATGAGCACGTGAAAAAATAAGTCTATTTGGGTTACTCAGATGATGAGGATGCAGATGAAGATGAAGAGGAAGATGACGATGATGCGTGAATCAAATCATCATCATCATCATCTGAAAAGTGACAAAAAAGTCATTCGAGATGTAAAAGAAATACTAAAATTAAGATTATCATTGATGTAAACTTTTCAAGTTGATTCATTCATGTTAACTGTCAATTGCAATGAGTTTTCATGTTGTCTAAACTTCATTGAAAGACACAAACCCAAAAATATCAAATGTAGTTGAAAATGAAAAGTTTGTTTTGTTTATAATTTGATCATTTATTTGCTCTTTGTTTCCTGTAATCAAGTAAATCATTTGTTCAATAACATGCTAATCACTTCAATCATAAATCACTGTAACGGTAATGAGGTGGAGACATTTTTTTTTTGCTGCTTAAGTGGTGTCAGAGTGGACAGTTGATTAGAGGTTCCGGTCAAGTTACACACTCACTTTATCTCTCTCTCAGTAACTTCTTCCTCTTTCAAGTTGTGGTGGAAGGTGATGATCACGTTGATTGGTCACGATGAGATTTTACCACAGGGAAAGCAAGAAAGAGAGAGAGAGAGAGACACTCGAAGTGTCAATTTACCCACTGGTCAAGCAAGAAAGAAAGAGAGAGAGAGATGAAGGATAAGACATCGAGAGAGAGAGAGAGAGTAAAATTCATGAATTCCCTTGATGATGGAGAAAAGTTTCTCGGTCAAAAATGTATGGATTTACATAAATACCTACTTTTTGTTGTTATTGTCCACTATCTGTCCATCCTCGTGCAAATATGCATGATTGCAACATACACAAAGTTTAGTGGACAACAACAAGAAAAAAATGTGAATCAAAATATATCAAATGATATAAATATCAATGTTAAACCAATTGGAGCAAAAATGATCATCATTACAAGACTAAACCCAAGTTAAATCCTTTCAGATTATGGATTAAAGTTAATCCTTTTTTTTTGCTGATGTAAAATGAATAATACACACCAAAGGTAAAAGACACACAGAGACTCACCACACAATTCATAAGCTATTCAATTGTTCAACTATTAATAAGATATAACCTTAACTAATCAACTAGACTACAACTGACCAAATCCTGGTAATTGAAAATTAATGTTACTTTGATTGATGACCAATTAATTAACCATTCAAATTGATTTACTGACTGTGAGCTTTGACAAAGTGAAACTAATAAAGTTATCAAACATTTTTTTCTCCCACTACAAAGTCTCCCTCATTCCTCCCGCTACTGGTCAAGCAAAGGCCAGTGGTCAGTCTTGCACAAGACAGTGAGAGAGAGAGAGAGAAAGAGACAATTGTTGTGTATGAAAAGTGAAAAAAACATAAATTGTAATGAGAGAAAAAAAACTTTTCCAATTATATATCAATGAGACTTTAGAAACTGGACAATATGAGATGTGGTGATGGTCAAGTGAAAAGGTAAAAAGCAAGAAAACAACTTAGTCCATTGAGTAAATTGAAAAATCATCTCATTCTCAATTTTTTCAAATGCTTTTTTGGTCAATTCATTTCAACAAAAAGGATTAACTTTAAGCTATATATCTCGCTTGACCCTTTAGTCTGATCAGTTGCTTCTTCATCGGTCAGCAAGAAGAAAAAAACTGGTCAATAGCAAAAACAGCAGAAAAGCAACAACAAACAACAAGGATGCAAAAGGTTATCATTCAGTGAGAAATTATCATTCTCATCAACTTAACAGTAATCTAGTCAATTCTTGAAGGTATAGTGACCATTGAAAGGGAAAAGGTTTGATTATAACAAAGAATAGAGATTATCTCCTTTTTTCTTGACCAACACAAGAATCTACCTTTTTGTGTAGAGCAAGAGAGGGAGAGAGAAAGAGAGAGAGGTGGAAAGGGTTACACAAAGGTAAGAAGATGAAAATGATGATGATGATAAGAGAGAGAGAGAAAAGGAAGAAGGAGTGAGATAAGGATAAGAAAAGTTGTCAGTTGAATGTACATATTATATCTTAAGTTAAACAAGTTTCGCCATTGTAATGTAACCTATCGGTGTCGCCAGCCATTTAATTGGCCTCTCTCTTTATCTTCCTCTTCATCTCTCATTCACCACTTTAACCGTCATCCTCACCTTTACCTTTCGTTTTCCCTGCCACCCTAATCTTCATCTCTCTCTTTCTCTCCTTTCTTTCCTTTCTTTATGTTCATCATTATCATCATCCTTTTCTAACCTTTTTATGCTTTTACCTTTACTCTCTCTCTCTCCTTCTCCCACTATTCTCTCTCACAGTCATCTTTTTGCTACCTTTTCTCATCTCTAACCAATTGATATCTAATTTTTGCTAACCAGGTAAATAAGATGTTGGTTTTGTTACTGTTACAATTACTACGAATCTACTATAACCTTTTGTTGTTGTCAGATAATTGAAAAAATTGTCTCTCTCTTTAGTCACCTTATCCTCCCACTTCTCGTCATCATATCATCATTATCATCATAATCATCGTAAAGAGTAATTGCTTCAAGAGAAGATATCTCTCTCTCTCTCTCTCTCTCTCTCTCTCTCTAGCTTTTCATCCAGTTGACAAATGATTGAAGGCAATTTCATCAATGATAATTGTCGCATGTCAATGTATAAACATACAAACAATTTAGAGACAAAAACAAACCACAAGAAAAACCTAACGAAACGAGACAATTATTGATAAAAATAAATCACAATCAATAATAAGCCTTAATTGTTGAAGTGAAAAGAGAAATAATTTGCTAAATTGTCACCATAATCATCATCCACAGTACCAACACAATCATTAAAATTAATTGAAATGTGTATATCATTATGATAATAACAATATACTACATGATAAGTAATACAAATGACACACACCTAAAGAGGTAAAGGCAAAAAGTAAATCATCCTCATCACAAACTTAAGTATCCTCATCTTTAGCCGCATCACTAATAGACATGGTGATCAGGATGGATGCATATTATATAGCATTTAGCATCATCAAAGATCAACTTGAATCATTGAATAAAGATGATAAATGAATAAATATAACATCAAAGTCTAACTGTACTTTCATGATGATACCCGAAATAAGATGATGAGAAATCTAATTTAGAGAGAGAGAGAGAGAGAGAGAGATAATCTATCCGCCTGAAATGTTAGAGATAAAAATATCTCTGTGATGATGATGAGAATTGAAGATGATGTAAAAAAGGAGAAGATGAAAACTCGTCTGTTTTTCCAATGAAGAAAAAAATAAAAGGTAAGCAACAATCAATTCATTTCCTGCCCTTTAATCCTGATATACGCTTTCTCTTTCTCTTCATCATCATCATCATCTTTTTCCATCCTCATCCCTATTCTTTTGCATCTTCCTCTTTCTTTTTATTCCATTTCTCTTCTCTTTCCACAACTGACTCTATTCAATAAGAATAAACCTCATTTTTTTTCTTCCTTTCATATTAATCTCCTATTTCCTTCATCATCATCATCATCTAATATCACCATTAATATAATCATCGTCATCATCATCATCCTTCATCTTCCTCAATCAACAAAGTTAAGTCTTTTTTTTCCTGGTGCAACGGGAGATACTCATTGATTTCAATATTAGTCAAATTAAATGTAACAATTTACCTCATTGATTTGTCCACTTTTTGACCTTCATTGTACAATTTCAATCATACAATTCAATTGTTGATCAATTTTACAATTAAATGATTTCTTAACATTTAAGCAAAAAAAAAACAATAATGTTTACATCATTTTAATGTCATCATGATGATGGACAATTGTGATTGTTAACTATTAACATTATCATGTTTTCAATTATTTGATTGTCAATGATAAATAACAACACCTACAACAACAACAACAACAACAGTTACAATACAATATATTGTTACCATGTAGTTAAAATGGTAACAATAAGTGACAACAATCAAGTTAAAATAGGAAAATTAAATTTACAGTAGGATAAGTAAATTGTTGGAGGAAATGAAGCGTGTGATTGAATTGAAATGCGATGCTAACAAGAAGTAATCAGTGAAAGTTGACAAAATAAAAGTCTTGTTACACATCATCATCATCTTCATGTTCATCTCCATCCTCATCTCTATCTTTATAATGATAAATCTTTTAGAAATCATCGTAATGGTAACAACAAGACTAACAAAATAACAAAGTTTATAATTGTTGACAGTTGACTTTTTTTTCTGCTTCCTGAACTCAACAATTCATACCAAATATCACTGAGCTTTTCTTGGTGATGCTGATCAACATGAAGATTAAGATGAGGAGTGGGAGTAAAGGAGAGGAAGAGAGAGAGAGAGAGAGAGAGAGTAATATTTCACAGGATATGTTTGCATGGAGAAATGTGAGTAGAGAGAGAGAGAGACAGAGTAAAAATTTAAGAAAAAGAGCAAAAATGATGAGAGAGACTGAAGATAAAAGTATTTTCTATTAACGGGATGTAGTAGATGAATGACAGAGAGAGAGAGAGAGAGAGATGACATTTGAAGAAGATGCCAAACAACATCTTCTTCATCTTCATCAACAATAACACACACACAGTAACCACATTAGGGTCAATAGAAGCTACAAAAGTACATATATCTACCTCTCCATCATCATTATCTACCTTTGGTTGTCTTCATTTTCACCTTTTTCAGTACATGAGAAAACCAATTGAATATGAGATGATGATGATGAAGATAAATAGTAAAAGATGAGTGAACATTTGACAAGCTATGTCACGATTATTAATCCTTATAAATTTTATCTACTTTTTCATTTGTTATCATGTCTTAATCAAGACAATATATCAAGAATATGATATTAGATAACATGAGTAAAGGTAAACATTCAATCATCATGATCAATTTGAAATTATTCAAATGGTTCCTTAAGGTAACATAACATGTAACATGGTATCAAACAACGTCAACATGGGGACTCCCAAAAGTTTGAACAAGAAAAACAAAACAAAATCAATCAAATTATTAGACAATAATCAGTAGCAACAATCAATTTGATTCAGTTATCCAATTGTTATAAAACAATATTATCTTCATTTATGATTCATAAATATTCAAATTTTCAAATCATCTTCATGGTGATAAACTTCATGTATATATACAGGATGAATTTAAATTACCAGTTAATCTTTACAATTGATTATAAGCTCAACGTTAAATTGTTAGAATAGGAAACTCTGAATAAACTCAGAATCATTCATATATAAATACCCATGAACATCATGATAGGCATGAAAGGAAAAAGATTTTATTATTTTCCAGAAACATTCACACAATATATTTTTTGACAGAACTTTTTTTCTTCACTTTATATTTTTGATTGATTCCAATTGTCTTGCAATTGAAAAAATTTCATGATAAAAGTTGATGAAGAAAATATTACTTATCGTTGAATCCAATTGTTAATTGTCACCTTGAAATTAGATAATCTCCCTGTCTCTTTCTCCTATCAATTATCCATAAAAAGGATAATCGGATGATCTGAAATTGAGACTAAAAAGTAGACCAAACAAACTAGAACTTTTCGAGTACAGTTTTAAGGTCATTCGATGATTCTTGCGATTTAAATGTGCATGTGTACGTATATTAGATTACCAAGTTCGTAGATTCAAGTATTAGGTCAATAATGAGTTCGAAAAGATGAAGAAAAAAACTTACGCTTTCTCTTCGGTATCCAAATGATGGACAAGTTCATTTCGCTTCTCGACAATTCGAAGTAACTTATCGAGTAACAACTTTTCCGTCTCACGTTGAGCATCAGTTTTCTCCCAATCTAATTCGAAGAGAAGAAATAAAGAAAAAGAGATAAAAAAAGAGCAAAAAGATAAACAGAAAGTGAGAAAAAGGGGAAGAAATTATCATCATCATGATTAGAGAAGCAAAAAATAAAAGTAAAAACCATCAGAGAGAAAGAGAGATGAACAGAAATGAGAGAGATGAAGATGAAGATGAAGATGAAGTAAAGAAAAGGTTAAGTTGATTGTAAATGTCATGAAAGGCAGTGAATCAAGATTAGACCTATAAGTGAGAAATGAAGATGAGGATGAAGATGAAGATGGAAACTATTGAATCGTAAAAGATGCTGAGTGACCTTCAATATAACACCCAAAATACGGATAAGAGAAAAAGAAGAAATTTTTTTTCTGTTGTTTCTCTCATTCTCTCTAGATCTTTAGATTCTTATATATGTGTTTATGAATTATAAGAAAATGAATTTTATGATGATGAAGAAAAATTATCACTGCAAGAAGATGATAAAAGAAAGAGATAAACAAGAATGAACATCGAAAACATCTCAATCAAAGTAAGAGAGAGAATAGAAAACATCATTTAAATGAGAGAGAGAGAGAAAGGAGGGAGAAACATGTAAAGAATTGAATAGATGGCGAAAGTCAAAGGAAATAGGAGAGAGAGAGAGAGAGTGAGTGAGAATATTATCAAATAAAGGTGAGCATCTATGATGGAGAAAATATAAAAAGGCAAACATAATCACTATCGAGATGATAAAAGGAGGAGGAAAAATGATAAAAGGTAGAAAGGTGATTGATATTGAAGAGAAAAAGAAATTGATTTCGCCGAGTTCACCTCATTTACTCGTGCAAATATTGGTTGATTTGCAAAAAGCACGTTTCTCATCACGCATTCAAGTTGATTGTTGCAAATGTTGTTAAACACAGTTAATCAGAAAAGTAAATTGAAAGTTAACAATAGTCAGGTAAACATGACAATTAAAGGACCAATGTAATTGCAATAAAAAACCTTCATAAGAAAATGTATTATATAAAATTCATCATCAATTGGCAATCAATTGATTCTGATGGTATATAAGTTAACAACAATCAACAAGGTAAAAAAAACAGTTTAAAATCAAATCATCAAAATTGGAAAACCTGAAAAAAAACAAATCTAAATTGTTGGAGCAAAAAACAATTTAAACAGTCAAATAATTTACCAATAATCAAAACAGTAAATTATGATTATTCAAATGATACCTTACAATTAACAGGGTTAACTGTAAATGCACAACAATCAATTGTAATCACATTCAATTTACTTACACACCTTAAATTGCAAACTATCAGACAATGAGCAATAACTCAGGTAATCAAGGTTGCAAATTGATTTAAACAATTAACTGATTGTTGTTTTATGCAAAAATCATCATGAAAATTGCAAAGTATTAAACAAAATGTGATCATGTCAAAATTAATTGCGACTATGATGATAATCAAATGCATAATCAAATTTCAGTTGCAATTATAAACTCATTTGTGTATGAGAGAGGCTACTGACTAAGTTAATAGTTTGACTCTGGTAATTGTTTTTATTTGGGATTATCAATGAAAATCAGAATCAACTTATTATTATTATTAGGGTTTCACAATAATAGTAATAAGTGTGGAGTAAAAAAAAGTAACAATAACAATAAAGTAAATCACACAAACACGTACAATGTTAAGGGTGAGAGTCTAATCATGTATCAAGTTGAGAACAAGAAAAACAATCATTTCAAGCCTCAAGATATATAATTTTGCACCTTCATTTGCACCAACAATCAACAGAAATCAATTGTTGTATTATTTTCAACAATATGAAAAAAGTATAAAATCAACAAACAATAATAATAATATTGTAACGAAAGAGAAAGAGAGGAAAAGAGAAAAATAAAATGGAAAAGAGATAGAGAGAGAGAGAGAAAGAGACTAAGAAAGAGAGAGAGAGTGAGAGAGGGAGGGGTGGGGTAAGAGTGAGAAGTAGAAAGAGTGAGAGAGGGAGGGAGTAAGCGGGTGGATGATTACATAGCCTATCAGAATCGAGCAAGTATCCGCCTAATGGAGCCTATAGATGACATAGAATTGATCCTATATCCTATAGAGCATCATCCTCATCCTCATCTTCATCTTTCTCCTCATCACATGAATGTCAATCGGTGTTTGTGTAAAGGAGAGAGAGAGAGAGAGAGAGAGAGAGAAGGGGGAAAAAGATGATGATGAAGAAGGAGTAGAGAAAGAAAGGAAAATTGGTTACTTCATGCTTCTTGGCTTTCAGAAGATAAGAAGCTTATATTGAAGGAGAATTGGGTAAGAGAAGAAAAAAAGACAAGAGAAGATGATAGAGAATATTAGAGAAAATGAAGGAGGAAGATTTTTCATCTTGTTCCTCTCTCTCTCTCTCTTCGTCTTTTCTTCCTTCTTCTTTTTTTCCACCGGTGCTTTTACCTGATACATTTTCCTCTCTCGATTTCTATGGAAAAACCTGGTTACAATCGAAATAGTAGAAGTAAAGTTATCAGATGAATTCTTTTTGCAAACAACAACAAGGAGATGAAAATGATGATAATGATCTGATTTTCGTATCATCATCATCATCATCTTCTTGTTCTTTCTTTCTCTCTCTCTCTCTCTTTTCCAACGAATAAATTGTCAATGATGCAAATGATTAAAACAAATTCTTATGTATATCAAGTGTTTCTATCTTGATGTGCTGATGGTTTTACGACACTAATCAATCAACTAGTTGCTTGGGTCTCTTGTTAACCTTAATTGACTTTACTATTGTTCATTTTAATTGGTTATGTTAATCTGGTTCATCACTCTACCCACCGGGTGGGGTTTCTCAGCATTTGGGGTTGATAATAAGCTCAAAGTGTAACAAACAGCAGCAACAAAAAAAAAGGGTCAAAACAAAACAAAAAGTGTCAACACTATTCAGCTTATTGGAAAATCTTTACCTCTTTTTTTTGGGTCACACTTTTTGCCTCTTTCTTTTTGCGATTGTTACTCTTTCTCAAGTCAGGTAAAAATAAAAGGTTAATTCAACTCTCAGGTAAACTTTACACACTCAGTGCATTAAGATAATATTGCAAATAATATAATAATCTGCTCATGTATCGCCTGACACTTTGAAACCTCTTCCTTTTTATTTTTTCTCTTGCACTTATCATACTCTTTTTTTTCCTCTGTGAAAATATTTTTCCATAGCCTTTGGCTATTCTTTCACCTGTATCTCTACATCTTCCTCTTCTGAGTAAACAAAATATCACTGTCACTCACTTTCTCTCTCTCTCTCTCTCTCTCTGGCTCATAAATGCAAACTGTACCTGGAAATAATATCATTTACACCTTTGCATTTATCTTTTTGATAACCTTTTTGCTTTTCCAATGTAAATAAATGAAAATTGTTGCAAATTTACAGTAAAAATCAATTGGAAACCTTATGTAAACTGTAACAATAAAGAAACAACAAAGATATTATCAGATGTGCACAAACATTTACATGCTACTGTAGTTGAAAGTGACTTTTCTCTATTGACAAAAATCAACACATTAACTGTTAAAATCAATCAACAATTAAATACTTTGTAACAATAAGGTTATCACCAATAAGCTGGATAAGGTCTTGAAGGATAAACAATTTGTTAATCTATCAATGAAAGTGTATCAAGATACAAACATAAACTGGCTTATTAAAAGTATTAACCTGATCATAATGGTAAACCCAATAAAAAAAAGTAAAATCTCCTCACGGATTAGTCAAGAGATCATCTCTTTCTCTCTCTCTCTCGCTCTCTATCACCAAGTAGATTAGTTGTAATTGTTGTTGTTGTTGATTGTGGAGTAACAAGTTAGCTTTGTAAAACTTGATAATTCCTACGAAAGAGTGAATAATAAGAGAGATATGCGAAAATAATCAGGGTCTTTGGAACACTTATCTTCATCATCATCTTAAATTGTTACAAGACGTTAGAGAGAGAGAGAGAAAGTGAGTGAGTGAGAGAGAGAGAGAATGAGTATTAGTCTGATATTTGACTGATCTCACAATAGGATCACAAACGTCTTACTAAGGCTAATCCTGTCTTACCACGCCCATATTACCACAATTTCCGAGTAAACACACAGAGACTATGATAGAGAAAAAGATGATGATGAAAGGGGAAAACGAATCTCTCTCAGTCTCAATGAAGTTTCAGCCCATGTTTACCTATGTAATACATTGGTGACCTTGATAGATATTATAATTATTACGCCAATTCCAAGATAATAATAATAAATAGATTACTAAGCGGATCGTAGGTATTAGAGGTAAGGGTGAGAAGAGCGAGAGAGAAGAGAGAGAGAGATATTTAAGCTTAAGCCATTGACACCGTAAAGTAGGCCACTTGTTACTAGGGTATAATCTGATGATCATCATCAAGATGATGATAATGATGAAAATGATGAAAAAAAGATGAGGATGAAAAATAAGAAACATATACAAACCTTCAAGTGAATTTAAAGGTTGAAGCTTTTTTATTAGGATCTTGTAGCATCTTTCCAAATCCTTTTCTTGCTCTCTGTAAGTATTGAAAAGTTAAATACAAAAGATGAAGAAAAATATAAGATGATGATGATAATCAGGATGATAACATATTAAGATGATTAGCTTAATATTTATTAACCTTTTTCTCTGGTGTGAATAAGGTGTAACAATAATCATTTAGATTGTAACAGTTTTATCAATGAAATCCGATGAGAAAGTAACAATGTTATCAATGAATTTTTATTCCACAATTATTAGTGATTACCAATTGATCTTTTTTTCTTTGTTATTATTGATTAAAATTAACGGAAAGAAAAATTATTCGCAACTAAGTTGATTGATTAATCGAATGAAATTTATATTTGGTTTTCTTTTCCATTTTACTGGTAAATAGGAAAATTGTAATTTACTGACCAATTGATTGACCAGAAATATTTCAAGTTAAATGTTAAATTAAGCTCAAGTAAAGTGTCACAAAATGATCAAAATATAAAAGACATGAGAGATGTAAAGAATTGAAAGAGAAGAGAAATATTCTTTTCTAAAGATCGAATTTGAAAATAACAATAAAAACACCGAAAGGTTCGAGAGAGGATCGATTTAAATATCAATATCATCAATAGATTTTGAATATTTTCACCTTAAGTGAAAGATAAAGAGTGAAACCTTGAGGCTTTTTTTTACCTGTGGTAAACACATAGTCTTTTAAAGGGGCACAGGTAACACAGAGTAAATGGGGTGGTGGGAGAGAGAGAGAGAGAGACCACCCAAGAAAGAAAGATGTGAATAGAAAACCTAAATTGTCCATCAAACAGAAAAGAAACAAATTATCGCATCATAATAATCAATAGATTATCAAAGGTAAGCAAAAAATCAGGTAAAGAATAAGGAAGAAGAAAAGTTGACAAGTAATAAGGAGAAGATGAAGAGACAAGGAGAGAGAGAGAGAGCGAGAGAGAGAGAGAGAGAGAGAAGCATCTTTATCTTATCAAAGAAAATGTGAAACATCATCTTCATCAAAATCCATGGATGATGATGATGATCAGACAACAAAGTTACAAAACGATTGAGAGAGATAATAATGATAAACAAGACAAGATAAAGAGATCACCTTTTTTACTTTGAGAAAATTGATCATCTCATCCTGATGAGCATCCTCATCCTTACCATCAGATGATAGATGAAAGTTATGAATGTTGAATAAGTTAAAACGTATTTAAAATGATCGTAAGTAGTTGAACAAATGACCGAATCAAAATCTATTAAGAACTCATTACATTAGAACCCCAACCGTTTTCTATGGTCAGTAATTCACTTATCATTCATCTCTCTCTCTCTCTCTCTATCAGTTACTTCTCACTGATAAACTCCCTCCACCCCATGAATAGTGATTTAATTCAACTGAATTAAAGTGAATTAAAATAGATTCTAAAATTTAACAATTACGATTATGTAAAAATGTCAGATTCATTTTTGTATTGTAATGTTGTTACTCTGTCACTGTTAATCAAATGCTCAACAGGAGGAGGAGGTGATGGTGATTTGATGGTGGTGGTGGTGGTGGTGGTGGAGGTTGTGGTTGTGGAGGGAGGTGGGCAATCCATTAAATCTCACTTACATTATATCATCATGACCACCAAGGCGTATGATTATTGTATATAAATATATTTATAGTTGAATTTAAATTGTTATTCATTGTGATCAAATGATTACAATGATAACAATTTAGTTACAATAATGTTTTTCTTTACATGTTATATGTGTATAAAAACAATGGTAACAATTTAACAGACTAAACTTTTTTTGATTGTTATAATTTAATAACAATTAGATTGACCACCCCAATCAAACAGTTAGAGGTCCAATCTTGAAGTGTATCCAAACAATTTAAATAACTGAACAGTGACTTTGATGTTTAAGTCACGAGAAGGTAAAAATATTATTCAAATTGTGATTTAAATTGTTGATAACAATATGGTAACTTTATTGTAACATAACAATAAATCACAATCATAATCATCATCAAAATGATACTTATCATGATGATAATTCATATATATGATAACAATTAATTGTGTACAGATAAAGTTGATGGTAATCAACTTAATTACTTGATAAACTTTCAATTACTTGTGTCATTTCAATCATTTTTTTGTGAAAAAGTTAATGAAAACTGATGATTATCATTCAGTTTATCATCAATGTTTGCTGATTGTTGATATAAATATCATCTAATCTATTAATTGTCACTTCGCTTATCAAAACAGGTAAATGTCCATCTCTTTGAGTTTCTGTTGATTTTCAAGCAAAAAATCAGGTAACAAATATAATGATTCTCAAGGTAGTTAGTCGGTAGTAATGATGTATTAATAGTATAATAAACATTAGTCATGTTGTGGTGGTGGTTTGTAGTAGTAGTGGGATGGTAAATGATGTGACCACTGTGTATTAACGGTGGGTGACCTTTTCTCCACTCATCACTCTCTCATAGTGAGAGCAAGAGAGAGAGAGAGAGAGAGAGAGAGAGAGAGAGAGAGAGATCATATAATTGATGATACTTCGTTAGCAGGACAATTATTTCAACGACATTCATGATGAATAATGACCATTGAACATAAAGTATTTATTTCACACAAATAGATACACTGTATGTAGTGTTTGTGTGTGTATATTATATATACCCTGTAGATCTCACCCTCTTTTTTTTACCTTGCATTCAGTTTTCAAGTAAATGAATGAGATAAATGAAAAAGGACACATTCCATTAGGAAATTGTATCTTTCAAAGATGATAAGGATGATAAGAAAGAGAATGAGAAAGAGAATGCAAAACAAAAGCAGTAGGGAGTTTATTCTTGGGAAAACAAGATGATCCTGATGATGAAGATGAGGATGACAAGGGTATTGCATAGCAAGGACAGGTTGACATTCCAAGATTACTTTCATTTCTTAAGATCAATGTGGAAATAATTGATAATAATGGAAGAGATGATAAGGATGATAGAGAGAGAGAGAGAGAGAGAGAGAGAGAGAGAGAGAGAGTAAATATTCAATTACGCAGGTAAGTAAAAAAAAAAGTTTCGATCTAATGAAAAACGATTGGAACCAAAAATCAAACATCAAGGTGACAAAGTGCTAAAAAATATACATAATATCAACTGGAGATATTGAATGATAAACTTACAGGTAAGAAGACAACAAGATGATGAAGATAAATAATAATACAGAGAGTCCATTGTAAAATTAATGAGCGTTTCTGAGCCGATTATTTTTCTTTGGCTTAACAAACTGATATACATTTACATGGTGTATCAGTGTACTTTAGTGTCGATGGTCAAGGTAAAGGTAAACTCTGTTTACTTTGCCCGGGCTCAGAGATAGAGAGAGAGAGAGAGAGAGAGAGAGAGAGAGAGAGAGAGAGAGAGCATCTTTTACCATAGATAAAAGTTATTCTCATATATAAAAATCAATAGGAATAAAAAATTTGCAAAGATTCAACATTTTATATATTCCAATAATGTTAACCCATCAATTAAATGGAGAGAGAAAATTTCGAATTCTATTTTCTCTCTCATTTTCTTATCATCTTCATGTATCATCACAAATACTGATCATCATCATCATCATCAATATCATCACCACCGTCATTGTTATTTTTATCAGAGGAAAACGAGAAAAAGATACAATAATAAACATCTATGTTTACATATCAGTAGCCAGTATTATCTTTACCTATGGAGATTTTTTTATGGATATTTATATAAACTGAATATTATCATATGTATACATGTAGTTATTTATAAGGAATTGACATTGTCCATTGTGATGAAATAATAAAAATGGACTAGAAATGAAAATGAGGCGCGAAATGTTTATTTTGGCTTGACCTTTACTCTCTCTTTCTCGGTATGGACTTCAACTAGGAATGTCCACCTTGAGATTGACCAATAGGTATAATAATATATATAAATTGACAACAAGAAAAAAAAACCTTTCAAGGTCCTATGTAAACATCTAATATTTAAAACTATTCAGCTCTTTCTTTCTCTCTGTCTTTTTTTTCTGCTTTCTCTTTTGACTGAATACAATTTGAAATAATAATGTAACTGATGATGATGATGATGAGATGACCAACAACGATGGTGATGATTAGATGACCAAAAGATGAAAGCGAGTTTACTGTTCATATAAACGGGCTACTATTATGGTGACAATAATAACGAAAGTGATGATGATGATTATGAATATGATTAAGATGATGAGAAGGTTGAAAAACGTTCTATTCTCTCCTCTCTCTCTCTCTCTCTCTCTCTCTCTCTCTCATCCATTGTCATCTTCAATTTATGTCTTACCTCACGCCTCTTGTTAATCTCTGTTATGTATTATAACCTATTCTTAACTTGGTCTATTGTTGGATTGAAAATTTCAAGTTGATTATTTGGAGGTCGCTTTTCAATTCGAGTCTCAATTCAGAATCACCTTTAAAACGTTAGCGTACCAGGTCACAAAGATCATGACCTCCTCTCAATGTACCATTATTATTATTATAATTGATGATGATGACGATAACAATAGGATATCAATATAAATGGTGAAAGGAAATATTTTTTTTTTAATATCTCTCTCAAATCCTTCATCTCTAAGTAAAAATCATTCCGAATCAAAATCAAATTATCAACTGAAATTTAGGAGTGTATATTTACTGACCATACTGGACATACGAGACTTGAATATACACAATATGTACATGTCTATATTGCGAGTTATTTTCTCCTAATTGTTAATTGATTGTAATTAACTATTAAAATTTAGGATAAAGTTGATTGTTGAATGAAAAATAAAAGATATTTGCTATTTTAAAAGTTGTTACATGTTACTGATCATTTTTTTTTACGTTCAAATCAAAATTAGTTAATCATGTGATTAAATCTGATATTCTGACGATGGTAATCAAGAAGATGGAGGATGATATTAATCTGATACAGAATAAGGTTTGACTCTCTCTCAATGTAAGAGAAGAAAAAAAAGATTTTTCATCATCATCATCTTCTTTCACTGTGATTATCAGTAATTTTCATCAGAAACTCAGCGTGAAACCTGAAAAATATTAGGATAAAGTTGATTTCTGTTTCTTTTTGGCCTCGCGTCCGTCCTTCGACTTTACCTCATCATCAACAACATCATGATCATCATCATCATCATTATCAGCAGCCCATTCAACTTTCAATTCATTTCTGTTTAAATACATTACGATGGATGAACTCACCAGGAATCATTATCAGTATCATCATCATTATCATCATCATCATCATCACAAATCGATCAATTTAAACGTCATCATCAAAAACCATTCAAACCATTCTTGTCTTCAAGTCTCATCATCATCAACAAGATAACATTTGATCATAATCATCTTCCTTAATTATCATTATTTGTTAATCATAAATATTAAATATCATCTCAATTAAACACACACACACACAGTAAATATATTATTAGATTAATCAATTGGTAAGATTTAAGATGAGCTAATATAATAAATCATATCTATTTACATGGACAGTTGAGAATCGGAAATATAATATCATTTAGGTGATTTACCTGTTGAGTTAATATGGTAGGGAAATTAATCAACCAATCATATTAACAATTAACAAACAATTTACCAAAATAAAATAAATCAACTGTATAAAAAAAATGATGAGCATGAAAAGTGATCCAGTTTTCAGATAGAAAAAGCATCAACCCAAATGATAACATTGTTACAATTAAATCGCTAATCATCAATATTAATTCTTAATCCATGAGTTAATTAGGCTCATGAAAATTACGGAAAAGATAATCTCAACTTACAGAATGTTCAATTTCATCTGACGACGAAGAATATCATTCTTCTTATTGACCAATATGAACCATTTTCGAATGCATCTTTCCTCTTCCATGGTAGAGTTTGCACCTTGATAAATCACCCAAAAAGAGAGTTAGAGAGAAATGAATTAAAAAGAGAAACAATTAGATTAACAGCAATTAAGAGGAAGAAAATTAATCATTTACAATCATTCGTAATCTATTATTAGTTTAAATGGTTCAACCCATTGGGGAAAATAATCAAGCCCAGGTAAGAGTAAAAAAGTTAACACAAATTACCAACATGAACCACCAACCATTGACCAGGTAAGGAGGATATTCATTTATATATTATATAGTTTAACATTTTACCTGTGCACTTTTTTACAGGTAAAATTTTTGCTTTTTTTCTGATTACCGAAAGGTATGAAAAAAAAAGTAGTCATTCCAAGGTGTTATTACTTTATTATTATTATGGTTATTATGGTTATTTACCTCACATTGTATGTGTAATGATAATAGTAAAAAATAAAACAACTATTGATGATGATTAGTGATCAGCATTCAAGTTACATCAACTTTTCTGGTTTTCAGGTAAGCAGAATCAATCTCTATCTTTGCAAATGATTAACATCATTATTATCATTATTATTATTATTTGCATTTTCAATTGCATTTACCTGAGTAAAAGGTAAAAAACAAAAAAAAAAGTTTTGTTTTATACTTGTTATGATTCTGTAAAGGAAGAGGAGAGAGAGAGAGAGAGAGAGAGAGAGAGAGAGAGAGAGAGAGAGAGAACCTTTCGTGATGATAATGATGATTATGATGATGATGATTTGCTTTTGCTTTTATGACTTCAATTATTGGATGTCATTGGTATTAACCCAAGAAACATGATGAACACAAAAAAAACAAGGTAAAGATGAATCAACAACAAGAACATCAATAGATAAATGAAACCAATTTAAGTCTTAATTTTTATGAGCCTTAAAACCATCAAACATACACATAGTAGTTATTCATATATAAATGGTCAGAGATATAGTGTTACTTGTATTCATCATCATCTTCATCTTCATCATCATCAGTATCATCTTCATAGTCTTATCATTATCCATCTCTTGTCAGGCTCTATCTACCTTTTTCATCTTTCTTTTCTTTCTTTTTTCCATCTTCTTCTCCTTCTCTCATCATCAACTTAATCATCTCTCTCTCTCTCTCCCTCTCTCTCCATATTTATATATATATTCATGCTTATTGATATCATCGGAATGCTAATAAATGAATATGATAAAAAAAAATTTCAACTCATTGTAAAAAAGTTTCATCTTGTTTCATCTGCTTGTTGCAAAAAGCTTGTCATGATAATGATGATACCGATGATGATGATGATGATGATGATGATGATAAGGTTACTACACAATTTG
Source organism: Panonychus citri (assembly GCF_014898815.1). Classification (NCBI taxonomy): domain Eukaryota; kingdom Metazoa; phylum Arthropoda; class Arachnida; order Trombidiformes; family Tetranychidae; genus Panonychus; species Panonychus citri. The sequence goes on along the minus strand of NW_026515428.1, from coordinate 866,963 downwards.
CTACCTATTTGTTACAACAATTATAGAAATGAAAAGATGTATCACAGATTATCATCATCATTATCATCATTGTCATTGTGTCATTGATATTTTGTTAGGTAAAAAAAAAGACCAACTATTGCAATAAGATTTACACCCAAGGGTGAAGAACAAGTTTCCTTATCATCTAGTTTATCATCCTCATCATCGTCATCATCAATGATTACAATGTTGCCTATTATTTTTTTTTCTGCTCATCTTAGATAAATATATGTGTATATATATTACCTGTCATGATGATGATGATGATGGAGATCTTGGTCATCCCATATCATCTTGTTATTAGTATAAAGATAACATATCTTATCTCTCAGGTAAAATTACATCCGAAATGAAGTAAAGAAAAAAAAATTATAAGAAAGACACATAAAAGGTAAATGTTACATTAAATGTATCGAATATAATAAAATACAATTTAAAGGTAAATCTCATCAATCGATTTCGAGATTACGGTTCTAATCTGGTTTTAACATTTTTTTTTTCTAGGGGAAAATCGTAAGAAATATAAAAGTTACGTTAGAACAAAAAGAAAAAAAAATTCGACATGGAAATAACTTTTTTCTTCATTGATAATTCCTCGTATTAACTGTTAATATTTTGAGCTCAATGTTTTACAACAAGATACACACACTTGTTGTTAACTAATAACAGATTTAAACTGATTAAGCTGATTTAAATAGCTTCGGATAATAGTTAAGTATCAATTCACTCCTTTGATTAAGATTTAAAGTAAATATAACAACACATTTATATTATAATAATAGTAACAATTTACTAATCAACATTAGTAAACAAAAAGTTGTAGGCGACATCTATTGATGGATTTTGGTGAAAAGTTTTGATTGTTTTCAAGTTTTTCGGGTTACCAGTTTAAATTGTTGTTAATTAACTTGACAAAGAGTGAAAAATATTGATGATATTTCATTAGGAAATCATATTGATAGGTTACTATTATTAATATTTTATATGAGGTAATGTTTTGAAGCCTGATAAATGATTGGATGCTCATGGGAATCCATAGGTAACTATTATTATTATTATTATTATCAATTCTAGAGCTTTAATTTTGCTTCACTTTGCGGAAACAATTGAAATTAAGTTCAAGTCCAAAAGTTGAATTATATTGATAATAATTGAGTAGCAATTATATATTTACATGGACAATATTTGCTGATAAAATATCAATGGTTTCTGATGATGAGAAGGTAAAATAATATGTAAAAGTTGAAAGGGAAATTAATTTCATATTTTTTTTTGCCTTTTCAATGTTTATGGTTAAAGTGAAGGGCTTCAGGAAGACAATCACAATTAAGGGAATCATATCTTGGTAATTTGTTAAATTGTTTCTCATCGTAATTAAATATCATCAATAGCTGTAGGGTATTTAATTACTCGGGTTTGTGGGCTAATGTGGAGTTGGAATAAGTTTTTACTTTGATTTTGGAGTTGAATCGGTCATGTGTTGCTGATTGTTTGATTTGAGTATAATTAAGAAATTTGTTAATTACCGTTCTTCATGATTAGACGTAATTTCTCCTCGATTATTGATGATTCTTTGTCAATTTTTGATTGTTCCTTTTCTAAAATCATTAGTTCCATATCGACGTATGATTTTTTGGGACTTTTTGTAGTACCTGAGGATGGAAAGAGAGAGAGAGATAATTTAATGGATAATAATTGTTTGGTGACTCGATTTGATTGTTTTGAGAAATTTACTTGGATTATTGTTGAATGATTTAATTGTTGATATTCTTGTAGGTGTTGATTGGATTGAAATTTTTCTAGACTCTTGTAGAGTTAAATCACGAATTGCTGCTTCCATGTTTCGAGGTTCAATTGGACTTTTTTCCTTAATCATTTTACTAATTTGATCGGATAACATTTGTCGAGCTTTTTCTCGTAATTGTCGCCGACGATCATCTTCTGGAAGTGGATTAAGATTAGTTGGTGTCACTTCAAGAGTCATTTTTTTCTTTCTGGTTTCCTCGATTAACTGTCGAGCCTTTTCGTGAAGTTTATCTCGTCGATCAGGACTTGTGATCTAAAATATAGCAAAAGAGAATTGAAGATTATTAAATCGCTGTGTTTTTCGTAGGCCAGACTTTTGTTTGTTCGGTAGTAAAATTTACTTTTCGACTAGTGTCAAGTCGCAGGGAACGATATGCAGGCGCTGTTCGAGCACGTTGAAAGGGTGAGACCTTTTTGGGTGAGACATCCAATAGACCGGGAGCAAGTTCAATAATTGTGGGCTTGATAATTGGTTGTGATTGTGGTGGTAATGGTTTGGATTGGGGTTGTGTTTGAGTTTGTGGTGGTTGATTACAGGAAATTGATATGTTATCGGTTAGATTGTTTGAATATGATGAAGATGAAGTAGACATTGATGGTGTCGTTGATGAAGATGAGGTTGTTGCTGAGGACGGATTAGAATCGGGTGAGGTGGGTGAGGATAAATTCATTCCTATGAGCGGGTCAGAATCTTCCGCTGTGGCGAGATCCAAGATATCGGTGATGGTTGAACCATTGGTGGGAACCTGGGAAGTTGATGCCCTCCTTTGAGCTAAAAAGAGATCAGGAAAGCAAAAAAAAAGAAAACAGAAATTAGATATTAACCATGATAATTAGTTGATTCTCTTCCGTTATTATTATTTTTATCTTTCCGTTTTAATTGCTTACAAATTTTTCCTTTTGGTGTTTTATCTTCATCACTATCAGAATCAAATGGATCCATTAATTGTTTACGGGTCATTAAGGGTTTCTTTTCTTTCTGGACAGTTTTACTTGATTGTTGAGTATTTGTTGATTGGGTGCATGTTGTTATTACTGATGAAGATGATGATGATGATTCTAATGGTTGTGAATTAAAGTCTACCGACCGTAACGATTGTGAGAGTACACTTTCTTTTCCTCTTTCATTTGAACCAGGTAAATTGAGTCCATTGAACTGTTCACCTGGTTTGGAATTGATTGTTGGCTTGGATGTTGATGATGATGATTTCGATAATTTAGTTGATCGTAAATTGGAATTTGTCGGTTGATTATTTGGATTAACATTATAATCGGTATCCAATAGAAATGGACTCGCATAAGACATTATTGATTCAAGATTATCAACTTTTTTACTCGGCCAATCAGCTAATTTTTGGTCTAATGCAATTGAAAATAGTGAATTATTTTCATCATCACTGTCAAAATCGTCAAACATATCATCACAATCCCATTCAAGACCTTTACTTTTCCTTTCTTTTCTATTAAAATAACCACGAATTTGATGTAAAACTGTCATGACGGTTAATTTATCGGGAACATCGAGAATCATCAAATCACCTGAGCTCATGATACTTGGAATTCCCAGTTTTCTAATGGCATCAAAAGCACATTTAAAATTAACTTTACTCTCTTCTGGGTTAAGCTTATAATAGTCAATCAGGTCAGGACGAAAATGGTGAATTAGGGCACAAAAGGCCATTCCATTTTTCCATGATGTTGTTAAATCGTTAACGTCTAATCCATAAATTTCATTGGTTATCTTTTTACACCATGAAAGTAAATCTTCTGATGCTGGTGTTTCCTCTCGGTGAAAGTCTGAGTTCATTTTATTTTCTCTCATGTTTCTCGTTCTCAGTTCAATAATCGATTGTCAATTTTTTCCTAAATGATAAAAGAAGAAAGAAAAAAATAAATCAACAATCAATTTAATCAATACCAATAAGGGAAACCATAACGATGAGCACATTTAAATTGCACAAATGAAAAAAAAACATAGTTAATCATTTGGATCAACAAACTATCAGAAGGAGATTATTACAAATCAACATCCATACAATCCAGTATGTGACAGTTACAACAAAATAAATGTTAAATTTCACATTAAGAAACAAATTAAACAATTAGAATTAACAAAATGTAAATAATCAATTGAAATGAATGATTATTAATCAATACAAAAATTTTATTCACTTACCTTGGTAACATTTAAATCACTTTAATCAATTTGATTTGATTATCTTAATATTTTCATTCAAATGGAAACTTGTATCTATGGTGAATCGAATTTATTATTAACAATTAAGTAAAATTAAACATTTTTTCAAATGGATTAACAGTTAACTGATCACATCGAATGAGAATTAAATTTAAAAGGTAACAACAATTAACCAAAAACCAGAAAAGAGAAAAAAATTTGTTTACATTTTTAGTTGGAAAAAAATCTCATAGATGGCGACACATTTGTCTCATGTTCTTTTTTTGGTTTTATGTTTTGTCTTGAAAAATGATTGAGATTTAATTTTGTTTTGATTTGATTGTTAGATTAATTTGCTATTGTTAATTGTTAATTTTTCGTCTTTAATGGTACCACAATTAAGGTGATTAAAGGTAAGTCTTTGGAATTGTTAAATGTTATTGGTTCAATTATTCTCTTAGGTGAATAATATTCTCACTTGGAAATTTCCATTTTCTTTATTTTTTGTTTCTCTTTTGATTTTGTGTTTTTCGTTTTTCTTTTTGGTTTTGGTTTTGGTTTTAATTGTTGTGATTAATTTTTGCTCTTTTGTTTTGTTTCCATTTTTTTTGTTATAGAAACGTTTAGTTTGCTATTTAATAAAGGATGGGAGATACAAGTGGAAATAGTATTGGTGGTAAATCATCTCTGGACATTCCTATTTTTACGGAGGAGTTTTTACATCATAATAAACTTCGAGAAGCTGAATTGAGACAATTAAGAAAGATTAGTACCGAATATGAAGAGCAAAATGCTATACTTTCTAAACATTTAGAAAATTTAAAGGCTGCAGTTGATAAATTGGAACTTGAATCGGTACAACGAAATGCAACGAATAGAAATTTAGAAGAACATCTTAGAAAGATAACATCTCTGGTTCTCTCACAATTTGCCAATATTCCAATTCCAGGGACAACAGAGACGGTTAATCCTGATAATGTAGAACAATATTTACAAAAATTGGTTGATAAAGTTACAAGAGAAAAGTGTCTCAATACCAAGGAATGTGATATCATCGCTGAGAAAGTTAGCAAAATTATCGCTCAAATGGATTGAACCAAAAGAAAAACAAACAAAAGTGACACACGCAAAATTAAAGCTTTTAAAAAGCTAATCATCAATTGACCTCAAAAAACAAAACAAAACAAATATTATATTCGTTAAATCATCTTTTCTTTTCATTGAATTAGATTTGATTTGTTGATTTTCTCGTTTCCAAAGTGTTGTAATTGAGTAGGAAATTTCTCTCGATCTTGGTGGATTCTGATCACTAATTGCTACTGGAAATTTCAAATTGCAACTTTTTCCATTCACCCTGATCATTCATCTTCTTCTTTACTTCACCATGAAAGTAAAACCTGATGTTTTCCCTCAATGAATTGATTCATTTTTCTCATTCACTAACTCAATCAATTTCAACATTACAATTGGCTCACATAATAGAAAGATAAAAGAATTAGAATTTAACTTACATCTAAAGAAATTCTATAATTACAATGTAAGAATATCCCATTTAAGCTCAATCATAAAATAATATGATGTTACAATCAATTTTTCTCCATAAAATAACTACAATTAAAATGCGAAATTAAAAACAAAAAATCAATTCAATCATTCGAATTGCTAAAAACTCTATCCAGATGGCGACACATTTGATGGAAAAATGTTTTCTCTTTAATTGGAAAATTTTTGTTTAATTGTTTACATTTGATTCTCTTAATTACTCATTAATTTTTAGACATTAATCTAATTTAATTGTTGATATATTTTGTTCCTATTAACTCTCTGTTTGTTTATTGTTCTTCGAACAGAAGAAATTGTTTGTTCTTTCCTCTTTTTCGCTTTTTTGTTTTGTTGTTTCTCCACGTGTTTGTTTACCCATTTGGAAAATGGTTGCATCCAAAAAGACGAAATTTGGTAAAAATCGGCGAAAAGGTTGGAGAAAAGTTAACATCGAAGAGGTTGATCAGTACCTTGATGATGTTCGACGAAAAGAAAGAATCGGGTATGTGTCTGTGGTGTTAGAATTTCGGTGCTAAATGTATTAGATTTAAATTAACATTAACACGTTTTCTCTTATTTTATTTTTTTCTTCTCTCTCTTTCTCTTCCATAGGCAACCATTAGATAAGCCGGATTTTACTATTGACAAGAAAGCAAGTGAACATGTTATTCCATCGAAATTGAGTAAATTGAAGAAAACGAAGAAACTGTTAACTACTAAAGATTTGTCGAAAAATATTCTTGCCTACAAATCTCTGATGCATGAATCTGCTGTTCCTCCGATGGTTGTGTTTCCAAAAACTGAGCCTAAAGCAGTAAAGATTAAACCTAAAGAATATGGTAAACGTAAAAAAAAGAAGCCAGAAAATTGGAGAGACAATCGAGTTTATGATCTCTGGAAATCTGATTCAAAGCCTTCTCACCCTGCGAAAACTAGTAGATTGAAACGACCCTCAATTTTACCAGCAATCGATGAACCTCACCCGGGAATGTCTATTAATCCAACACTCGAAGATCATCAAGAATTAATGAAAAAAGCAGTTGATGTTGAATTGGCAAAGATTAAGAAAGAAAAAACTCTCGATCGGATACTTGGTAAAAAGCCGAAAAAAACTGAAACTGAAATGATGAAAATTTGGTTAGAGGAAATGTCAGGAGGAATTCCTGGTGCTAAATTTGCACCTCAAGAAAGCGACGAAGAGCAAGTTCAAAATGATCCAGAGGAAGAAGGTGGAATAGGACCAATAAAGAAAATTGTTCGAGCTGAAGATCGAAAGCCAAAAGCAAAGAGACGAAGAGAAATGTTAGCCAAACAAAGAGAATTAGAGTCTAAAAAGAAGAAAGAAGAAAAAAGAAGAGCAAGTCAAATATTCCAACTTAAAAGAATTAAGAAAGATATCGCCGCTGATGAAGAAAAGGCCAAAAAACAGCAAGAAAATTTAAAGAAAAAATTTGCCGCTGTGGTTACAAGACCAGCGCGTTTGGGTCCCCACAAGTATGAAGAACCCGATATTCCAGTTAACCTTCCAGAGGAATTGGCAGCTCGTTTACGTTCAGTGCAAACGGAAGGTGATCTATTTACCGATAGAATTAAATCTCTTCAAAAGAGAAACCTAATTGAACCTCGAAAATTAATAATGAAGGTAAAAGGTAAAAACTTCAAATGGTCAGAGAAACGGGATTGTCGTGAGCCCGATAAATTTGCCCATGTCGGTAAAAAGTAAACTTGTTTTATTTTTCTCTTTATTGGTTTAATTGTAAAAATGGAAAAAAAATTCTCTTTTCTCTTAATAATAACAATATATTCGTACATGTATATTTATATAATATTTAATTGTAACACAATTTATGCTTCAGACATTTGAGTTGCTGATGATTCTGTTGATGTTTCATTTTTTATGGTTCGATGTTTTGAAATTTCAATACTTGGATCGGGAAGATTGTTTCTTGGTTTACCTGAAGCGAACAATTTACCAACCAAATTGGAGAAAGGACTTTCAACCAGAATTCGTGATATAAAGGAGATGAAATAAATTAGGAAGAAATAAGGAAATTGATCAAGAAACATGAATTTAAAGACCGATGTTTCCATTGGAACTGTTGAGATACCATTTCGAAATCTGAAAAAGATTATGTTCAAACAAAGGATTGAAAGACTCATTCGAGAAGCGATTAAAAGAACTCGAGAAGCGAGTATTCGACCGATGATATTGTATGCGTGACCTTCTCGAATTGTGTAGATCAACCAAGCGACCATTGCGCTCCACAAGCTTTTCGAGATACTTCCATAGACAAGCGATGACCACCAGAAAATTTTCGAATCATAATCGTTGTAATTGAAAAAGAAAAGGTGAACAATCCAACCGATTGACCAAAGACCCCAACCAATGTTAACCTTGACCTGAAAGCGAAAGACAATACGAGTTAATTGTTTATTCAAATTTGGGAATAAATTGTTACCTGTGATAACTTTTTCCCTGTTTCTTTCAAGTAAAATCCAAGAAGTACTCCAATGAAATATGGAGCCATGTGAGCGATTGGTTTCAAATGGAAACGGAAATTGTACAAAATTGAATCTTCATTGAGAAAATCACTGATTCGCCAAAAGTGTCGCAGGTCAAAAATGTAAAGACTAAAGCCCGAGAATGCGATACCAAGGATTATCAAAAGCCAAGTACAGAAAAGTGCTTGACGACGATGACCAACTGAGATTGGAATCCAAACAATGACCAAAAAGAGCGTGCAAATTAAATCAACGGTCAGATACCAATCAGTGACTAAACATCCATGTGATCCAGCGGGTTCGGGTTTCCAATCTAACCACATTTGAATGAGAAGGACATTTGGAAGCCAATTGTTGACACATTTATCCATATTGGTCGCTCTTGGATGGAACCAATTTGGTCCACCAAGTTGATTTTTTACCGCTTCATTCATAAGCAGAAAAGCCCAAGAAATGGCCCAAATGATTGATGGTAAAAATCTTAAATATCGACCCAATAGAACGGCAAACATTGTCACCCGTTTCCTTTTCTGAATAAAAAGTGACATACTCAGTCCGGTTACCATGAAAAAAGTGTCTACCGCCAGCGGGAAAAAGTAAGCGGGCATAAAGCCAAGACTGGGAAGAATTGTAATCGACTGGAACAATCGAGCTGTATTAACATCAACCGTAGCCAATAGTGCATGAGAAATAACAATCATAAACATGGAAATGGCCTTAATCCCGTGGAGACAAGATAATGAATTAACCGAATCACTTTCACCCGATTTGGCGATAAGTTTATCATAATTGACGGAAACATTAAAATCGGATAAAAATGAAAGACTGGTCAGTGTACCAAGTAAATTGAGTATAACAACTGTCACAACGATAAATAGTCCCACGTAAACGTGAATTGGTAAATTTGGTGGATCATTTTTAACATCACAATATTGAACATCAATCGTTAATCCAGTTTGATGATAATCTGCCAATGAATTTGTTACTCTTTCAACTTCACCCGATAAACAACCTCGAGGTAAACATAATCCATAAGTGTAATTGACGATATGATGAAAGTGTAAATAGTCAACTACATACTCTTTAAACGGGTCAGTAGTGAAATTAATCTGATGGTCATCCAATTTTCTTAAATGACCTTCGTACTTGCGTGATTTTGGTACACCCAAACTCATCGATAAAAGACAATATTGACTTGTGTCCATCGAAAGACATTGTTCATAAGACCCATAGGAGAAAAACGATCCGCTCATCAGAGCGACAGGTCGAGTTCCCGTTGAATCCAATCCTCAACGAAAGAAAAGAAAAGTTAATTTCTAACAATTTAATGTTCGATTTTATTTTCTTAATTGTTCATTTCTATTCGCTCTTCAATTTACTCAATCTATTAATCTGATTTAATGTTCATCTCTTAATCTTGTTACACTTTGTTGTTGTTTTTTTTCCTTGTTTTAATTGACTTGATTTGATTAATCGGTTAAAATTGAACAGTTTTAAAAATCCTTTCATTGAGACGATAATTAGTTAATTGTAATTGATTTAATTAGCAAAAGGCCCCAAAACTTTTGCTCTCCCTATCATTCATAATCATCTTTAACTAATCAGGTTTTAATGACCTTTATCCGATTTTAATTATCAGATGATCTTGAAAATGAAAATTTAAGTTAATCTGATTTTCCCGATTAATAATCAAGTCTGAGACGCCATTTAAATTGATTGTAAATGATTAACTAATTCTATGTTCTTAATCAATTGTAATAACTAATTGGAGCAATTAACGGATAATTTTGATAATTGTTACTTACTTTGTAAAGCTTGGGTTTTAAATTGTTTCAAATCATCAATATATCCAGTAATTGATGATGAACATTGATTAGTAACATTTGTAGCAATTAAAATAAAATTAAGTGGCTTGTCAATTGTTGAAACTAAATTGGTTATCCAATGGTGAGAAAATTTTTCAAACATTAACCAAGAATCAATATAATCAGTGTTTGATTGATTATTCAATTGACTATCAATTGTATTGTTTGTAATTAAATCATTTCCATTGACCAATAAAGGACAATAACAGTTAATTGTGAACAGTGAACAAAATAACAACACAATTAGATTCATAATTGAGCAAACAATTAGGAAAATAATTTAACGTGAAAAACAAAAATAATAACAAATCGTTTAATTTAATTGCACAAGAAACAATTTGATTCACAAAATATAAAACATTTTGATTGTCAACAATTTATAATCGTTGATTAAGTGATTGAAAAACTATTGAGATTATGGTGAAAATGAATAGTAAAGTAAAACACATAAGAAAGTTAATTGTTGATCGATTGAGAGTTAAATTGTTAATGGACAAGGATGTTTGATTGCGAATTAAATTCTATCATCAACCCTGATTATCGTGATTTAAATCCTTCGACAATTTCCCTTGATTATTATATAAATTTACCTTCATTATTATTATTTAATCAACATCTTATTTAATAGTTTCAATTCAAGTGGTTAAAAGGTAAAAAAATTTAAATTTAACTCTTGTAAAGTTAATTTAGTTTGCTATTTTCTTGATTACTGATTGTTCAAGGTTAAATTGTTAGCATAAAATTAAGTATAGTGAAAATGATTAACTGGTAAATTAAAGGCTCTTTCTTAGTTTTTTTCTTAATTCTTACAATTAACCATTAAGTTCATCAAATTACATATTTGAGAAACTTATTATTGATGGTTGAAGATGCAATTGTTTTGCTTGATAATTCAATTGATTCATCAAAATTAATTGTTGTTGTTTCGGTAGAGTAACAATTAAGCTTATCACTTCAAGTTGATCATTTAGATTCTTATTGTTGTATCAATCCTTTTAAATAATATATATATAAAATTAGTTTTATAATTAAACTGTAGTTGGTTTGTTATGATTAATTAATCGATTTTCAAATCAATAATTATACAAAAAGTTACGTTTCTGATGTTTGTATATTTCTTTCTGGAATTATTGTTGATTAATTAATAACTGATAATTAATATCAACCGTCGAGATGATTATACAATAATCAGTGATAATGGTTGATTGGTCAAGGTGGAATAATGGATGTTGACTTTTTCCCCGGTTCTTAATTGCGATTAAAGATTACTTCGTTTTCCTTTAATCAGTAATCCTTGATTCCTCCAGTAATCCTATTAATAGAAACAAGAAATTAAAATATATATATTATCACAATTTAAGAGGAATAAAGAGAAACAAGAAATCATGATCATCGAGAAGTCAAAGGTTATTTCATGAAATAACGGAAAGATGATCATGTTTAATGATGAATAAAATAGATTAATAAATTAGTTGAGAGATTAAGATTCAAGTTTAAATCAAGTTGATGATCTATCATCACTTTTAGGGGATCAATTGATAATCAAGAGAAAGAAACTATTAACTGTTGATAATTTCTAAATCATCTTCTCGATGAACCTCAGATCTTTGACCTTGAAATTATTTAATTATCTATTACCTTGTTAAGGTTATAATCAGAAATTGAATTGACCAGGTAAGGTGGAATCTCATCTTGGTAAGTTGATCCTGAAGATGTTTCAATATAATCACAATCTGATGAAGCATAACGACATGAGATGGCAATTAATCTTCCTTGTGAAGATTGTGTTGATTGTTGAGAGTTAATTTTAATTGTGTAGGCCAAAAGTGGATGATAAAATAGAGCATCTCCCGGTTTCAATTGAACTTTTCGAACTCCTTTACTGGAAGGTTCATCGCGAATTCGTTTAACTTCAGGGATTCTCTCGTAAAACATTCGCACCTTATTACCCTCATCGTCGGAATAAATTGTCTCCAAGTAACCAGTTCGATGACTTCCTGGTATAATCATGTAATCAACTTGACCATTTGATGATGAATCGCTGGTCAGCTCAATTCCACAGGGTTCCAAGGCTACCCAAACACTGACAATCCTATCAGCTGGTCTAAAAGGTAAACAGTGGAGATCACGTTGGAAACCATTTAATTGTAATTCGGAAAACATATAATCATAAATAGGGGAACAAGTCATTGCCATTATATTGTAACCACAGAAAGATCCAGCATAACGTACAATCTAATGAGAGAAAAATATAAAACAATTAGAAATCAAAGGTAATCAGTATATTGATTTAGATACGAATTAGTTATCGACAGGTACAATTAGAATTTGTGTCTCAATCAATTGGTGTATCGACAATTAAATAGTCAAATAAATACTAATAACTTGATTATATTAATCATTCATATGATAATTGTACTTAATCAAAATATTGACAGTAATTTGATTTTGTTAAAGAAGCAAAAAAATTGTTCTGATTTTATTTAAATTGATCCAATTGTTAAATGAGTATAATTAATAACAATTGGAACCAATCAGGCAAAAAATGAACGAAATAAACTAATCCAATTTGACTAAACAATTACAATGAATTCTAACAAAATCAAGCCAATTGAAAATGAAACAATTTAACAATAGTAACAATCAATAAGAATCGGTGAGTTTTGTTAATTGTAACAATTGTGTACAGAAATAACAAATATTCAATTGAGTGTTTGAATAAATGTCAAGACTAAATTGTAAACAATAATAATAAATATTCAATTGATTCACTTGAGACAATTGATTAACAATTTACTGGATCTGTTTCTTTATGATTTCCTCTTGTATTGAAGGTTAGAAGAAGAAAATTAAGTTAATTGTTGAAACAATTTAAAATTGAATTCGTTCCAAACCAACTGATAAGATTGAATTAGAAGCTATTAACTGTATATAAAAATAAAGGATGATGAGGAAGAGAAAAGAGAAACATTAATGATGATTAAAGATGAGAATATTCATCAAATCAAAGAATTAGATGATTAAAATAATTATTAGTTTATATTCGTTAACTATCAGCATTTTAATGGTGAATATAAGATCGTCTCAATAAGAGAGTAACACAATCGATTGGATACTCGATCGAGCGATAACTTTACTCGGAGAATTCCCTGATTGCCCTGATTATCATCTAATTTCACCCTCTTTTTGTTCAGACTATCGTTTACTGGGTGAACCTATTCAAGCAAATCGATAAAATAACAACAAATCTAACAGGTTACAAGTGATTAACAAATTACAGAAAATTTTCAAAAAAACTTATCAAATCGGAAAATCGTAAAATCAAAATTTAAAAATAAATCGTTGATTCTAATGATAAAAAGTATAATTAGAACCAGAGATGAAAATTTTCCACAAGGATAATTTACTTTTCTATGTAATTATAAACTGATACTCGTATTAATTTGGATTAAAGGGAGATATTGAAAGTTAATTAAGAAATTAAAGGTTGATTAGTAGCTACCGTTAGTTTAGATTCTCGGCCGATTCTCGATTTGATTTATATTTTAAGTTTTTGGAAAATATTGTGATAATTAACATGAGGAAACATTGGAACATGTTAGAGTTGTTCAACTTGTTCCACAAATGGAATTTCTTTCAAGGAGAAAATCGACAATTAATTAATTTTGAAGAAATTCCCTCGAATAAGAGAGAGAGAGAGAGAGAGAGAAATTAAATTGAACTGTTTTCTAAATTTAAATTTCTATCACTTTTGATTGTTGTTGCTTTTTGGGTGTCGATTCTTACCCGTGGATAGTTGATCAGATTTCTCAATGTGTCGTTAGTTATTGCTGAATTAATTGGTTGGTCAGTTGATGCTAATCTAGATCCATCTTTTAGATTATCTCGAATTTTGTTAATCCCATTTGTCGGGATTAAACTTTTAACAATTAGAAAACCATTGTCTTCATAAAAGTCTCTCTCCTTGACAGTTAACATGTAATAACTTCCTGGTCGAGGTTCAGCTGTATATCGATACTTTTTCGGCCAATAAACCTTTGGGTCAATCTATCAGGAAAAAGAAAAGAAAAAGAAAACAATTGATTAGCATAAATGGTTCTCTTTTAAATTTGATTGTTGTTATTGTTGTTGTTTTTTCGGTATTATAGTTGTTTGAGATTAAGAGACAAGGTCAAATTACAGAAATGAAAATGGTCACAATCTCGAAATCTTAATAATAATAAATGAAAAGTTCAACTTAATTAGAAACAGACCGAACTGACCACTACTTATGATGATGACCTTCCAAGTAGACAAGTTATTGTGATAAGACAGACATAAGAAGGAAAAGTAATGATGAATTGAAAAGAAATTGAAAAGTGTTGATTAGTAGACATAATAATGACAATTCGGTTGATTGTAATTAGTTAAATGGCAAGGTAATAACGAAACTCATTATAAGGAACCAAAAAACTTGATTGTTTCAAGAGGGAAAATGAGTAAAATCAAGTAACGATGATTTCAACTATCAAATTAACAATTAAAGTTGTTTCCTGGATGCGAAAAGTTACTCACAAAGTGTCATAAACACTAATAAACAATTAGAAAATTATCAAAGAAATTTAATTCCCTGGAAATTGGAGGTTAACAGTTAAGACAATTAGACTAACCTGTAGGACGTCCAACCAATTGGCTGGTTTTTTCTTTTTCTTTGTTTCCTCTTGATTGTTGGCCATTTTTTCACCAGAAACATCAGTTGATGAAGATGGAATAGAAATTGAAGATTTATCATATCCGAATCTCGATTCATCAGAACCATTATTAGAAACAATAACTCGAGCTCTTTCAGTAATAGTAACGGAAGAAGATGATGAAGATCCGCCGTTAGCAACAGTTGAATCTTCTTGGCTTTTGTCGTTTGATTGGATGGTGGACATTTTGTGAACAATTGGAAATCGAAAACGAGACGAGAATCGAACACAAACAATAAGGTAACTAATAAAGAAGCAAAAAAATTAAGAGAAGAAACAAAAAGAAAAGATTAAACTTGATCAACAATTTAAGATGAAATGACTCGTTCAATTGAGATGTTGTTCCAACAACAGGTTGTTGATGATTCTCATCTTGTTTCTTTTTTTTCTGCTGGAAAAGTCTCACTATTTTCTAACAGAAATTTTCTCTTCTCTTCTATTCTAAATAGTAGATAGAATCCCGTTAAATTGGACGCCATTTTGGTAAAAATTAAACACCAAATCTAATTAGAGATGATTTTAATTTAATTAGATAAAAACAATTGGAAAAATTTTCCACCGAAAATTAGAATTACCAACAAGTCGCCATCTATTGGTATTAATGCCAATCGAAATTCTTTTTCGCGGTTGAAAGAAACGCCATCTGGTTGTGTGTTATGTAGATAAAGTTAATCAAAGGATTAATGAGTCAATTGGTCAAATTATTTTCTTTGTTTTTTTTAATTAATTAATTGTTTCTAATTCTCTTGTCAATTGTTTTAATTGTAATTCATTCTCATGTCGCAATCAAGTGAGAAGAACAATCCGTTGTTCGCGAGTCTTAAAAAGAATCGATCGGTAATTCAGGTAATTGTTTGACTTTTTAATTGGCGTTTTAATTGATTCTCTTTGTTTAATGTTCTCTCTTTGGTTTTTTTGTTCTATTCTTTTTTTGGTTTTGTTTGTTCTTCTTTTTATAGTCTGCCATTGATGATTGGATTGAAAGCTATCGACAGGATAGAGATGTTGGTATTTTAGAGTTGTTACAGTTTTTTGTTCTCTCGTCGGGTTGTTCAAGTAAAATTAGTTGTGAGATGAGAGAGACTCTTGATTTTACTAAAATTGTTAGAAAATTGGTTGAAGAATTTGATGATCAAGCTGGTGGAGATTATCCAATCATTACTGCTGGTGTTCAATGGAAAAAATTTCGATCCAATTTTTGTGAATTTATTCATATTCTTATTCGACAATGTCAACATAGTATAATCTATGATCAATATTTTATGGAGAATATGATTTCATTCTTGATTACATTATCTGATTCTCAAGTTCGTGCTTTTCGCCATACAGCAACTTTAGCAGCAGTTACACTTATGACTTCCCTTGTTGATGTTGCTCTTACTTTGAGTATTAACATTGATAATAATCAGCGTCAATATGATAAGGCTCGTTCAGAAAAGTCGAGAGGAGATAAATTAAATGTTCTAAGTGCCAAGCGAACAGAACTGGATGAGAATATGAAAGATATAAAAACAATCCTTGGATATTTGTTTAAATCAATTTTTGTCCACCGATACAAAGATGTTGTCCCAGAGATTCGTTCACTTTGTATGAATGAAATCGGTATTTGGATGAAAAAATTTCCAAACTATTTTCTTGATGATCCACATTTAAAGTATGTTGGTTGGACCATTTATGACAAAGAAAGTGAAGTTCGTCTAAGATGTTTACAAGCACTTCTTCCTCTTTATGAAACGGAAGAAATTCTCCAAAGGATGGAACTTTTTACCAACAAATATAAAGATAGATTCATTTCCATGACCATGGATAAAGATAGTGAAGTAGCCGTTCACGCGATTAAATTGATGCTCAAAATTCTTAAACATTATGGTGACATTTTATCAAATGTAGACTGTGAAAAAATCTACATGTTAATTTTCACAACACATCGAAATGTTGCTCAAGCTGCTGGTGAATTTCTGATTACAAAACTATTCAAGATTGATGGTGAAATGGATGATAATTTATGCTCTCGAAGAGGCAAAAAACTTTCCCCTTACACATCACAATTAAAAGATTTGATCTCTTTCTTCATTGAGTGTGACACTCATGAACATTGTGCTTATCTGGTTGACAGTTTAATCGATAGTCACCCAATGATTAAAGATTGGGAATGTATGACGGATCTTCTTCTAGAGGAATCAAATTCACCAGAAGACAATCTTGGAGAGAAACAAGAATCTGTACTAATTGACTTGATGTCTTGTGCTGTTAAACAAATATCCACTGGTGAACCTCCTATTGATCGTAATATTAGAAGATCAAAAATTTCGGCTAAAGATTTGGCTAATTTAAATGAAGAGAAGGAGAAAATTTCTCTACACTTTTCTTCCGTTATTCCTGATCTTTTGAGAAAATACAAAACGGACACACAAAAAGTCATCGATCTACTGGAAATACCGTTACATTTTCTCAAAAATACTTATTCACAAAATTCTGACGATATGGAAAACCTATTGACCGTTATCTCTGAACTAATCGAGATTCATTCGGAGACCGAAGTTATCGAAAGTTGTGCTCGTATCTATGAATTTATGCAAGACGAAAATTTTACTCACTATCGATTGGTTCGAGTTGAAGTGAGCACACTTTTGGATAAACTGTTACAAAAGTATAAGGAATCACTTACTGGCCTTTGCGAAGGATCTGATGATAAATTGGAGACAATTAGTTTTGTGACAAAGAAAATTGCACCAATCGTTTCGTGTTGTCATCAAATGGATACTATTGAAATTTGGAATATTTTCTTTGAAAATTGGATCAAAGATTTTCAACCATCAGATGAATCCAATAAGTTCGCAGACGAAGCAACAAAAACGCTTTCACTATTTGTTTCTATATTCTAATTTGGAGAGTTCATTTCGCCACCAATAATGATAATCACGATTTAGATTTAAAACTAGAAAAGTTTAAGTTGGTTGAATTTATCAATGAAGCTTTTACTTTGTTGGACCAATGTAATCAACAGTTGGCTGAAGAGGTGATCCAGTGAAGAATCAATTTCTATTCTTGTATAATTGCTAATTTCATTTTCTTTTTCTTTTCAGATCTACTTCATTCTATGTGATGTCTTTATCATTTTCAGTCCTCATCTAGCTCATGATTCACCTCAATTATCTGATCTCATTTGTCAACCCAATAAATCACAAACGGAAAGACTGATCGCTTTCATAGAATCAAATGTTTTCATACTAGATGATCAAAGTACAGGTAAATTGTGACTCTTGTCTTACCCATTTAACTTTAAACTAATATTGTTCTTTTCTTTTTCCTCATGATAATATTTCAGATGAACCAGAAGTTCAGGATTCAGTTGAGAAACTTTACAATAAAAGGCATTTGTTGGCCGCTTTTTGTAAACTAATCATTTACAATGTTGTTCCAATGAGATATAGTAACTGTATTCTTCGGCATTATGTTGATGTAAGATTCTAATTGTACAGTAATTATTCAATCATTCTAATTGTGTTTTTTGTCTGTTTACAGTTTTTCAATGATTTTGGTGACATAATCAAAACAACTCTTGGCAAATTACGAGAAATGAATAAGGTTATTTGTGCTAAAACTATGGCCAGCACTTTAATCCAAATGTTCAAAGAAATACAAAGTGAATCAGATGAGAATCCAAGTGCTTTTACCAAACAAAATGAAGACTTTTTGGCTCTCAAAGAATTGGCTAAAAGATTTGCTCTATCATTTGGTTTGGACAATCAAAAGAACCGAGATGCAATTGCGTCTTTACATCGAGATGGAATTCACTTTAGTTTTGAAGAGATGGATAATCCGATTGATCCTTTGGGTCCTCCACCGAATTTACCTTTCCTTGAGATTCTGGTTGAATTTTCAAATAAAATCTTTAAACAAGATAAAAAGACGGTGTAAGTATTTATATCTGTTCTGAAATAATTTATTCTGTTAATTTAATTTTAAATTTCCAACTTATATTTACTTTCAGCTTAACTTATTTGGAAAAATGTGTCAAAAATGCTGGTGTTGATTTCGATGAATGGCAACCATTGGTTCTTTATCGGAATAGTTTATCTCAAGTTAACGAATTTGACATTTCCCTCAATCGATCTAAAAGAGTCACAAGAAAACGAGCCCTCAACGCGGACGATGATGAATCCATGTACGAAACACCAGTCAAAAGAGTTCGAAAACGCTACGTTTCATTCAGTGTTTCAAACATCGAAGATTCAACAACATCAATGGATTAAAACGGGTGAGACAAAACAATTATTCACCAATCAAAGTTTTTCTTTCATTTTATTCAATTATATCTTTCATACCAATTCCTTCAATTATAAATCAACCAATTTCTTTCAATTTATTTGCTAATCAAAATTCAATTTTAAACAAACAAATATGTGTAATCACAAATTAAATTGAAAACTGTTAATCAATTAAACCATATTCAATATGAATAAAAGCTTAAACTCCGGTTAATTGCGACGAAAAAAACTCATACGCCACAACTAAATTGCCGTTCGATTCTGTTGATAGAAAACTTGATAAAGTTCGTTATCAACACAGACTAATCGTGAACTTTGCCTGAGGCGATATTCGAATCTAATCTGATGAACAATTAAGAACTTCTTTTGACCATGAAAGTTTTTTTTCAGTCTAAAGAAAGAGAATGAGTTTTTTTTGTTTCTAACATAAATTGTGTAGATAAATCAACTAACCAGTCAATCTAATTATTATTAAATTAAAACAAGTTTAAGAATCATGATGATGTGATTTTTATTATTTTGGTATTAACATGAAAACGAGTATTTAATCAACAGGTTCGGGCATTGGCTCAATACCTTCACTTTCAAAGATTGACTTGAATGTTTTATAAATTGATCGATATTGTTGATTGGTCCAACCGATTTGTTTGGCAAATTCGAGGAAATTAGGACAACCATTAGGAACTACACCCGATCCTTTCCAAGGTTTTTTACAAGTTCCACCCAAACAATCAGGAATCTTGTCGGAGTCAATGTATTTAGTTAAATCTTCGGGTTTAACAAAGGTCAATGTGTTACGTCCCGAAGAGGGAATTAAGTTAATCACCAGAGATGAGATCATCTGAAGTACTGAGGGAATGTTACAAACAAGAAATTGTTGAACGAAAAGCGGAAAATGATTAACTATCGTTGTGATTATGATCCTCATAATTTCCAGGTCAACATGGGCAAGGGATAAATTTTTAAAGTCGATTACACAAGTGACTCCATTTTTCGAGGCCTTTTCAACCTGGCAGCCGATTGTTACTCCATATTGAACCAAAACTGGCCTTAAATCTTTTGAACGACGGAAAAGGTTGGCACGAACATATAAAACCTCCCGACCCTGTTTATCGTGCTCGTAGACGAAAAAAGCACCCAAACGATAGATTTCACATGGAAACGATCGTAGATCAAGTTGATTAACACCATAAGATTTACGCCATTTAAGTGAATCAATTAACATGTTGGTCGCTGATTTTACATTTTTACTTTGGGACAAAAGGAAACGCTTAATGTACCAATCATCGGTTTTTACACGTTCGATGTCAATTGGGTCAAAAGTTTCGGGTTCCGATGAGTAAATTTCCATGACAGTTGAACGAATCTTGTCAACCAATGGTTTCGATTTGTTGGTTCTACTTTTACCCTGATCGGTTGATGAATATGATGAATTAATTGTTGTCGATTGAACTTCAACTGAAGACATGATTAACTTTGACTGAGATGGTTGGAAAATCAAATTGAAAACTCACAATAATAATAAATTATATTCACCAAATTAGGTTTCTTATTATTCAATTACTATTGAACTTGAAAGCTTATGATGATAATGATGATGATGTGATCTGATTGTGAATCAAATTAACACTGAATCAATTTCAATGCTGACAACATCATCTTTATACTTTTAAATTGTTGTTCTCAACAATCAACTCAACTTGTAAACGGGAAAATTTCAACAGTCAATTTATCCTGATTATCATCATTTCTCCTCCTTCTTTCCTCATCTTCCTCTTTTCTTCCTCCTCTCTTGTTTTTTTCCTGCATCATCAACATCATCATCACGATTTAATTATCTAATCACCAATGGTCATCTAAGGTGGTCATTGATTCTTGACCAACAATCTAAATTTTCCAGAACTTTCAATTTTCCAGTCAATCCTTTACTTCATTAAAGATTCACTTGTGCTTTTTTTTGCATCCTAATTGTGACAGTTAATTGTTGGTTTTCCTAACTAATTGTCAATTGTTCACAATCAACTATGTCTAATTTGATTCTCCATCATTAATCAACTTGTTGGTTACCGATTCTTTAACTTTAATTGCCTCAGGGTGGGTGAAGCTCCCATTGAATTGATCGGGAGAAATAAAAAATTACCTAATTGCTCAAGGTTAATTTAGTTGTGCGTTGTTATCACTTAATTGTCTAACTTGTTGAACAATTAATTGTGTACAAAAAAACAACAATTTAATTAGTTGATAACACAAAAAAGTAGTAACATTTTTCATTAACAAACAATTTATTAATTGTTGTTGTTTTTGTGAGTTTTAATTACTGGAAACTTTCATTATCACTTTTGAATTGATTTAATTTAATCAAAGAAAAGAGGTCAATTTAATTTGGTAATTTAATCGGGAAATTTATTAATCACTTTTACTTTCATACCCAACGGCTTTTTAAATTGTTGAATATTTTTTTTTTCCAATTACAATTAACTACAAATGATTGAATGGTTAACTAAAATGGTTATGATTAGAGTTGAAGATTAGTTTATTAATTGTACACAATTAAAAATCTTAATTTAAATTAACTCGTTTCAAGTTAATCAAGTAATTTTTGTTATTCTAATAAATTTTTCTCTTTTTTTTTAATTTAACTATATTAAAATCATGATTATAATTAATATGATGACGATGTTGATTGTTGATTGTGATCAGGTCAAGGTTGATTGTTTACAATTAACTTAATCATGGTAAAAAAAAGGAAGTGTCCAGAAGAGTTCAAATTGTAAAGGAAAAAAAATGTTATTGATTGAAATCATATGAGTTGATTGTTGGGTTATGATTAACATTGAATTTAAATTAGAGGCGAAATAATTAAATTGAGCTTAATCATCATCATGATTAACTAAACTTTCACTTTCAAAATTAGGAATCAACTGATGTTAACATTTAATTTAAGCGATTAATCAATCAGTTGATTATTATGATTGAAGTTTTGTTTCTCCTGGAACAAAAATATCATCACATTGATTAAATAATTGATTTAATTAGTTAATTATTTTGATTTAGTTTCGATAAAATTTCCACAGAAACTTAATCATTAAACTGGAACTTTCCATTTTCTTTTAAATGTCCTTGCGAATTTTGATTCTCTCGTGTTCCTATCATCAGATTATCATATTAGATTTAATTATAACAATTTATCAATGTGATTAACTGATTGTTTCATTTGATTAAAAGAAATTAAAACAAAATCTTCAATTAGAAATTAGGAGATTTTCCCTCAAGTGACTCACATGTTTTGTTTGTTTACTTTTAGTTTTTGACAACAAGTGATTTTTGTTTACAATTAACTAATTGTGATGATTAATCAGTCAGTTGATCAGGTGATTATTTGCAATTAACTATTTTAAATTTAATTGTCTTATTGTTTCAATGTTTTCTAACACTTTCCTTAGGCTGCTGTTGATAATTTGTTGGTCAATTTTGATGGTTTAAAGTTTAAATCAATTAAGATTGGTGATGATTCATTTAAGATTATTACTAATTTGTCTTGTTCACAATTATTTAAATCAAGTGTTGATCATGATGGTGATGCAATTGACTCACGAGAGGTTGGACTTAATTCACCAAGTGATTTAACACCAGGAGTCTATGAAGGAGGTTTCAAAGTCTGGGAATGTTCAAGAGATATGGTTCAATTTATCAACGATGATCTACAATTAACTGGAACAATTAACTGTTTAGATGTAAGTCTATTGGAAAATTAACATTTTCTATCAATAATAGCCCGACAATTTATTCATTTAATTCTCTCTTTCTCCTTTAAAGTTAGGTTGTGGCAGTGGAATCGTTGGAATATGTTTACTTAAATCAATTGAAGGTTCTGTTGATTTTCAAGACTTTAATCAAAATGTTCTGATTAATTACACATTACCCAATATTCTGGTTAATTGCAAGCAATCAAGTGTAAATGAAACATGGGAAAAACTGTCACCAAGAGTCAATTTCATATCAGGTGATTGGTCAAATTTTCCGAAAACCAAGAGATACGATTACATATTCAGCTGTGAAACAATTTACAATCAAGACAATTATCCTAAATTAGTTGATATTTTAACTAATTGTTTGACTCCCAATGGTTGTGCTTATTTTGCCGCTAAAAGTTATTACTTTGGTGTTGGTGGAGGAGTCCAACAATTTAGTGATTTCCTGGTGGATAAACAATTAACCATTGAAGAGATTAAAGTTTTCCCTGATTGTGTTGAAAGAATCATAGTGAAAATAACAATTAAACAGAGTTAACAATCAGTATAATATTTTTATACAGAAAAATATTTTATTCACTAATTACTGTTTATACAGAAACAATTTAAAATCTACTTTGTAATAAGTTAAAAAGTTAATTGTGTCATCAATTGTCAATGAAGACACCATAACAATCAGTTGATTGTTGAATAGTTTATTATTTTGTCTCAGTCGCCAAGTTAATATCTTGTTGAGGATTCATGAATTTCTGTTGAAAAACAAATGACAATTTAGTAAATTAATCAATCATCATAATTATCTAACTACAATGTTAATTACCTTTAAAAATGAATTTTTATCCTTTTGATAATCGCAACGAGCATTTTGAACACTATCACGAGCTTCAATTATAATTGTTATGAACAAATTGATTATGAAATAAATGAACAATGAAACAAATGAATAGATGTAGAGACGACTGAACCACCATATAACCAAACCATTGGTACTTTCATCGTACCGAGTTGATTCAAAGGTCGCAAACATATCGTCCGCATTGATCAATGAGAAAAGACACTCGACCGTTTTGCTAAGTGTCGCAAATTTCAAATGATATGGACCTAAAACTATCCAACCTGATAGACAATAGCCACTGGTCAAGAGTGGGAAAAACATTGTAACAATTAAGGTTCGAACAAGGAAAAAATATTGATCAACATGATTACGATTTACTTACGTAAATATAATCAAAGCGACTAAAGTAAATTTGAAAATATCTCGACCCGCTTTTGCTATGGTTCGAGTGACAACATTGAACCTTTCGAAAAGGTTCAAATAACGAAGGAGATTGCACCAGGTTAATAATATTCCAAGGCCATAGAGAAGAGAGTATCGATTGGCCAGGCCAATATCTTCATTTAGATCGACGATATTAGTTAATTTGATGAACGAGACAAGAAAAAAGATTAAATCATTAATGAGAATAATCAATAAACCAGTATCGAAAAATTTTCTATCCTCGTCGATTGTTAATTGGACTTGATAATAATCTTTGGCCACTTTGGAGACTTTCGACCAAAGAACCCAGGCCATTTTTAGTGAACGGCAGCAAAGATACAATGAAATACTTGAGATGATGAAAACTGTCCAAGTGACCAGAGAATAGGTATTGATGATTGCCGGTGACGAGGATGAGGCCAAATTCCCGTAACACTGTTGACGGAAACAATAAGTGTCCAGTGACACTTTAATCTGTCCAGAGTGGGCACAATTATCGTAGGTAATGATAACTTTGACCTTATAACAAGCGGGTGAATAGTAATAGGAAGTAAGCGAGTGGAAAAAAATTGTCCTCAGGTTTGTGGTTAATTTAATCTCGTTAACTGAATTAAAATCAATTGTTTCATTTCTCTCTGAAAGATAAGTTTGAATGTTAAAAGAATCCCAACCAATGTCACCGGCGGGCAGGTCACTTTCAATGGGAACCCGACGTTCAACCTCAATCGGGTTAATATGATAATCAAAGTCAAACGGATTCAAAACGGAAGTGGACAATTCCCGGATGACAAGGGTCATCGGCGATACTTGATCTCGAGCCAATGAATCATAAGCAAACAAATTGATTCCCTCCTCTTGAAGAGTAGCAATTGATTTAATTGCGAAATCAAGGTTACCGAAAAAATTGGCCTTCGTGTAAACGGCATAAGGACCTCGACCCGGTGGATAAACGTTCAACTCTTGGTTCGATTCCCAATCTTGGAAAATAAGTGACCTTAAAGTGGCCTCCATCACCTTTTCCTTGGTTATAAATGATGACATTTCAAAGCCAATTGAGGTTATATGAATTGTGACAACAATTAATTTAACAAATTGTAGAAACAATTTCCAAGGGAAAGCCTTGGTTATCCTCCATTTGTCCATTGGATTTTTGAAAAAATAATTCAACTCACCAGTTAATTGTTGACGTAAATCAACTGGACAATTAGTTGATTCAGTGGATTCATTTGTTGTTGTCTCAACTGTTGACAAACTTAATCTTTGGTTAATCATTTTTTTGCCTCTTCTTCTTGACCAATAATTAACATTTTCGCTTAAATTTGATTTAATTTGATTATTATTGTTGTCTAAATCACTTAATGGATTATTGTTGATTAATGGTGAGTTAAACTGATTCAAGTTAATTAATTCAATTTGAGTTGATGATGAGACACTAATTGATGATAAATGAGATCTATTGTAATCAGAGACCATAGTTTAATTAACAACACACAAACTTAACAATTATGATCACGTTGATTTGATTGATAAGAAAACTCAGAAAATTAAAAAAATTAATGGCAACAATTTATGTGCAAACCTATTTTCTCAACAATTAAATCAACCATTATCATCAACCACATCATACGGGCTTCCAATGTGATTAGTTAATTTAAACGCCCCTTTAATTAAATTAATCTCATCAACGATTAACTGGTTAGTTTAATTATTGTCTCTCTCTCTCTCTCTCTCTCATTTACGGAAATTGAGTTAATTATTAATTTTAAAGTTTGTTTCATGTGAGAACGTGACAATTAATAATATTGTTAATTGGTTTTTCTTTTAATTGAATTTAGTTAGTAATACAATCAATTATGCTTTGGTTTGTTTTCCTTTGATAACAATTTGTATCATATTTTGTTTTAGATGATTTCATTTTTAATAACATTTTCAACAATTTATCAATTGTATCAATTGATCATCTAATTAATAATAATATATAGTATTTTGCTTTATAAAGATAATCCTCTTTGCATATACAATATTTATATATAAATATTATTGCTATGGTTAAATTGTTGATGATGATTGTGTTGGGTTGATTAAATCAATAGCATGTGGTTATTAGCTGAAGGACAATATATAATATTTATAATTTGTTAATTGATAATCAACGGAGAGATGAAGATGTGATTTGATTAGTTTGTTGTGACTTGTTGTGTTTTGTAAACGATATGATGATGATAATGATAATGTTGATGACAGAATTAACAATAATAATAATTGGGTCAAAGTGGTTTGTTGATTAAGATGATGCGCTAATCATATATATGTATGTATGTGTGTGTGTGTTTTATGCTGTCAAAAAAATAATTGTCATTTGGGATGATGAATGGATATTGTTATTGTTGATTTGGAAGATCAGAATAATAGTGGATTAGTGTCCGCCGAATTAAATTTAAAAAATGATTTAACTTTTCGTAGGATTGATTTTTTTGATTCCTCTTGTAAGATTTCATCGCAAACATCATCATTACATTCAGCTATGAATCTCTGTTATAAGAAAAGGAAAATAAGAGAAAAATTAATTAATTGTTGTTGATTAAGGTCAGTTGATTAGAAGGAGAGAAGAAAAAAAAAGATCCAAGGAGAAAACAACAAAATAAAAATAGATTAAGATAATTGCTAAATCATTGTTTTCCGAGGATAAATCATCAATATCAATAAGATGATGATGATGATTGTACTTACATGCATTTCTGTCATATCTTCAGGATTATAGTTTTTAATTATATCCCAAGCGTCCATGATAATTGAGATGAAAAGACTAAGGACAACATAGATGAATAGTGATATAAATGAGTAAAGATAAATCCGACTGAACCACCATATAACTGGATCTTTGGTTGCAAGGGTGGCAAAGGTTGCATACATATCGTCACCATTAAGGAGGGAAAATAAACACTCAGAGGTTTCTGAGGGTGTACGAAATTTAAGATGATGAGGACCAAGAACAATCCAACCACAGAGACAAAAGCCAACATAAAGTAGAATGGCACAGAGGAAGAACTTAATTATATCGGGAAACGCTTTTTTCACCGTTAAAATGACCACGTTAAATTTATCGAAAAAGCTGATATAACGAAGAACACCAATCCAGGTTAATAATATTCCAATTCCAAAAAGAACTGAATAATTACTGTTTAGAGATTGACTGTGATCTATTGGGCCACCTATAAGTTTGATTATCGATCCAATGATTAGTAGAATATCGTTAACGAAAATCATGTAAATCCACAAGTCGATGAAATCTGATTTATCTCGAAATCCAAGAGAAATACTGTAATGTCGATCGAAAAAGTGAATTGTTCGACGTCGTAAAATAATTCCTTTGATCATTGAACGAAGACAAAGAAGAGATGAAAGAAAAGATAACAGGATAACAAGTATTGTGATCGTTTCGATTACTGATCGTGAGGAAACTGTTCGACCTTCAAGATTACCGTAACAGGGTTTATGGTGACTTTTGGCATCTAAGCTCATAAGTATCTGACCAGCGTGAAGTGAATTGTCAAAAATGATCAAAATATCAACCACGTAACATTCAGGTCGATTGTAAGAGTCCAATGCATTAAGGTAAATGGTTCGCAGTGAGGTTGCAATCTCAATTTTAATCAAACTGTCAAAATTCACTGAGTAAGGTGGTGATTTAGAGGAGAGATAAGTTTGAATTGAAAATGTGCTCCAATAAATGTCACCAGCAGGATGATCTGGAGAGTCAATTACAAGGCGATCAATTTGATTCTCATTGTTGAAATTGTAGGAAAAATTATATGGATCAGCTTCTCCTTTGGCAAATCTTACAATATCCAAGTAGATTGGTGAAACTTGTTCAGGTTTCAATGAATCATAAGAAAATGATCCAACCCCAGTGTTTGTTATATTAGCGAAAGAGCGAATGGCAAAATCGATATTACGAAAAAGATCACTTTTAGTGTAACATGCAAAAGGTCCAGCAGCCGGTGGATAGGTCATAACCTCACGAACAGGATCCCAATCGGATAAAAGTAATTCCCTCAAGGTAATCTCCATGTTTGCTTGATGGGTCTTAAAACGAGACATTTCAGTTCCAAAGGTGTAAATTTGTATTGTAACAATGATAAGTTTGGTTATTTGGAGTAACAATTTCCAAGGGAACTTTTTTTTACTTCTCCATTTGTCAATTGGATTCATGAAGTAATATTTCAATTCTCTTCTAAATGAATCACGAGCTTCAGAAGAGTAGGATGTTGTACTTAAAAGAAATCTTTCTCTACGAGTAACCTCATTAATTTGATGATTATCGCCCGCAGATCCAGGGTCACCAGGGAAAATTATTCCATCACTTGTATCATCATCATCATCATCACCACCACCAACAATAACACCACCACCACCACCAGTATCACCTCTAAACGTACCAGAAGTACTCGCAAGAGCATCACCACCTCCACCAGTATTAGAATTAACACCTAAACCAAGATAATCATTTTCCGACCTCCGTTGATCAGCAGCCCCATCACTTTGAACACTATACGAGAGACCATTTGAACTACCACTGATAATAGCAGAAATTAAGGTTCCATTATTAACAATAAAACTAGAACCATTTACATCTAAAATATGATTATTTCCATTTAATTGATAATGTTGAGGTTGTTGATGATCAAAATTATTATCTAATTGGAGGTCATCTTCAACCAACGAAACAACTGAAGGTGTTGAACTAACAGTTTTCATTTGTTTCTGATGATCTCTCATAATTTTAACAACAAAAAAAAAACAACAAAAGAAAATAAATTTTATCTATTCACTTTCCTTACTAATTAAATCACATTACAAAAATTGAACAATTCAAATACAAATTGAGACACAAAAAAAAAGAGAAAACCAAACAATTAGTAAATCATCACAAGGCTTAATTAAGAAGAGAGAAAGAGAAAATAATTAAACTGAATTATAGATTAGTAAACAAACAGAAAGAATAGAAAAAAATAATTGTCAACAAAAAGAAAGAGAGGAAAAAAAAGAGAGAGAAAAATAGAAAAAAGAATTTGCGGTTATTTCCCCCAAGATGGCGCTTCGAACATTCTCTTTTTCTCTTACTTTTACTTCGCTCTCTCTTTTTCTCTTTCTTTCTACTTTTTGGTTTACTTTCTTTTCTCTTTCTCCAATTGATTTGATTCTCTCTCTCTCTGATACACTTTTATGTCTGTTAACAGTTTTTTCAGTTAAAGAGAGAAATTATTATTTATTTGGTGAGAATAATTTTGATTTATATTTTTTAATTATTTTAATTCTATTCTATTTCTGTTTCATTTGTGTCTATTGGTGTGTTTTCTGTGTATACATTAAACATAATGTACCATAAAGGTAAAAATCCACCGCCACCATCGGATAAACAAGCTCATGAGAAATTGGTTCAACATGTACATGAGTTTTTAGTTCACACTGGTGCTTCTAAAGCGGCATCCACATTCCTAAATGAGATAAATTGGCCGAAACAAGTAACTGTAAATGAACCACCGGGTTTTTTATTAAGTTGGTGGAGTGTCTTTTGGGATCTTTACTGTGCAGCACCTGAAAGAAGAGATATGTATGAACATTCACAAGAAGCAAAATCTTTCCATGATTATAGTTGCATGAATTCACAACAATACCCGATGAATGGTATGCCTCCAAATGATGGTTTATCCGGACCCGGTGGTTTCTTTCCACATCAAAATTCCCATTTAAGACCTTCACCACCTCAACAACAGCCACCACAACAACAGCCTCCCCCACCTCCTCCACCTCCACATAGCCAAATGATACAAAATCAAGGATTCATGTCACCAAGATATCCAGGTGGACCTCGGCCTGTACGAATGCCTCCACAACATGAATTTAATGGTCCACCAGTTTCTGGTGGTTCAGGTCCAGGTACACCATTAATGCCCAATCAGGGTGATGGAGGTGATTATGGTTGGCAAAATCCACCAGGATTAAATCCAATGAATCATAGAATGAATCCACCAAGAGGTCAACCAATGGGTCCAGGACCAGGTCCAATGAATTATGGAGGTATGAGAGGTCCACCACCAAATCAATCGATAGGACCTGTACATGGAATGCCACCGGGAGTATCTATGGGTGGACCAGGACCAGGACCGGGACAGGGTGGACCTGGTGGACGACCATGGCAACCAAATACAAATATGAATTATTCCTCACCATCGCCTGCAAATAATTACGGTCCACCTTTATCGGGTGGTCAAGTCTCAGGAGGACCTGGTCAAGGAGATGGAATGTATCCAGTAATGAAACCTGGTGGTGGAAATATACCAGGGGTACGAGATGCTAATTTCTCTTAATTCACTTTTTTTATCAATTTTCTTTTCTTTTTCAATCTCTCTCTCTCACGCTCACGCTCTCGCACTCTCTCTCTCTCTCTCTCTCTCTCTCTCTCTCTCTCACCTTCTTCCACTTTCCCTCTCACCCTATCCCACCTTTGCTATTTATCAATTGATGCTTTTTTACCCTTCGATCATGATATCATTTGCTTTTTCCTAACTGAACTTTTTACATGAATAGAAACTGTTGAATTATCAAAATAATATTAATTATTATCCTTTCTCTTGTTTCTTATTTCTCTTTGCTTGAATTTTTCTTTTAGTTTCAAATGGGACATGGTCAAGGACCTGAAGGTCCAATGGGCCAATTAGGTTCTGATCTTGGTGGTCCACCAATGTCATCCGGAGGTAATGGTCTTGATGGAATGAAAAATTCACCCGCCAATGGTCCAGGGACACCAAGGGAAGACGGTGTTGGAGTGCCAATGCCAGAATATGGTTATGGACAAGAAAATGTAAGAAGCATTCATGATTAGCATCTCAATCAATCAAAAATCAGATGTTATCAAAGGACAACAATTGGAAAAGAATCAATTTTTGTCTTTTTAACTCTTGATTGCTTCTATCTGTTTTCTTTGTGATGATGGTAATATTAATATAAATTTATTATCAACCCCGTAACCCTTCAATTTTAATACTTCACTATTTTATTTTCTACAACATCAACAACAACAACAACAACAACTACATCAACTATTTTTATACAATCAACAATCAACTCAATCCGATTCAACTCACAACAATTCAACTCATCATCTTTACAACACCAAAACCAAAACAACGACAACAACAATCATCATCATCATAATCATCATCATAATCGTCATAATAATAATCATTTGACAATCAACAACAATCACAGGATCAAAATGAAAGTGAAGCAATATTGAAAATTAAAGAAAGTATGCAGGAAGAGGCAAAGAAGTTCGAGAAGGACACTCCAAATGACCATCCAGAAAGTTTTAATATCCCATTCTAATTGTGTTGGCATAAGGAAAACAAATGATTTATATAAGTAAAGAAAGAGAAAAGCAAAAAAAAATAAGGATTAAATTATCAATTTAAAAATTTCATGTCAACATTTTCTCCTGACAGACATTCAACTTTGTTGAATATAAAACAAAAACTCCAGCACCAAACACCAAATACCATCAACGTCAACAACTACATCTACATTTACATCAACAAAAATCATCATCAACATCTCTCTCTCTCTCTCTTTCTCCTTCTTTCTATCTGCTATTCTATCTCATTTCTCTTCCTCTGCCCTTTCCTTTCTCAACTTCATTCCTCTTTTTTTCTCTCTTTCCTCTATTCCATATTCTCTTCCATTCTCGTTCTGATTCCATTTTGCTTTAATCTTTTTTTGCTCCTTCTCTCTTTTCACTTTGCTTTCTATCTCCCTCTCACTCTCGCTTTCTCCTTCGCTCTCCTTCGCTCTCCATCTTCTCTTCCTATTCTCTTTCCTTTTTTTCGCTTTTCGCTCTCAGACATTGTAACAATTAATACTTTTATCGCTATCTCATAATTAAACAATGTAAACATTCAACTAGTTGTTTAATTCAGTGGTAATTTTTGATTGCATCTTTTCAACGGCCAACAATCAGGTAAGTTTATCAAATGAAATTTTCGCAATGTAACTATGTCATTTACACACCTAACGAATAATAATTAATCATTATTGTCATCAAATGCTCTAGAATTGATCAACTATCAGCTACTTTTATAACTTTCCGTTGATAATATTCAACAATTGACACAATTTTAAATTGCCAAGTTTAAAAACAATAACATGTTTGCAACTTTTTCCCCTCTGAACAAACAAAAATCACATGGAAAATGAAACAAATCAATTAAATGATTGATTTCTAATTGGAAACTCGTTCTAAAAGGTAAAGTAATAGATTAAATTGAATAATCGAAAAATTTGATAACCTGTAACATTCTCGTAATACCTTGACCATTAATCGTATCGAATGTAAGAAGGTTGAAGAGAGAAAAATAATTCGAAAGTTTAAATTTGTTGGAAAACATTTTCCAATCTTTTTCACGTGAATTTTTCGCCAATAATTGAATTGAACATGAGAATGAGCGATTCTTGAATGAGAAAAGATAGTAGGCGAAGTTGAAGAGATGATGAAGATAAAGAAAATAAAGACAGAAGATGCGCAGAATAAAGAGAAAAAGTAATCCTATCTCTCTCTCTCTCTGTTTTTTACCTTTTTAATCTGATCCGAGCACAGGAGAAGAGAGAGGGAGAGAGAGGGAGAGAGTTTGTGTCTTGGAGAGAATAGAATATAAAAAAACGTAGAATAGAACAAAAAATGCGTCAATATATTATAATGTATTCATCGAGAAGGTTCAACATTTGGGTGACTTGAGAGTCGACAGAGATAGAGAGAGAGAGAGAGAGAGAGAGAGAGAGAGAGAGAGAGAGAGAGAGAGAGAGAGAGAGAGAGAGAGAGAGTGGGAGGTTGGTGGTGGTAAAAGATACGCACACACACTGAAGGTAATGAAAGGTTACAATTGATTAGCTGGATTAAGATTGAAATGTTTATCGATAATTTTGGTTCGATTTTTGAGTAAAAATAAAAATCGAAAATGTTTTTTAATCGATTATTTAAATTTTTCGATTTTAAATCTGCTAATTGATACAACTTACGATTTTCGGTAATTTTATCGATATTTTTTTCTCTTTCGAAACTTTTTGATAGTTTTTATCAATTATGAAAGAGAAAGAAAAATTATTAAACTAAATTTAAGAGAATAAGTGATTATTATCAACAGGGAGAGAGAGAGAAAGAGGTTCGAACATTAAATTTCTCTTTCTTTTTGGAAACAATTGTTAGCAAAGAAAAAGAAAGAGAAAGAGAAAGAGAGAAATAGGAAAAAGATGGAGTTTCGGCGAAAGATGAGACACTTTCTCTTTGAGAGAGAAAAAAATTTGTTTCCATTAGTAAAGTAAGAGAAAAAGAAAGAGAAATTTCCTCATTACTTTCCCTTTGGAAAAAAATAATCAACAGAAAATTTTGCTAATCGAAAGTGTCGTCATCTATTGGTAGAAAAAAAAGTTCTATCAACAAATTAAATCGAAAAACAAAAATTAGAACAAAATTGAATTTGATTATTCTTTCTAATCGAGTTCATTGATTAGAAATTTTTTTTACTAATATGAACAGTTTTTACAAATGGAATTGATAGTTGATCACAATTAAAGGTGAAAATTTGTCGCTAAAAGAGAAGATTATTGATAATGATTCTTAAAGATTCTCAAACTTGGTTATCACTGGGATGGAAATTAAGGAAACGATAAACTCTTGGAAAAGAAAACCAAAGGTCAAGAATTGCATGGGAATGGTAAGTTCTTGTGTTCTGATTATCATTGAGACAACTCGAATTCCAATTGAGGTCAAATTTATATAGAAATAAGTTCGAACCATTGAATAGTTAAAAGCGTATGCACCATAAGCACCTAAATTAGCGAGGCAAAAATAGTACATGGAAATGGATGTTGATCCACCACCGACGAAACTGTAATTAGTATATTCTGATGTTCTCACATTCTCACCAATTAGTCCTATGATTAAGAAAATTAGTGAGACAATTATGATTAAACTATTAACCACAATAAGAATATTTTGATGGGAAAATATTGATTTTCTTTCAACGATAATGGTTCGAAAAAGTGGCATTTTCAGGGTCAAATTAAAGATGGAAAATAAACAAAAAAAAACCAAAAGAAAAATCAATAAATAATCAATCAATTAATTATCTTTTCGTATCCAAGAATTTATTGTTAATTTTAGTGAGAATAAGCTATTCTTAGAGCGATTGCTTGATAAATAGCTTTTTCTCTGTTTTTGTTGGAAAAGTCTATTCGTCCACGAAGTTGTGGACATTTAGTACCCGCGACTATTTGTCCACAAGTTATAAGACATATAGTTAAATTAACCTTGAAATTTTGAGTAAACTTGTTAGTCCATCAGGAAGATATTAGTCTTTGATGAATTTTTTTTGAGTTCGAACCTCAAAGGTATTTAATTTTTTTCAAGACTTTTTATTAATATTTTAATCAACTATTTGTTTGCTAAACAATTAGAGTATCTTATCAGAGTTCAAACGAAAAAAAGATACAATTACCAATAAAAAATTGTTTTTTAATCAACTAATCAACAAACAATTATCATTAATAGATCAATTGTTAGAATTAGACCTTTAGAATTAAGCTGAATAAAATTCATATCTAACTAATTTTTTACTCTTAATTTTGGGTTCTTATTAGTAATTGATTTCTATTACTAATAAGATGTTAATCTAATTAACAATTGAACTTAATTAAGCTACAATTAAGTTAATTTAGTTAAGAGATCCGATATTATTCGATATTGAAATCGAATAATATCAGATAGGATCAGATACTTCATGTGGACATTTAGGGCTTACCGTTTTTGTTTTGATTTTAATTTTTTTTTTATTCTCAATTGAAAACTAGTTACCTTTTTGTCTGAATTGTTAATTGTTATTAATCAGTTTGATTTTCTTTTTTCTTTTTCGGTTAATTAAATTGGATTAATTTCTATTTTCTTGGTTTTCTTTTCATGGTCTTGGGCTAATTGGTGAGGTAATTTTTTTCTCCTCCTTTTGGTGAGTTAAAAATGGAGAAAACTAGAGATAAATTGATCAAAGAGACTCGGAATTTGGAGTCTTTCAAGGAGATGTTAAATAAGAGTAATAAATTAACTAAAACAATGGTGTCCATATTATCAAATTTCGATGAGAAATTATCCAAATTAGAGGAAACAATTGGACCAGTTTATAAAGAGACCGGTAATCTACAACAACGACAGGAAAATCTTGTCAAAACGTTACAATCATTTGATTATGTTATCCCTTTTTATACGGTTGCCAATGATTTGGAACCAATTATCACCACTGGACCTGATTCAATGCCTATACCTGATTATTTGGATAATATGAATAAGTTAAAAAGTGCAATCAACTATTTTGTCAAGAATAATCCTGAAAGTCCAGAGCTTATGAATGTAGTAAGTGAATTACTTTTATATCAATGACAGTGTTTACGCCTTCATGATGAAAATGTTGATAGTAATTGTATATTTATCTCTTTCTCTCCCTCTCTCTCTCCTTTTCAGACAAGTCTCCATGACAAAGGAGCTGCTTTTCTATTGAAAAAGTTTCGATTGTTAATATCAAACCATAGTCGTCCATTGGCTCCAAATATAATTTACTGTCTTGTCCATGAAGATGATAATCAAAGCGAATTGCCAAAACCTCTTTCAGATAAAATTCCGGAAAAGGATCGAGCCCAATTGAGATTATTAAGTGAATGGCTTGTTGTTAATATGAAAGATCAATTTATTTCCGCTTATTCGTCTTTAAGATGTGAAGTTGTTGAAAAATCTTTGCGTGATTTTAAAGCTCATCAAAAATCTTCATCAGGTGGATTCAGTGGTCACCTTAGTTCACCCGCTCCTCCTCGTAAAAGTTTAACACCAATGAAAGATAATCTTCCACTTCGTCGGAATCCAAAAAGTATTCAACAAGCATTGAAGAAAAAGCTTCAAGATGTAATTCCAACCGAAATGTTGGGCGGTCGTTCATATCATTCGGTTCCTCATGATCTTTGTGAACTTGCGACAAGTGAAAGAGAAATTGAATGTTACCTTACCAGTGTCACTGCTCTTTACCGACTCATGCAAGCGGAATTAAAATTAATGGAGGGAATAATTCCAATGGAACATCAGAAATTACTCTTTAGTCGACTTGTTCAACCAGCGTTAGATTTTGTGGTCAATGAGGGTGAAAATATCGCCGGTCGAGTGAAAAAGTGTTCAGTTAAACACGACTTTAGTTCAGCTCTTAATCTTTTCCCTATTCTTCGGCATCAGGCATCCATGAGGCACAATTTTGACCTTCTTTTTGACGGATGTTCAACTGATGTTCAAACCAAATTTCAAGGGCTCGTGGTGACTCTTCAAACCACCTTGAACAAAGCACTCGAAGAGTTCATTGAATATATTCGTAATGATGTTGACACCAAAGTACCAAGAGATGGTACTGTTCATGAACTCACTTCCAATGTTATGATTTTCTTGGTACAACTTTCCAATTATTTGGACATTTTATCCAGAGTGATTACGGTCACCGATATGCAATCATATGAAAGATCATCTGATAAAAATAAACTGGCCTTTGCTCAGTATATCAGTCGAGTCCTTCAAACGTTGTCTCTTAATCTTCAATTAAAAAGTGATTGTTATGCTGATCAATACCTGAAGGCGATATTTAAATTGAACAACATTCATTATATACTTAAGGTAATTGACACTTGGATCAAATTGAAATCAATTTTTATTCTAATTCTAATTCTCTCTCATCTCTGTTTCTCTTTCTATCCTTACAGACACTTCGTAAATCGTCACTTCTTGAGACACTTAAAATGTACAATCACGAAATCGATCTAGTCTATGAGAAGCAAATTATGGAAAATAAAAGAATCTATTCTCAAAGTTGGTCTCGAGTTCTACACTTTGTCCTTGAAATCGACAGTAAAACACCGTCACCCGAATCAATCGAAATGGCCAATATGAAATTGAAAGAAAAAGATCGACAAATGATCAAAGATAAATTTTCAGTAAGAATGACCATCGATTCAAGTTGACAATCGGTTACAACTTAATCAATTAATTTCTTTTTTTTCTCTATCAGGGGTTTAACAAAGAAATTGAAGAATTACGAAAAGTCCAAAAGGCCTACGCCATTCCCGATGCCGAACTTCGTGAAAGCCTTAAAAAGGACAACGCAATGTTCATAGTTCCTCGATATGAGCAATTCTATAAAAAGTAAACCAAATTTTCCTTAAATTTTCTTCACCAATTATCTAATATTTTTTTCTCATCCAATTCGACAGGTATAGTAACATGGCCTTTTCCAAGAATATCGACAAATACGTCAAATTTTCCCCCAATGAGGTTTATAATATAATTCAAAGTTTCTTTGACGCGACCGCTTAATGATAATCAATAGTAATTTCCATTAATTAATTAAAATCAATGTGGTTAAGTCATTTATTTATCTGATGGATGTATCTCTCTCTCACACACACACTCACTCTCACTTTTATCGAAAATTTGGAAAAATATATAATGATGAATGAAAGAAAATTAATGTAAATTGTTAATTGTTTAAAGTGTCATTCGCCGACCCTCAATACTAATTGGAACAGCTCGTTGGGTTTTCATTAATTTCTTTTTCTCTCGGAAATTGCGAAGATGTTTATCTAATCGGGTGATTGCTTTTTTACTTCCCGATTTACTCATTTCGGAATCAACGGTAGATTTTGGTCTAACAACATAATCACGGGTCGACGGAGCAGGAACACGAGCACGAGGAATCCAACCTTTATCACCTGGTCTAAGTGTCCTAATAACATAGAAAGAAAAACATTAATGATTAATGATGTGATGATTAATAATTGATCTTGACAAATGTGAATTATGGTTTACTCACTTTTCTGATTCAGCTTGACCTTTTCGACTTGATGATGGCGGTGTTTTGGGCTCAGTTCGTCCTCGCTTATTTTCAGTTAATTTGGTCATATGATCGAAATCTCTTTGTTCTCTTTCTTCTTTCGACATTGAATGGAAATCGGTATCTAAACTGAATATTGGCCTTG
Organism: Panonychus citri; assembly: GCF_014898815.1. Taxonomy (NCBI): domain Eukaryota; kingdom Metazoa; phylum Arthropoda; class Arachnida; order Trombidiformes; family Tetranychidae; genus Panonychus; species Panonychus citri. The sequence goes on along the minus strand of NW_026515428.1, from coordinate 828,934 downwards.
ACCAGGAGGAGATTAAAACACCAGCTCGTTTCTTATTATCTTTAGTTTCCTTCGGGTGTTTAAATAAATACATAACGGCTTTTCCAATGCCACTTGCTTTGAGTCTTTCAACATCCATTATGTTAAACTGTAAATTTTCAACAATTAGTAAGAATATTATTTGCTAGAATTATGAGAGAAAACAATCAATCGCAATTACCTCTCCAAGTAGCTTGAGCATCGTTTCTCTCACTTGAAGATTAGGTAAACTCCGGTCAGGTAAAGGTGTCAACCAATCGGTTATTACACCGAGAACACCGGCATCGAGAAACGATTCCCTAAGATCTATTTTTCGTAATTGTGTTTCGACGACGGGTAAAAGTCTAAGTTTACAAGTTGCTGCCTTTCGATTTTTATTCAATTCGAAATCCTCCTGAAAATGAGAGAGATAAAATATTGAGAATTAGTGTTTTCATTGAGGTGAAAGAAAGAGAAAATTGTTGATTGGTATTTACATCAGCTGATTGTTTCATTTGAGTGATTAGATCAGCGATAATATCGTCATTGTCGTTAATAATGTCGATATTTTTCCTCTTTCTGCTTCGATAACTTTCCTCCTTTTTTCTTGCCATCATGAGATCAAAATCGTAGACGAAGTCATCTCTGCAAAAAAGAAAGCCGATTAGAATATAATTAGAATGTAAATCGTTCAACGAATATATTAATATTCTTTATGCTACAATTAACTTACGGAACTTTGCTTCGCCTTTTACCATCGTCGTCACTTTCTTCATCACTGGAAAGATCAGGAACCGCTGGGTCCTTCATCTTTGATGTTCCACCGGCTTCTTCACCCTCGGCGTCACCTTCGCCTTCGCCTTCACCTTCTCCATCGTCAAGGCCTTCGGCTTCGACCTCACCACCACCACCTCCTTCAGCTTCACCTTCTGCCTCTGCTTCATCTTCATTTGATTTTTCCAACAGGTCATCATCTTCTTTATCTTCTTTCTCTCCATCTTCATCCTCCTCATCATCTTCTACGATTAATCGACGCTTCTTTTTACTTCTTCCATCTTCGGCTTCTTCGGTTCCTTCGGTTCCTTCATCTTCATCTTCAGACAGCAACGTACCAATTGATTTTCCAAGTGATTCATTTGCTTCATCGTCTTCTTTACTTTCTTCACTCTCTGGATCTCCTTTTTCACCATCTTCATCTTCATCATCATCGTCATCTACAATTAAACGGCGTTTCTTTTTAACTCTTCCATCTTGAGCTTCTTCACCTTCATCACCGGATTCCAAATCATCACCAATAGAATCTGGCTCATTGTCTTCCTTACTCTCTTCAATTTCCTCATCTTCTTTGGATTTATCTCCTTCTCCTTCTTCTGTTTCTTGTTCCCTCTGTTGTTCACCTCCTTCATCTTCATCGTCCACAATTAATTGACTATCCTTTTGGCTACTTCCATCTTCAGCTTGTTGACCTTCATTATCGGATTCTAATTCTTCATCTTCAGTGGATTTTTCAACAGGTTCAACATCATCTCCATCTTCAGACAATATTTTTGATGATAAATCAGATGCCGGGTCACTTTCTTCAGCTGGAGGAAAATCATCATCACCAACAAAATCAGAAGACATATTAACAAGAACACCGTAAAACTTAATTCAATTAACTTATTAATAAACAATTTTTTTAAAAATAAAACACAATTAAGATTAACTTGTTGTTTACAAACAAAAAAAATCAAAACAACTCAAAATCTTGAAAAAAAACAGTTAATCAGATTTTCTTGTAACTCCATCTGGTGGAAGAGTAAGTCAAGAGTTTTAATAAGCCTCAATTCAGAGATAAATTAAACCAAATTAACTTTCAATTAATCCTTGAATAGCTAATCTAAGTCAAGAAGATTAATTAAAAATTGATAGATAAAAGCACAATTAAAACGGTCAATTGTTAACAATTAATTAAAATTTTTCGATTTAGTGGCTCCATCTAGTGTCTTTTCCAAAAACTAACAGTTGATGTTGTTTGTAAACAAGAAAATGAAACAAAAAAAAAGATTGACAATTAATTGATTTGGTTTGGATGTTTAATTGAGTTGATTGTGTTTGATTTTTTATTTAATAGAGAAAATAAGTTATGGCAGATATTTTAAAAGTGGATAATTTAACCATTGACGAAAAAGAATCAAGTGAAATTGAATATATTAACTATGAATCTGAGCTTCAAATGCCTGATATCATGAGATTAATTCAGAAAGATTTGTCAGAACCTTATTCAATTTATACTTATCGATATTTTATTCACAATTGGCCACAATTATGTTTCCTAGTGAGTATAATCAACTGTTAATTGTTGTCATTTTCCCTCTGTGTGTGTCTATAATCGTTAATTTCTCTCTCTCTCTTCCCTCAGGCATCTTACAAGGGTAAAGTGGTCGGTGCGATTGTTTGTAAATTAGATTTACACAAGAAATCAGTTCGTCGAGGTTATATCGCCATGTTGGCCGTGGATAGTAATTTTCGAAATCGTCGAATTGGTTCAAATTTGGTTCTACATGCAATTGAAGCAATGGTACAAGGAGACGCCGATGAAGTTGTTCTAGAAACCGAAATAACTAATCAATCAGCTCTTAATTTATATGAAAATCTTGGTTTTGTTCGTGATAAAAGGTTATTTAGATACTATTTAAATGGTGTTGATGCTCTTAGATTAAAACTTTGGCTTTAATTGTGAACCTAAACAATCATTTTGTTAATATATTCCTTTGGTCAATCGGTTTCTCCTTCTAATCATTAATTAACTTTCCTCTGTCAATTTGTGTACCATTAGACTAATCATTTACCTACGATAACGGAAAATTAACCTTGATTCTTGAAGATTTCCTCATAAATCACATAATCATTAAGAATTATTTCTCAATTGTTGATCATATTTTTCCTTAATCAAATGATCATTAGATTCCCAAATCTTTTCTAAAAATCATCAACTGGTCAATCGTTGCTCATTCAAACAATTAAACTTGTTTTTCTTTTAATATTAATCGAGGTAGAAATTTAAATTTCCATCATAATTATTGAAACTTTTCAGTGGTAAACAACAATCAAAATGTTGGTATTTAATTTAATTTTGTTCTTCATCACAATTGAAAGTGTCATCTCATCTAATTGGTTAATTAAACAACCTCGACTAATCAGAACTGGATTTACAAATATATTATGGGAATATATTGATTCGGATGAGTTTAAATCCAATGATCAATTAACTAAACAATGTAAATTAAGCTTAAATCATGTTAATCAATCATTAAGTGAAGGTCAAATTTGGCCAATCAAATGTAAGTTAATCAATATATTACAATCAATTGTCAACTAATTTGATTGTTTTAAATCAAAGTGATTGAAACCTCAGGTCGGATTCCTGAACAATTTAGTGGATCTGGTTATGCATCTCTAGGTGATTTTGATAAATGCCAACAATTAACTTGGACTAATTACAATGGTGACAATCAAATTGCCTCTTATTGTTTAATCTCATTGCTACCGGACAATCAAAATTACGATGATAATATTTTCACTCATCATAAATTAATATCACCTGAAAATGGAAACAGTATCAAAATTGGATTATGTTTACCAGCTGATTGTTCAACTAATGATTTACAAATTATCACAATCAATGGTTAGTAAATTGTTAACTAGGGCGAGAAAAAGATTCACTAATCACAATTAAATTGATTCTACTTTTTATTTTAGCACTTAAACCATATGATTGGGAGCTAATTAAAGTTGATCATTGTTCAATTTACCAAACACCAATTGAAAAATTAACTAAATCATCACGATTACAAAAAGTTTGCTTGTAAGTTTGAATATAACAATTAAATGAAATGAAACAAAATTCATGTAAAGATTAACACAATTTACTAATCAGTTTGTTAACAGTTTCATTGGTGGCGATGGCATTGATTGCAAATCTATTGGAATACAAATCAACAGCAATTAATAAGTCGAAACAATTAAGTTGGTTAAAATGTTTCTCATTTAAATCCAGTTATCAACAAATTTTTCAACCAAATTTGTCTCAAATTAAGATGCTTAATTTACTTCAATACTCAATTATGCTTCATTCATTTGTGCTGATTGTTCATATTAATGATTTCCCATATTTCGGATTGAATTTTCCCCTCGTTGGTAATTGAGTACAATCAGTTAATTGTCATCGATTAACTTCATTAATTGTATCTTGTTAATTGTCTCTTTCTAATAGCAATCATATGGGGCAGTTTTCCAGCACTGAAACGCTCATTTGCAATTAAATTCGTAACAATTGATTGGTATTACGAAGGGATATTCGCCTATGGGTAAGATATACCGATTAAATATTCTAATTGCAAGACTAATTGTTTAATTATAATCACAATTAACCAAAGAGGTGCTGCTCGGACAATCACAACATGGAGACAAGTGAAACCCGAGACCCGATTAACCCAATTACTTAAATCAACTGTAATCAAATTAATCTCGTAAGAAATTAATCTCTTTGAGTTCTGTGAGTTTATCGTTGAAATCTAATCTAATTTAATTGTCTTATTATCCTATTATCATTAGATTATCTGTTTTAATCACAATCACTTTAATCATTCACATCACTTTACTTATGTTCTCATCGGGTCCTCTTCAAATAGCCGATAGGAAATCAATTTTCTGTACTCAATCGTTTTGGCAAATTGCAAATGTTTTCGATAACAATTATTGTTCAAGTCAACACGAACAATGTTTAGTCCAGTTCTGGTCAGTTTCCGTTGAGGCTCAATGTCTATTGGTCATCGTAATCCTCGTATTTTTATACAAACGAAAACCCAAAATCGCAATGACCATCAACCTGATCGGTATCATCGGGTCCATACTTTATATTTCTTTGAAATTATACATTTACCGTTATCCGGCTCATTTATGTGGGATTGATATTTCCGAGATGAAGTAAGTATCAATCAACAATCAATAACCAATGGATAACAAGTTAACAATTAACTTCTCTTTCAATATCAGTGAAATAATCTACTATGTGATCAATGTTTATGCGACTTTACCACATCACTTTTGGATTATTTTGTCCACAGTTTTGTATATCTATTTAATGGTCAACGATTATGGTCCAGTTTTCCTCAAGGTAATCAAATTTAATCTGATTCCCTAACTGTCAACTAATTGTCTTTTTAATTTTACAGTTTCCGCTCCTTAAACTACTTGATTCACATATGTATCTTTTTGGTTTATTCATAACAATCAGTCAATTGTTTTATCCAAATTTGATTAAACCTTTTGAAACTCCATTGGTGATTAGTATCTACGAGACTGTCCATCGATTGGTCATTTGTTTATTTTTCCTTCTTTGTGGATTTAGAATTGCTGATGAAACCAAATCCCAAGTTTCTAATAACGATGTTGATACAATTGATAACAATAATCAAGAGAAATCTAAAATTGATTCTAATTATAATGATGATAAAATTGCTAAATATAAATTCTATTCCGCAATTGCTACAATTTTAAGGTCAACTTTTTGTATTCACATGACGATTCTCATTGTTACATTGAACACTCTTCGAAAACCAATCTCAACCAACGTTGAAATGGTAAATTGATCTACTAAATCAACATGTGAATAATTTAATTGCAACAATTTAATTTAATTTCTTTCTCTCTTTCAGTTAAATCTCTTTGTATACCAATTGATTAGTTGTCTTCTTGGTGGTTTACTGTTTCACTTTTTTGTCCTTGGTCCATTCACAAATTTGGTTCTCTCAATGAAAAGTAAACCTAAATCCAAATCCAAATGATTAAAAATCCTCTCGATGATCAGTTAATTGTGGAAATTGTGAAATTCAATTGAAAATTTTTTTCGAAAAAAAAATCGAAATAATTTCTCTCATACTAAACAGATGGAGACACTTTCGTTCACGTTGATCTTAATTAAAGAGTAACAATTAACTTAACCAAACGTTAAATTGTCTTTAATTTGATTAAAATACATAAACAATAGGAAACAATTTGATTTCAATTAACTAACCAATCTGAATATTGATGAGACAATAAATATGTATACATATTATTATGTAACCATTATCATCAATTAGGATGATGATGATTACTTATGATCAATATTGATTGTTGTTGATAATAAATTGTGTGTGTTTAGGGAAATAAACAATTTAGGTAACAATTTAGGTGTAAGGTAAATTGTTGATTACACTTTGAATCCATTTAGATAAATAGACTTGTAAATTGTTGGTTTACTTTTGCTGAATTAACTTAATCATAATGTTAATCATGATTCGGTTCCCATCAATCCCATTAACTATTAACCTTTACACAATTATCATTATGATTAACTGATTATTTAGACCAATTGATTGAGCTAAATGATCAATCAATCTAATCCATAGCTGATAAAAGTTAATTGTTGTCCGGGAACAAATTAAAACATTAAAAAAAATCTAATTGTGACTCGATTGATTGTAAATCAACTTGAAGCATTTCAATTTAAACTTTAATCCAAAAATTACAATTAACTCATTGATTGTAATCACTTAAGGTTAAGTATTGTTTTATTTGGTTGGTTAAACTAAATTATTCAATCAAATTAAATGGTTGGATAAATTTGATTGTTTTAATTAATTAAATCACTTGAATAGTTGATAATCTTAAAGTTAATTATCACAATTCAATCCTGGTCACTAATTAACTTGTATGCTGATTATCAACATGATCATTTAATCAGTTAATCTTAATCATAATGAGTCTTAATTGTTTCATCTCATCAATAATTAAACTTCTTAAATTAACTATTGATTAGATTTTTAATTGTGATTAAAACTGATTAACCTTTTCAATTTAGTTCCAGTACTTCCCTAGGGTATTAATGGTTACACTTGACAGAGAATTGGGTTGATTAAAATTTAATCGTGATTAGAATGTTAATCAATTCCAATGTCATGTTAATTATATGGAAAAACTATTAATACATTTAGACAACAATTAACAATTGTAAACAATGATTAGTTTGATTGTTGAACAATTTTCAACCTCCCAAATAATAAACAATCAATTTCAATTAATAAACAACTTGATTAGATATTCATGTACTAAGAGATTGACAATTAGCTAATTAACGTTGACAGTAATTATTATTATTATATTGAAATTGGAAATTAAATTAATTGAAATAAATTTAATCAAAATCTAACAATCAACAATTTTATTTGCATAAATTAAATGGTAAACAATTAAAACTTATATATATATATTCAGATATAGATTAACATTGAAAGTGATTAAGATTGAGATTCATCTTGAGTTTAATTAACTAATCATGAGTTAATTAACTGAATATTATATAGATAAACTTAATAGTAAACAAGCTGAGTCTTAATCATTATCATGGTTTATGATTAAAATTAATTAATTGAGTTAACGAGGTAAATATGATGATAATTTATTTAATCAAATCAAACATGATATTAAATCATACTGGATAAATTGAACAATCAACAATTATAATCAACTGAAATTACAATTACATGTGTTAATTGAATTGATTGGTTAGTTAGATATGGTCAGTAAATTGTTGATTAATTAATTCAGGTGAGTTGATTGTTGTGTATAAATTTCACAATCAAGCAAATCAAATTAAATTTTGTACAAATGATTTGATTTGAAGCAAAAAAAATCAATTTTGATAATAAATTTGATTTAATATTTGATGGAAATGCTCAAATCAAATTAAATTTCATCACAATCAAAGTTAATTATCACAATAAATTGTTATAGCAAATCCTTAAATTGTGATTGTCATGATTAACTGTTGATCAGAATGGTTTAAATTGATCACTTGGAGAAATTTTTTCACCAACAATCAAGTTTAATCACAAATGTATCCACAATTTAACTTTGATCAGGAGCAATCTAGTTAATTGTTAATAACCATTAGACTTTAACATTAACTGGATTAAAATAATAAGTCAATTGTTTTTCTTGCTACATTTATCGACTAAATCAATTGATTAATCAATCAAACCTTTAACACAATTCAAACATAATCAACTTAATCATGATAATGTCAAGTTACCTGTTCATAAATATTAATTGTGAATGATTAGTTTTTACTTGATAATCACAATTAACCTTTAATACACTTTCAGCCAATGGGTTAAAATATCAAAGTGAAAAATGAATTAAATTAAATTACCAAGTGTGAGATCACAATTAACAGTTACAATTTCAATCAACTGATTAACCTTAACAAAGAAACATGAAAAGACTAATGGATTAAGCAATTAAATTAAGCTAATCAGTCTAGTTAACCCAGTTAATTGTGATAACAGAGGAAGCAAAATGTTGATCACAATTTGATAATTACCACAATTGTAATCAAAATTAATCATAGACTTGACAAAAGTTTAACCAACCATGAATTCATAATGATTAACAAAAAGGAAACAATTTAAATATAATAATAGTAAAGGTTAAGGTGTCATTAGATTATTAATTGTTTAGCTTAATCAAAGACAATCAAGCTAATTAAACTTAAAGAGAATCAAAAATTAAGCTCAAAGAAAGAGACAAAAACAAGTTCGAAACAAAAAAAAAGTTCTAATAACTTTTCGAAGAATCAAAAATTAAATGTCCCAATTGAATCAATTCTTTGATTGCAACTAATTATGATTAAATAAATTGTTCATTCAAAAGATACACGCAATCATCTGATTCTCATCAGTGACAATTAACTAATCCATTGATTTGTCCTTTAACCTTTTTTTTCATACCAACAATTAACCTTATCCATATTTAGATACCTTGAAAGTGATTGAAATTGATCAGAAATGAATCATAACAATCAAGATGATTGAATATTATCACAAAGTAATAATATTCAAGCAATTTATCATCAAAATGATAATGATCAACATGATATTAATAGTAATCAAACATTTGATTAATTCACTAGTCAATTAATTCATGAAGATGATTATTCAGAAATACAATTTTCCAAAGCGGATAAATTTAATTGAACTAATCGACATTTTTAGTAACCACAATTAAGCTTATTGTTACTATTTTTCCCCCTTAATCACAATATTACTTTACGATACCCTAGATATTATGGTTGACTGGTCACTCTGTGTCCATTACCTGTGGTTCCCCCTCCCCATGATCTCCTTTCCTCCTACACCACCTCAACCTTTTCCTCCTCCTACCTGGTCAATTCAATCTCCCTGAATCTGAATTCATTTGTGTAGAAATACTGACCAATAGTAATTGTATTTCTATCCCTTAATTTGAAGCTAAATTCCCAACAATTAATCCACTTGATTGGAGTTCGTTTTTTTTTAATCACCATTTTCACCTTCTATTTTTACTTGTTGGTCAACTGGTCAGTTTGTTTACCACCATTAGAATTGATTTTTCTTCAGTTAACCAAGTCAAGTGTCTTCTTTTCATTTGCTAATTGTGATCGTTATTTTATTTAAATTGTTCTAATTGTTATGGGTTGTACGACATCTAAAGCAAATTTGATTACATTAACTGACGATGATATTGAATATTTAACTCGAAATACTCATTATTCTGATCAAGAGATTCGCGATTGGTATAAAGGTTTCCAATCCGATTGTCCTGATGGTCGATTGACCAAGAAAAAGTTTCTCGAAATTTATTCAATGTTCTGTCCTGATCGATCACCAACTGAATTCTGTGATCACATTTATCGAACCTTTGATTCGGATGGTGATGGTTATATCGATTTTAAAGAGTTCCTATTGGCAGTAGGTGTTACAACGGGCACCGATCCTCGAGAGAAACTCAAATGGGCCTTTAAAATGTACGATATAAATCGAGATGGACTAATTGATGTCGAAGAAATGTCCAAAATAATCAAGGTAATTATCGAGAAAAATTTTTTCTCCTTCTCATTTCAAATGAGTAAAAGTAAAATTCATCATCAACCTCATGAAGAAAATGAATTGATTATGTTCATCATGTTTACTTTTTTGATGGAAAATAATTTTCTTGTTTCCATGAAAATAATAATAATCAATCTCATTTAATTCAGTTTATTACTCGATTCTTAATGTAAACCATTATCATGTAAATTCATGATATTATCATGTTCACAGGGAATGAAACAAATTAGATAAATGGGAAAAACATTGAATCTTATTTTCAACTTTTTCTTTACAACTACAAATCATATTTTTCTGGTTCTTGGATGTTAAAATGGTAATTAGGTTGATTGTTGTTCGCCAGCAATTAACTTGATTGTCCGGAAACTTGAAGGATATTAATTATAATCTGTTAATAGTTATATTCACCTTGCAATTGTTTTTACTTTCATTTGTTTACGTTTGATTAGGTTAATCGTATATTGTTGACTTAATCATATTGATTGATTTTCTTGACTTTTAGATCAACGGATTAACATGTTGATCTGATTGAATAGTTAATTCAGTTTATTCTGATTGTTGATTAGTAAATTGTATCAACTATTTGACTCTATCTTGATAGCAATTAAAACTAAATCTGATAATGATTAAGGTGACATATTGTTGATTATCAAGGGTTAACGAATCAAGGTTAACTTTTAATTGTTACAAAGACACAATTACGTTGATACAATTAACTTTTCAGTTTACTTTAATCAACTTGTTAATTTACATAAGAACAGTAAATTGTGAACTTTTTTTAAATCATCAGCAATTAAGATAATTTCAACTTCCAACCATTAGGAAAATTAATAAATCATAATTATTACAATTCTAATTTAATTATTAGTAAAAAAAACCAACGGAATAAAAAAGTTTAATCATTGATACTATTTACTAGTCGAAACAATTAACTTTAAATCATAGCAATTAACTTAACACAAGAAAAGGAAAGGAAAGAAAAGAAGTTGATAAATATCAAGATGAAGAATAGAATAACAATCAAAGTTAATTGTTTCGATTTCTTCAACAGTCTTTATATCAAATGCTTGGATCGGAGCATTCGAGTTACAATGAACAAGCGAAAAAAGTTCAATTCATATTCGATACCATGGATAATAATCGAGATGGTAAAGTATCATTAGAGGAATTCATTGATGTTTGTAATCAAGATGATCAATTGGCTAAATTGTTGTGTGTCGGAACAATAACAACCTGAACAATCAACCAGCGGAAAACAATCAACACAATCAACACAAAAACAGCATTTGAATACATAACGGTAAAAGTAATATTATCATAAGAAATACCAAAAAAAAAACTATGGATTGATACACAATCCATAAAATTAGGGTTAATCAAATTTAATTTAATTACTCGTTAACAACATGAACATAATTCATTGAGAGTAAATGTAAACCCACTAATCATATTAATCATAATTTATCATCATTAATATTCATTCAGTTTTTCTGTTGTCTTATATCACCATGAATTCACATGAATTCATATCAAGTTCATTGATTTTTTGAGTAACTTTTTTCAAACATTTTCCTCTTCAATTATTTGTTTCCTCGTCACCTTTTTGCTTGTTTGTCATGATGATGGTGATGATGATGATGATTTGTTACCTTTATCTTCATCTTCGTCATTGAAATATGGAGTCGAAAAAAACTATTCGACAGAAGAAAAGTTCTTTGGTAGAATGTCATCTCATTTTGGAAAAAAAAGAACAAATTTCTTGCCATGATAATCATTGGAAGAACATGAGAATTGATTCACCAAACAAGAGAATAAGAAACAAAATTGAGATGAATCAACTTTCTCCATGGAAAAAATCATCTATAATATAAATCATTTTATCATCTTCATCTTCACCAACTTCACTCTCATCATCTTCATCATCATCATGAATTTCCATGTAATTATTATTATCTAACATACGAAATGTTCAAATTCGATGGGAATCTGGTCAGTGAACATTTTTATCTCTTCAAATGGAGCAAATTTCCCATGTAATAACTCATGATGGCGATAAAAGAACAAAAATAAAAGAATATAAAAGAAAAATCAATTTTCGATTATTTAGATTTTCTTTTTGTCATAATAATTATCATCTAGTATTCTGATGTATCGTTGTTGATTTTGTTACTTTTAATTATTCATCATCGAAACTTTAATCAACTTGTTGAGATTGAAAATATTTCTGATTATCATCATCATGTTAATAAGATACGCATGAGTATTTATATCAATCCCTGTGTTGATTTGATGAAGGCGTTGATGATAAGGATGATGAGGATAAAGGTGAAGATGATGGTTAAGGTTAGGATGCTGATGATGAGGATGAGGATGAGGAGGAGGAGGAGGAGGAAGATGATGAATCTAACTTTTTGTAAATAGGAAAGATAAACAAAAATCCGAATCACATCTAATCATTGAAGTTGAGTATAAGTTGATTGTGATTTTTTTGTATTCCTGTTGGTTGATAATAATTTTTTGCACCAAAGTGATAATCAATCAGTGATTAAATTATAACGGTGACAATTTGAAAATAATTGGTGGTTAAAGTCATAAGAATTTGATTAGTTTATTAACCAGTTTGAATTGTTTGACGTAAAGTTTTTCCGTTCAACTTTTATTCAGAGTTATAAAACTGTCACCAAATCGTTTGAGAATCATGAAACTGTCAAATTTCAAGGTATTCATTACAATCTTGATTGGATTTATGGGATTGGTGATAATCAGTTGGGCTCAAAAACCTCGACCTCGAGCTTATCGTGGTCTTCAGACTCGAGGTTACATGCCGTTGACCATTTCAACTGCCCGAGGGTTTGGTAAACGGACTAATCCGTTATCTAATAAGCAAATGTAAGTACTAATCATCATCTTAATCATAATCATTCCCACCCCTGAAAATCAGTTACCTGATTCAATACAAAGATCAAGACTTGATTAGACTCAATGAAAAGTTACTTTGGTTTTCGTTGGCAACTCCAATAATCTAGTACACTTGTTAGTTGTAACAATCAACTAATTGTCCACTCAAATTGTTTCCCTTTGATTCAGTTCATTACCAGAAATTTTGACAGCTCAGCTTATGGAGAGATTGGATTCGGAAAACCATGAAATGAACAACAATGATTTCAGGTGAATTGTGAACTAATCAAATCAAATCCAATCAAAAAAAAATGAGAAACTTAATTAACACAAAAAAAAATATATAATTCAAATCATCTTTGTAAAAAAAAGCAAACACAATTAACCAAACAATCAAATTATGTGATTGATAATCAATACTAAGTCTTTGTTTCCCATTTTCAATTTTAATTGTAACAACACTAAAACGACAACAATTAATCATTATCATGTATGAAGGGTAATCAACAATCAATCACCAACAATTTAGTCAGTATCAATGTTTTAAGTTTAAAAAAAGTATCAATTATAATGAAATGCAAGTTATTAACAATTAAACAATAAAAATTATTACTTGTTATCATCTAATGGTGATAATCAATTGATTTAATCAAGTATATTGAGTCTGATTTAATGATTATAATTTAATTCAGTTATGTAACTGATCAATACAATAATAGAAACAAAAAAAATATTAATAACAATTTAGGTTAATCAAAAGCAAATACAAAGTTAATCAACTTTAATTAGTATTCTCATATTAACTGATTTAGTTAACAATCACCTAGGCTTGAAAATTTACTCTGATTGTTACGATTAAATTATTAGGTCAAAATTAGAACTCGAAAAATATGAAATTCATCAAATTTTGATGAGAAGAGGAAAAAGTTTATCGATTAACTTTCAAGATCTTAAATTGTTGTTATTTTATTAACAATCAAATAAAACACGCGAAGAGTTGAATAATTATAATCACCATGAAGATGAAAATATTATCATGATGAAAAAGAACTCGAAAAAAAAAACAGAAAATTGAAATGTTCTAACTCGAATCGAATTAATCTCTCGAGTTTACTTATGTTTCTTGCGACAGTCAATCGATTTAAAGAAGTTTTTATTAACCAATTTACTAATTGTCTTGTTGTGATCTTCTGATTGATTGAGATAATCAGAAGTTACGATTCTCGAAGGAGTGAAAATCGAGGTTACAGAACAAGGAAAAGACGAAAATTCCAATGATAGTTTTAGATTCACTCGAATCGTTGGATAATCGTCACAACGAGCTAATTGTTAGTCCACTTCGAACAGCAACTTCAACGAAAATTTCTTGTCAATATTTTTATGAGCTTTTGGTGACTTGATTTATCTCTAATCTCGATAGTAACTGTTCACGCCCGTTTCGAAAAGGTCAGTATGGTTCTAGCCAATACTCTATTTCTCCCGTTGAAATATCTCGCCGATCAAATGGCCTATCGAAGTTTGGCTCATTTCTTTAAGGTATCTTGCCTTAGGTTCATCTACGTTACCAGCGGTAACTTTTCACCTCGAACTTGGACCAAATTTGTTTATCTCATCTCATTTCCACAACTAATCTTGGGTACACTTCGATTTGCCGTTTTACTTTTCCACGTTCACGATCCGTTTGTGTCCAAAATTTTGGCCAATTTTTCATTCTTCATGGGAGAAGCGGCATTCTGGTTCCTTCTTGTTTGCCTGGTTTGGTTTACGGCTGCTTGCGTCTGTCGAGTTTTCCACGAACTGTCCAATTCTCGACCTGAATGGCAGCTCTGGATTAAACCAATGACTTACCTTCAACATCCCGAATACACAAGTGACCTACAAACTCAAAACGGTGTAAGACTGGCATTGATTGTCCTTCGTTTCAATCTAATCGTGGCCGTTGTCTGTGCAAGTGCCGTTCACATACCCATCTTAATAAACTGGCCAATCTCTTGGTTACCATTGACCATTTTTGCCACCATCAACACGGGTTTCCATGGTTACCTGGTCTGTACCTATGAGATAAACTTCACCATAATATCGGCTCTTTATCTGTACATTTACGGACGTAAATACCATCGACTTACCGATTCGGCCATTTTAATTTCTTCTTCCATTGAAATTGATCCAAGTTTACCTTGTACCATTTTCCTGGATCGATTCAAGTCTCGAATAATCAATTGGACTCGGGAAATGTTCAAAATCAATAAGTTCATCTGTCGTATTATGAATACCATTTTTATCGGCACTTTTATCGCTGAGACACTTTGCATTTATCTGACCTTTTTCGTGTCCATCAAAGGGTCAACCAAATACATAATAACCTTATTAGGTTTTATGACCATCGTTTATGGACAAATGATTTGTTTCATCTTCGGTACTTATGCTCAACATCGGGTAAGTAATCAAATCAATGATTCCCAATCAAGGTAACAAGTTAATTTATCACCATGTTAATCACAATCAAGGATAAATTATATGTGATTAACTAATCAGAAAAAAAAGAAACCAGGTAAACATTAATGGTAATTAATTTTCACCATCTACAAATATTAAATTGTGTATAGTATTTAATTCCTAGATGAATATGTTAACAATCAACCATGAGGATTAATCAACTAAGGCAATCAAATTAAAAACTAGACAATCTAATCAAATGATAACAAAATAACATAACCTAAATCAGTTAATCCATCGTCTTAATCTTAATCCTCGATTGATTTGATTAAACAACAATCAAGAGTGAAAATAAACTGGCAACAAAAGGTTGAGTGATAATGGAAATGATAATAATAGTAATCAAGTTAATACCTTTAGAACTTTTCTTTTTCCTCTATCTCAACATATTCGAGAGTGAAAAAGTTCTGAACTTTCATGATAATATTGGAAAGAGAGAAACTTGAATGAAGAAGAAAAAAAAATCTGATAACAATTAATCCGAAAGATAATATGAATACTATTTTTAAGAAGCAAATTTTCATGATAGAAACTCAATCAATTGAAATTGTTGATTAAATGTTATGGTTTTTTACTAATCAACGATTAACAATCAAGGCAAATCCACCGTTGGAATCAAACTCTGAATATCATCAATGTTCATGATGATGATTATTTATGGATTCGTGTTGTTATCATGATTATTATTATTAATACTCTTTTTTTACCTTATCCAATCTCATGAATTTCACCACCATGAACAGTACGATGAATGTATAATCCAATTACACCACCTAATTGAATTCAAAGCCATGAAAATCCCTCTCTCCTTGAGGCTTAAGTGTCTCATCACCTCAGAATATCTGACTGAGCGGAAAATTTTCCTTCTCTTGGCGACAATTGAAGTATCCACCATGAACTTCATCAAGGTAAATTAAGAAAAAACAATAACAACAACAATCTAACAATTAATCAATCTAAACCTAATCCTTAATCATCCACCTTGATCAACATTCAAATCATCAAGAGCAACAATCAACAACTTTGACATTCACTTTGATTCTGTTGTTATGATTACATTTGATTCGTTAATTGTTCACTTTTGTTAATCATCATGATTAAAATTCATTTCAACTGAATATTGATATGAGTTCATGAGAGTTTATAAGTTTTTTTGTTTCGAACCTTCGAAATGTTCAAATCACGAACTTTTTTCTTTGAGTTTTGATCAACTCGAATTTTTTAACTCACAATAATAGTTGGGAAATTAAGTTCCAATTGTTGATGATTAACAATTAATCTAATTTATAGGTAATCTAATTAGTAATGATCCTTATACAAAGTAATCAAGATAATCAGTAGTTAAAGTTTGGTTTTTTATCTTGATTTAGTTAATTAACTGATTAACAGTTATGATTAGTTTACCTTAATTATATGAATGAATGAATATTGATTAAGTTGTTGATGATGATGATGATAAATTAATTAGCATTAAATTATATGATTGTTGATCAAATGTTTCATCATTGATGATTTAGCCTTTTAATTATCATTTCGGTTAATCATTATTTGCAATTTCTTAATTGTTAATCAACTTTCATCTAATAATCCAACTTTAATTTTGATTATCAGGTTCAAACTGAAATGGCAATGTTACTGTTAATGTTAATTAGTAATGTTAAATCATATCAATTTTAAGTTAATTGTGATCATCAACAATTTAACTTTATTCAATAATTATTCAAATCAAATTAACTTTTCAACTATTTAATTACCAAAGGAAACTTAATCATTTGGAGTAAACATTTTATCACAATCTAAATAATCTAAATGAAGGTTCATATTTATCATGAAAATTTGGATAACTGATTAGCTAATTAATCAATTGAATTAACTATCATATTAATTGATCTGTTTTCCTAGTTACGTCAATTCAATGTTAATTGTAACTAATTTGAAAGTCTAATTAAAATGAAAAACTTTTTTATTGCTCTTTGGAAAAGTTATTTTTTTTTATTAATCAACTTTTCTTATGGTTTAATTGTCAATCAATAAATTGTTGATACTTATCATGGATCAGGGAAAAAGATTCAATTTAAATGGGCAATTAACTAGTGATGAGAGTTTTAATTAACTTGGAAATAGTTTTAATTCAGTTTATATCTTCAATTTGGTCGAAAGTAGTTGGATTTCATTAACTGTGATTAGTTGATTGTAGAAAGAAATTTAATTTTCATCATAATGACTGACCAAAGGTCAATCAATGTGAACGGGGTTCCAGCGGTGGAATCGAGAAATTTAATGTTATCTTATCGAAATCGAGGTCAAACCAATACGATTCTCGATCGATTTCATCTTAAAATTCCGAGCGGAAGTGTTTACTCATTGATCGGACCTTCGGGTTGTGGTAAGACAACTTATTTGAGGTCGATTATTGGCCTGAAAAAGTTGGACTCTGGTGAGACACGAATCTTTGGTTTTCCATTAGGTCATCGATCACTGGACATTCCAGGTCGAGATTTAGGTTATATGCCTCAAGAAACGGCTCTAAATGATGACCTGACGATCAGTGAGATGATCAATTACTTTGGTAACTTATATGGTGTCCAAAGGAAAGAGTTGAAATCCCGGTCACTTTTATTGTGTAAACGATTAGGGTTACCGGACATTAACCGACCGGTAGCTCGTCTGAGCGGTGGACAACAGCGTCGAGTCTCATTCATTTGTACCTTGATACATTCGCCGCGATTAATGATCCTCGATGAGCCCACGGTGGGTTGTGATCCTTTAATCATTGAGACAATGTGGGAATGTGTCTTTGAAATTGCCCGATCAGCGGGTACAACGGTTATCGTGACGACCCATTACCTGGAAGAGGCCAGAAAAACCGATATGATCGGTTTCATGAGAAAAGGTCACCTTTTAGCCCAAGGTGAACCGAGTAAAATTCTTGACCGTTACCAAGTTGACTCAATTGAAAAGGCTTTCGCAAAGATGGTCAAGCAAGATAAGGTCAGAAAAAGTTTAGCCGTTCCTACGGGCTCATTGCCGACATTTGCTCGACGACCCTCATCGATTGCGCCTCGACCTTTGTTCACTCGAACCAATGTTATCAGTCAAATTTCCCGTTACATTCAAGTATCTCAGGCTGTTTTCCATCGGGTTGCTCTTCGATACACTAAGATAAAACTTCACCTTTTTGGATCGACAATTTTGACCTTACTACTTGTCGGTCTTGCAGCCATTTGCTTGGGACCAACTCCTCATGGCCTCAAAGTGGGCTACATCAACAATGAACAACCAGTTAACTATTCGTACTCGTTTGTTAACTCAATTAACACCCATGTTATTAACCTAATCGCTTACAATAATAGTGAGTCCGCTCATTATGATATGGAAGAGGCCAGAATTCATGGTTACTTTACTGTATCGGCGGGTTACACTGACGAAATGATCTCACTGATGACCTTTCAAAAACCTCCTTCTGAAGTTCATCCAGATCGAGATTCTAAAGGAATCGTAACTTTCCACCAATCACATGAAGATTTAATCTCAGATACGATTGAACACTTTCTAAATAAAGCGCTGAACATTTCGGCCTGGAGGTTATCACGGCGGGTACTTCATCACCCAAAAAGAGCTCAAGCTCCGCTGATTGTAGTAAATTCAATAGCTGAACCCGAATTGGATGAAGACATTTTCAACTCGCGAAATTTTTTCATCCAGGTTAACACAATGTTCTGGTCATTTGCGGTCAATTTGTACTTTTCAATCTTCACCTTTCACCGAGACTATTCAGATTCCCTTTATGAACGAAGCCATTCAGCCGGTTCAACGCCAACACAATTCCTATTGAGTCACTTAATTGTCTCAATTTTCATACCCGCTTTCAATTGTTTGCCAGTGTTAATATTGATCATCGTTACCTTTGGTGCCACCGCTAAAGGATCAATACTTTTAACGGCTCTCATTTATTGGATCAATAATGTGGCCGCAATTGTGACCGCTTTCATCATGGCCACAATGAAATTGGATGTTTTCTTTATCCTTGTTTTCGCTGGGGCTTATTGTTTCGTCACCATGTTTCTAGGAGCTGCCCAGTGGTCAACCATAAGTTTGCCCTATTTTCTTAAACCAGTGACCTGGATTTTTCCCAATATAATCAATAATCCGGCCATGATCAGGGTCATGGTCCACGGGGACGGACTCGATTCGTCCCAAGTTTACCTCCAATTTTGTACACTTTTGGCTATATAACTTTAATCTTGTTCATTTTAAGGTTTCAACTTTAATCAAACTCTTAATTGTAAATAATCAAAGTTGATTCATGAAAAAAAAAATCTGAAACTCAACTGAAAACTCATAAACTAATTTCCTGTTATTTTATCAAAATAAATCCACTGACCAATGGTAAGTTAATTGTCAACAATTAACATGAACAAGGAAAAGGAAAAACAAATTGATTAAATGTTGATAATTACCATTGGAACCATTTCCTGGTTTTAAACCCCTGAGGCTTTAATTTCAACTCTCTAATCATTTAATGATTTAATTTCATTTTCCAAATTAATTATGATCATGATGATAATCAAATGCCAACAAAAGTAGGTCACTAATTAAATGATTGATCTTCAATAAATTGAAACATTTTGTTAATTGTAAAAATTGTAAAAAAGTGACTTAACCAGTTAAGAGATGGCAGCAGTTGAAATCAACTGAAAAGGTTAACAATTAACTTAATCAAATCCCCTTTGCAAGGATTAAATCAATTTAAATTGTTAAAGATATTATAATTAGAGTGTAATTAATGATTGGATTATGCAAATTGATAATTTATTAGAATCAAATTCAACTCGTAATCGCGATGGAAATGATGAAATTAATATTCTGCTAATATTTTGTTTTATTTTCATTTTAATTGTTGGTTTAATTGTTATTTTCGTCCCGCTATCAAAGTATTTATTTCATTTGATCTACAAATTATTAAGGGGAAAAGGTGAAAGTTTAAAATCAACCGATAAATTTAGTGCTAAAGAACATCAATCAAAAGCGTTCATCGATTTACATACATTTTCGTTATATGGATCACCGGTATTTATGAAGTCAGAAACTCGAAAAAATTTGGACTCGGAAAAAAGCTCGACTCAAAGTCGAATGAGCGAATCACTGTCCACACCATTGACCGCGACACATCGGAATCGAGTGAGTTTTTCAGCGAAATGACAGAGTTAAATCAATTTGGATGGAAATTAAGTTCTATTTCAATTCTCAACTAATCGACTAATCGTTAGTTAATTGTCACGATTGTCACCAATCAAAAATCAACTACAACTAATCAATTAACTACTGTAAATGTCTATTCACACATATGATTAAAGTATTTACAATTAGCTAAATTGTTATTGGGTATTTGAAGGTAAGAAATGAGAAGATTTGTTTTTTGTTTCTGAATCAATTGAGTCTTTTTATTCAAGGTTAATTGTGAACAATTTAATTGAGATTTTTCTGGTTAAATTGTAGATAAAAGTGAATGAACTAAATGAGAAAAAATCTAATCGTAAGAGAATTAAAATTTAGAATATCAATAATTGAGTAATTTTAAAGGGTTAATCATGTTAATCAAATGATTTACCAGTTTGTGAAAAGCTCTAAGTGACAATTGCTAAATAGCAGAAGCAAAATAATCAACAATTAATTGTAAACAAAATGTTCAAATTGGGTTACAATAAAGGGATATGAAAGAGACGAGTGAAGTTAATTGTTAGTCAACATACACATGATGATGATGAGTGATTAAGTGGGATGGAATATCGTTCGAATATTGTTTTAATTAATTTTTATAAAAGCAATCTTTTTATGTTTTTTTTCATGTTTTTAAAAAACAGTTAAATCATTTTTAATTAACTTTTATTTGTTTTACAGTTTTAATTGATCAAAGTTATTAAAACAACCCAATTAACGGTAAGTTGATAAATTCAATTAAATAAATCCAAATAAATTTCATCTAAATCTATTATTGTGATTTAACCCTTCTTGTCTCTTCTTTCCATAGGTAGATACCTTGGTATAGTGTTCAATCGTCATTTGTTGATTTTGTTTTGTTTCACAACGCTTCAGTTAATTGTTTCAAAGTTTCATTGATCCAGTAATCCAATAAACGGTAAGTAATTACAAATTAATCAAAATATCATTATAATCATTGACCCTTCTTGTCTTCTTCCTCTAGGCAATGTTGTTGAATTTTTTAACAAGAAATGTTCGAGGAAGCATCAATTGTACCGAAGAGCCATCAAAAATGTATAAACAAAAAAATTTTAAGTTTATTGCAACTTTCCAAGAATGCAACAGCGCCGACCTGGAGAGAAGGGTGAACAGTTTTGCCGGACCTTCCACCCAACGTTTAACCCGAAACAGAGTGATTAAGCCAGGCTATATTGGCAGCGGTCGTTTATTAACGACCTTCATTATGGATTACAATCCCGAGAATAAGTTCTCACCGCAAAGGGTCTCAATAGGGAGTGAGAGCAAATTTAATGTTCTAATTTTTGATCTCAATGGTTTTCGGTTGGGAGTTATTAATTCCTACCGAGAGTCACATTTTGATCTCAATTGTTGGGGGTCAATAATTTTTGCCGGATTGGACCTCCTAACTCATGGGGGCAAAGATTTAAATCTTCAGCGAGTTGAACCTGTCCATAGCTTGATTCTAGCTGGGGATTTTAATATCGAGAATGTCTTTTTTGGACGAGGAGCAAGCGCTCAAAGACTTAAAAAATCGGTCGGATTGATTTATATTTTAGAAAAATTTGATCTAATTCCAGTGAGTGATGAGCCAACTTGGAGTTATAATTCAATTGATTATATTTGCTATTCCAATCTGAAACTCACAACACCTTCCATCAGGTTCGACAATTTAGTAAACAATTCCGATCACAAGCCAGTCTATTGCACTTTTGAAATCGACAATCAAAGGCCAAAAAAACTTAACGAAATTGTCCGATGCACATCCCTCGGCAATAATGATACAGGTTTCGAGCAACGTACTGCTCGTGCCTTGGAATTAATTACGGATACAGATGAGATTGAACCTGGAAATGATGAAATTAATATTCTGCTAATATTTTGTTTTATTTTCATTTTAATTGTTGGTTTAATTGTTATTTTCGTCCCGCTATCAAAGTATTTATTTCATTTGATCTACAAATTATTAAGGGGAAAAGGTGGAAGTTTAAAATCAACCGATAAATTTAGTGCTAAAGAACATCAATCAAAAGCGTTCATCGATTTACATACATTTTCGTTATATGGATCACCGGTATTTATGAAGTCAGAAACTCGAAAAAATTTGGACTCGGAAAAAAGCTCGACTCAAAGTCGAATGCAAAGCGAATCTCTGTCCACACCATTGACCGCGAACACATCGGAATCAAGTGAGTTTTTCAGCGAAAATGACAGAGTTAAATCAATTCTGGATGGAAATTAAGTTCTATTTCAATTCTCAACTAATCGACTAATCGTTAGTTAATTGTCACGATTGTCACCAATCAAAAATCAACTACAACTAATCAATTAACTACTGTAAATGTCTATTCACACATATGATTAAAGTATTTACAATTAGCTAAATTGTTATTGCGTATTTGAAGGTAAGAAATGAGAAGATTTGTTTTTGAATCAATTGAGTCTTTTTATTCAAGGTTAATTGTGAACAATTTAATTCAGTTTTTTTCTGGTTAAATTGTAGATAAAAGTGAATGAACTAAATGAGAAAAAATCTAATCGTAAGAGAATTAAAATTTAGAATATCAATACAATATAATTGAGTAATTTTAAAGGGTTAATCATGTTAATCAAATGATTTACCAGTTTGTGAAAAGCTCTAAGTGACAATTGCTAAATAGCAGCAGCAAAATAATCAACAGTTAATTGTAAACAAAATGTTCAAATTGGGTTACAATAAAGGGATATGAAAGAGACAAGTGAAGTTAATTGTTAATCAACATACACATGATGATGATGAGTGATTAAGTGGGATGGAATGGTCAAAAAATGAACGGACACACTTATGACAATTGAAAGAGAGGAAAATTTTTCTTTTCATGGAAAATGAACTTTTTTGAACAGTTAAGGATTGATTTTGATACAAAGTTCTGGCATAATGTACTGATTGAACGGCTTGATGATCTCGTCGACCTCTTGTTTGGTCATTTTGAACTCTGTCTCTGCCATATCGTAAAAAGAGACCGCTGATCTTGGGACCCGTCGATAGTTGACCTTACAAGAGCCACCCAACCAATCGGGTAGATTGTTTTCATTGATCAATTCGAGAAGCTCCTTTTGTCCACCGAATTTGATCTTGCCACTGAATCCGAGGGTAAGAATGAGATAACCATGTTTGCGAAAGCTCCTAAAAGCCAAGGTAATCCATAGATTAAACATTGACTTGCACCTCGAGGATATCGAGTTCGAAGAGTTGACGAGAAAAACATGATCATATCCAAATCGGTGTTGTAAAAATTGGCATCCGAAGCGTCCAAGATGATCAACCAAGATTCTCGTTCCTCCCTCACCGAATCGATTGTTTCAATCATATTGACGACATAATGTTTGATCCTATCCTCAAGTTGATCGATTTTCCTATGAATTTTTCCTCGAATATAAAGAGTTGGCCTTCCCTGTTTATCGACCTCATAAGGTATCCAAGCGGAAACTTGATAAATCTCTTTGGGAATTGATAAAGGATCGAAATGATTAACACCAAATGATTTTCTCCATTCCATCGTTGACCTTAACTTCTCAAAAGTATCGTCAATGGATTCATTTGGATCGGCCATGAATCGAGTAACCCAAAAATCTTTGTCCATCACTTTACGATAATCAATCTCATCGTAAAGTTCAGGATGAGCTGAATATTCAGTTGAAAAACGATCTCTAAGTGTATCAATTTTTTCACAATACTTTAATCCAATTTCTAAATCAGATTTAAACTGCGATTTATTAAGACCATTTTTGGTTAATTTAACACTTTTGTCTTTAATTATTAAGGAATCACAATAACTACCAATAATAAAATAATTTACCACTAACAGAACATGAAACATTATCACAATTACCTTCGGTATTATTGTTTGTTGGTGATGATGATTTATCCATGATTGGCACCGAAATCATTTCAATTGTTCAGGTGAATAACAGACAACCAAAAATACACAATTAAATTAATTGCAATTACTTGTAAATCAACAACAAAAAAGTAGAAGCTTATTTTGTATACTTTTAATTTTGATTAATGAGTCTGAGAGAGAGTTTTAAAAAAATCTTTTATTCAGATGATTTTCCCATGTTAAGTTGTTTGTAGACGAAAATGGTTACTGAAAAGACGAACTACTATCCACCCTTAAGCCCCTTCCGTCAATAGGCCTGAAAGTTTGGCCTTAAGCGGTAGTTCGGCTGCACGGGAAACATTAGAAGAAGAGAATATTTTTAGTGGAAATTCAGCTGAAGGTGGACTTTTCGAGAATGACCTTCTTCGAGTTCGAGCCTCCATACTAATAATGATAATAAAGCAAAATTATAACTGTTAGTTTGCCATTTGAGTTAATTAATCATAACAATTTAATTCAATTTGATGAGTTAATTTGGATTCTTGGTGGAAATTGTATTTTTCTGTGTTGGTATTTAATTTTGATTTTTCAATTGAAAATCAATGAAAACAATTAGGTGAAAATATTAATCCATAAGCAATTTAACCTTTTAACAAGTAAATCATGATGAAAGTTAATTGTTTGATTATTTTAAATGTTAATTGTAGCAAATTTATTTCAACTCTCATAGTTGATTATTAATTGTTTCATTTATTTACAAAAATCTTTCAAGTTTTCAATTGCAATTTAAACTAAATCAACTTATCCAATCACTTTTAGCTGTTACAATTAACTAAACAAAGAGAGGGAACAATTTATTTTTCAATCAATTTGATTGTTTGAAGGTTAGGCCTTTGAATATAATCAACTAACCACAATTAACTTTACGATGACTATGATTATTTGATGATTTAAATTATTATTAGTTAAATTGTTTAATGATAATCTTAATAAAGGAAAATCAAATCAACTGGAAAATTAATTTGCTTAATTATTAATAATCAAAAAATTACCAATTAATTTGTATAGTTAATTGTTGAAAGGTTAGTGATCAATATCATTAACCTTAAAATTGATTAGTTATTCATCTTACAATTTATTAATCATTTGCATCTATTTATTGTTAGCATTTTGATTAACTCATCATGATAATCAATTTAATGATTACATTGAACTTGATTAAAGTGTTAACTGTTAATATAAACATGGTAACAATTAGCCGGTTGATTAACGTTCATTGAATCCCAGAAATGAACGGAAAAAATAAAATTAACAATCAAAATTAAGCTGAAACAATTTAATTACCAATTAATACTTAGTAGACATTAAATTAAATCAACTTCCAATGTCCTTGTCAAAACTAAATTAAATCTAATTCAATTTTGTCCTCTAGTTGATCAACAAACACAATGATTAGTTTTTTGATTGTTGTTGTTTATTAATAATCAACAACTAATTCAATAATAATGAATACAAAACAATTTAAATTAACCTTGATTGTAGGAAAAACAAAAATTGATTAAGAATGACAATTTAATTTGAAACAATTAAATCAGAATGTAGATTGTTTTTAAATTGTTAATATCACCCAACCAAATTAACTAAATCAAAGTATTAAAGGTTAAAAATGGTGAAAATTAAAAGTTTCCACTCTCATGATTAACAATTAACAAATTGTTTACCAATATCAATTAACCAAAAAATCCAAATCATCAAGCTAATGATGATTAAAATTGATTGTAACAATTAAAAGGGTAACAACCAGAATAATGAACTTGTTGATTGTTTATTTTTGATTCTTCCTTATATTTGATATGATTAACAGAATTGAAACAATTTATTCAAACAATTAATAAATGGCAATGATTTGAATGATGATAATCATCATCAGGGAGGGTGGGTGGTGATTGCCTTATGATTGATTTAATTAATTGTTGTAAGTATCATCATCATCATCAAGGTTGGGCGTGATTAAAATGATAAATTTAATAATAGTGATAATTTAATATTGAATAGTAACCATTTCAATTTTGATCAATCAATGATTAGTTGATTGTTTGAAGCATCATCTTTAAACAATTAAACTTTTACATTTACAGTTATGAATTACCGTTTAACTTGATCAATCAAATTTCAACAATTAACTTACAAAGTCAATTGATATCAACTAATCATTCAATTTAAATTGTAACAACAATCAATGTAATCAAGTTTCCTAAAAATCATCTTGAAAAACTTTCAATTTAAAAGGTAATTACAATTAACTTTATTTTTCTTTACTATTTAATTGCTAATTACAATTAAGATTTTGTTTTTTTTCTCATTTTTCTCTACACAATTAATATACACAAAATTAGATTTTAATTTTAATTGTTTCCGGTGATTGTTGAATATTAATTGTTTAAACTAGTGGATAATTGTGATCATGAAGGAATCAATTACTATCGATCCAATTGATTGTAGTAAAATTGATTCAGATGATTTTATAATTGAAACAAATCATCCAAATGATTCAAGTGAAACCAATTCAATTAAAACAGCGACAACAACAATTATCGGTTCTGATGACAATTTATCCAATATTATTTCATCCTGTTCATCTCCATCATTAACTAATCAACAACAACAACAACAACAATTATCTAACCAACAATCAAATCAACGGTCATCATCATTATCTTCATCATTCCGTCGAGTCTCAATTACATCTAATTCATCATCATATTGTCAATCAGCTCGTCAACAGCAATCAACTAATCACCGAACATCAAATCAGAATAAACAAATTTTATCGCCAAACAATTTAACCTCAACCACTCCGGATACAATATCATTATCTTCCGCTTCGGCTTTACCACCGGTGGGTTATAATTATCAGTCTGGTGGAAGAGGAGGAGTGGGAGGAGGTAAATATCACCATGGATCTAATAGTTTACCCACCGGCAATTATGTTGGTCGAAAAGCGTCCATTGTAATGTCCAATTTACGCCGATCATCGGTCCAAGTGGTCATCTCAGTTTGGACCTCATTTCGAGGGATTTTCTTTGCCTTTTTATCGGCAATTTTTTTCTCCATCACTTCCGCCATAGTTAAACATCTTTCCGACATTCATCCGGGAGTAATGTCACTTTTCCGTTTCATTGGGATTCTACTTTTCTCAATTCCAATGGTCACTGAGGTTGGAGCGAGAAATATCCTTGGACCTCGAAATTTACGCTTATGGGTTTTACTTCGAGGTGTGGCCGGGGCAACTTCCGTTTACCTGAGATATTGTGCTCTTCAATATTTACCGATTGCAAACGCGACCATAATTGTACTTTCCATGCCCGTTTTTGTCTGTATCTTGGCTCGAGTTTTCCTTAAAGAGCCTTGTGGTGTTTTCCATGTGATCGCACTTGCGGTTACCCTTTTGGGTATCGCTTTTACCGCCAAGTTAAATGTGATCTTTGGATCATCGGAAGAAGAGGCAGCCGATGCTGGTATTGATAAAACGGCTCATCTTTTGGGTCTAGCAGCGGGTATGGGGGCCACTCTTGTTGGATCTTCTTCCTATGTTATCGTACGTAAGGTCAAATCTCTTGATCAATCGGTCATTTTATTCAACTTTGCCTGGGTCGCCATCATTGAGACCTCAGTATTGACCTATTTCCAGGACGGGTTTGCCCTTCCAACCACCATCATTGGTACCTGGTTATTGGTACTATTGACCAT
The DNA here is from genome assembly GCF_014898815.1 of Panonychus citri. Taxonomy (NCBI): domain Eukaryota; kingdom Metazoa; phylum Arthropoda; class Arachnida; order Trombidiformes; family Tetranychidae; genus Panonychus; species Panonychus citri. Next base: position 800,760 of record NW_026515428.1, on the reverse strand, counting down.
TGCCTCCTTTTATGCTCAATTCTTACTGACCAAAGCACTTAAATGTGAAGAGGCTGGACTGGTCTCCGTGACCCGAGCCTCATCTGAGGTCATTCTGGCTTTTCTCATGCAAATATTTATATTCCAATCGATGCCCGATTGGTATTCATATGTCGGCGCTTTTCTGGTCACCACCGCGGTCTCAATGACCTCCGTTCGTAAATACATTGTCACCCTACCCAAAGATAGCACTTGGAGACGTATATTTGCCTTCACACTTAAATAATCAACTAATTGTTGACCGTAAATTGTAAACAATTTAACTAAATCTAAGATCTAATCGTTCAAAAGACAAGATGAAACTTTTTATTTCATGTTAACCTAATAGCTTTTAATAGTTAACAATTAAACTACAATTTGATTTGATTGTGGTTCTCATTTATCCCTCCTAAATCATCAATTTAATTTGATTTAGTTTAATTGATCAATCAACCAATTAAACTATTCAATTACCTTTACAATCAATCATTTAACTATGTAAATCAATCCCAATAAATTAAATCAACTTACAATATTTATCAGATGATTAAAAGTAATTAATTTAAACTGATTTTTACTAAATTGTGAAAATTTTTAAATATTCATAATTGTTAACAATTAGATGGACTCTTTTTCAACAATTTAATTAGCACGATGATTAATTAATCTTGTTAACCTTTTTTATTTCTGTATTGATTAACTTTTTAAACTTTTCAATTTGTTTTAATTATTAATTGCCCATGAATCTAATTGATTGTTAATTGTTATTCAGGTCAATTTAATTTCTGCTGAATTGTTAATTTAATTGTTTACTAATTTACAATCACGTTTGACAATAGTTTTCATGTCAATTAATTAACCAATTTGTCAATTAAATGATGATTCCAATTTTAAATTGCTAGAAAATCAAATAGACAAAATTTTTGATTCTCTAGAATAAAAAAAAAGGATCATGATTATTGAACAACAATTAACTCTAATTGTTGCTTAATCATGATTTGTGGATTCACTAAATGATCACAAATCTATTGTAACAATTAAAAGAATCAACAAAAAAGAAAGAGAAATTGGTTAAAAGAAAGAGAATCTCTTGAGTCTTTCTTTTCTCTCTTTCTTTTCTCGGTTTGTTTACATTTTTTTCCCAATCACCTCTTAGAATGTTGTTAATTGTAATCAATTAATTAACTAATTTAAGGTAAGTTTTATTAGAATTTTCAATAAATTCCATTTCTATTAACCATTGGTGAGTCTAATTGTAATGTTATTCTTAATTGTTACCCTAGATTTTACCTTCTAATTGAAGATAATCAAATTGGATCTGTTGGGGAAAGAAACTCAATACAATTGACATTTTTTTCCAATTTTTTTTTCTTCTTCTCTCTTAATTGTTGATTAATTGTGGACAATGGACTCTTCTGGAAACAGTATTAACACCATCACTGGTGATGAAAGTGTTTGTGTACGTCGTATATTGTCAATCAATGATATGGATCATTGGTTTAAATCAAAGGGCTACAAAGATGTAACCGCTTTCATCCGACAATTAAATGATTTTGCCAAAGGTGCTCACAATCATCTCTCCGATAGGTCAACAATTAAAACACCATGTTTACTTGGTGTTCTTCAATTGTTGGACAATTTAACTAACCTGGTAGATGATATAAAACCCATTCAAGGTGATAAGAATCAACGATTTGGTAATAAAGCTTTTCGCCTTTGGTGTGAAGAGATGAGGAAAAAATGTTCATTTCTATTTGAAGAAAACTTTGACCCAACCCTTAAAGGTGAATTACTTCCCTATTTACAAGAATCATTTGGTAATCAACTTCGTATTGATTATGGAACTGGCCATGAATTGTCGTTCATCATTTTCTTAATGGGAATTTACAAGTTGGTCATTTGTGTGGATAATATTAAACTACCAATGGATAAAGCGAAACAAGTGTCACATGAATTTTTAACTCTGTTTACCGTTAATTATATGCCCTTGTGTCGTAAGGTTCAATTGGCCTATCAATTGGAACCAGCGGGTTCTCATGGTGTTTATTCATTAGATGATTTCCAATTTTTACCCTTTCTCTTTGGTTCGTCTCAGTTAATTGCTCATCCAACTCTTGAGCCGAAAAATTTTCCTGATCCTCAAATAGCTGAAGATAATTCATCTAAATTCATGTTCTTTGCAGCGATTCACTTTATCCATCAGGTTAAAAAAGGTCCTTTTCCTGAGCACTCTAATCAACTTTGGAATATCAGTGGTGTCGAAAATTGGACTAAAATAAATCGTGGTCTTCTCAAGATGTACACAGATGAAGTTTTGAATAAATTTCCAATCGTTCAACATTTGGTCTTTGGTCCGAACATTTTGATTTGGGATCTTGCCAGTTGATTGTTGCGAACTTTTTTCCTCTTCTCCTTTTCTAGTTGTTCATTATATTACAATTGAGAAATGAAATTAAAGTGAAACCTTTACAATGATAGGTTATGGTTTCAATTAATTTTTATTTTAATTTCTCTTCTTCTTTTCTAATCTTTGAACATAATTCTTACTCCTAATGATAGACTTTTAAAATTATTTGGGGATAAAGGAAATGTGAATATAACACTTTTTCTGATCATCTTAATCAATAAGATTATTGATCAAAAGAAAAATATATTGACACATTTTCTTAGAGAATCAGGTGAAAACAACAAAAGATGATGGAACAGTTAAAGATGAGGAGAAATTAACAACTAATCAATGGATTAACATCATCCCATGAATCCAATCCAAATAAAATTCAGTATCAGGAGTATAATTTACTATAAATAGGAGCTTCTGGTTAGACTGTTTTGTTTTGTTTACAACTTTATTCCTCCGGTTTGTATGGATGAAGATGTGCTATATCCTTCCAGAGTCTCTGTAGACAATTAAAGAAGAAAAAAATTCAAAACAATTAATCAACAATAAGACAATCAATCAAATTAAAGACTGAAACACTCACCCCTTTGTTATATGTATTGAAGGCCCAATCTGTAAGAGCATCAACTCCTCGTTCAAAGAAAATGGCACCAACTACCACTGTTATCGCGGTGGCCGATGTCTTCTGGAAGAGGGTTTTATAAATTACACTAGAAATAGCCATAATTAACAATTAACTAATCAATCAATTAGTCTAAAAACCAAAAAACAAATTTCACCAACAAATGAGACTTGAGAAGTTAACATAAGGTCATCAAAGAAAAGGGAACGTCTCATAATTACGAACCTTTTTCGAGAAAAAAATTGAAAAAAAGTTGATTATTTTTTCTCGATCACAACAATTAACTTTAAATTGGAAGGAAATAAATTTATTTTGATTGAAAGAAAATTTATTAATTAAATTGTCTTTTGTTTTGTAACATTGAACAAGAAAAGAAAACAAAAGAAAACAAAAAGAAAACAAAAAGAAAAATAAAATTAGAGAAATTTTTAAATTTCTATTGATGATTAACGATCTTTATGTTTATTAACTTCTTAACTAATTAATGTTCAGAAATTGATTAAGTTAATAAATTCCTACATCCTTGATGATTAATAGCAAAAAAAATTAGTGTTACAATCAAAATAATTAGTTGAATCTTCCGTTAACAGGAAAAATGATGAGATGATTATTATTATTGGAACAGGAAATGAACATTTTGATTTAATCAACAATTAACATTTAAACGTCAATAGAATGAGTGAAAAAATTAAAAAACTGATTAACCGGATTAACAAATATGATTTTCATTCAAAATATTCAACAATTATGAAGATAATTTAACAAAATCAATAAAAATTTACCTCAAAAATGTTTACCTTGATAGTTTTAATTGTGCTGATTAAATTTAATTTAACAGGTAAGATCCTAATGAATAACAAGATTAAATGAAAGAAATTAACTAATCTTTAACAATTAGAATCTCATTGGAATCAACAATTACGTTACATTAGATCCGAATCAACAACAAAACCAATTGAACAATTAACTTCAAATCAATCATCAACATCGCCACAACCACAAGAATCACCACAATTAAATTTAACAACAGGTAAGTTGAACAATTAAAATTCGAGTAATTTAATTACAATTAATCGTCTTAATTGTTCAGATTTATATTTCGTCGATGAACCTGAAATATTATCTCGTTCAAAGGAATCAGTTGAATTAAGGATATTCCCAATTAAGAAACATCTTCGCAATCAAGTACAGTTAAGTATCTAATTGTTGACAATTAACGAAAGAAAATCAATACAATTACCAAGAAGAAACAATTAATCAATTATTCTTGTTAATTGTGATTATCATTTTCTTTCTCTCTCCATTGATTATTGATTGAATTTAATTTTCTTTAGTAATTTAAATTGTTCAACAATTTCGATCAATAATAATATTGATAATAATAATTCATCGGAACAATTTATTGATGATATTATTGTTACTCGAACAATTAAAGCTTGGATTGAACCTGATCGTCTCTTAATTGCTCCAGGATCAAGTGTTACATTTATTTGTTATATAATCTCAGGTGATCCAGTTTATTTTGAATGGTCATTCAATGGTCAATCACAATTAAAATCATCATCATCATCATCAACAATCAAAAGTGATCTTATAATTAACAATAAAACCCTGAAAGATTCAACAATTAACACACTTGATTTACTTGATTCCTCTACAAGTGATTTACCTCTTCACCGTAATTCATTAACAATTAACAATATTACCTCAAAATCAACAGGTAATTATAATTGTAAAATATTTGGAATTGGTTACAAATCAATTAAATTAACTTCACAATTAACAGTTTCTCAACGATACTCATCAAAAAGCAAGGATATCTTTCAGTTAATTGTTTCCCTGATAATTGCTTCACCTTTCCTAGTTGGTTTAATTATAATCAATCTAATTGCCTGTTGTGGTGTAAGAAAAGTAAATTCAAACAATTTAAATTCATCCCCAACAATTAACAACAACAACAACAATTTAGCTGAACAATCAGTTTAAAATCAATCCATTTGTATTAATTGTGGTAATAGTAATTTAATTGTCTCTAAAACAATCAAATAAATTGTTGAAAAGTAATTCCGTATTATTATTATCAATATCAACTTGAACTTAAATTAACTGGCAACAATCAAGAATATGAAAAATTTAATTAACATTTATAATTCTTAATTGTAAAATCAATTAGATGTTATTTTGTAATCGTTGAAACAGTTAACACTCACCAATCGAGTGTTAATCAACTGGATCAAAATGATGGATCACAATTAACTGGTCGTAATTATAGTTACACTTATGGACAATCAGCTGACCAGCAATTACCATATTATGCTGCAATTAAATTAACACCAGAACAATTAGCAACCCAACCAATTGAATTAAAAGTTGGTTCCAACGATGGAAATGTTAACAATTATCTTAATCCTCCATTGAAACCAAATCGACAATATCGATTTGGATTAGCTGCTTTGACCCTCGACAATCAATTCTAATTGTTCAATCATCACGTTCGGTTATACGTAAGTTAATTAAATCCAGTTAATCAGCGACCAACAATCTAATGGAAAATTGTAAACAATTTAAGTTTCTAACCGAAAACCAGTTTTAATTATAATTTTCTTTCTCTTTCTTTTCTCTTTCTCTTTTTCTAAAACAAATTCATTTGCTTTTCTATTCATAATTTGGTGACATCAACACTCTTGTTATTTTCCCAGTGGAATCAACTGATTCCGATTTAATTAAAACCCTAATCGCCCTATTTGCTGGATTAATTGTAATTCTTTTAATTATAATCGCTGGATTAATCTATTACCTGTAAGTAGATTTACTAATATATATAAATCAGTTAATTTTAATTTCTTTGTTTGTGTCTTCAAAAATTCAAAATCTCAAAGGTGACAAATAGGTGAAAGTGCTAAGGTGTTTTCTTTTTTTCTGATGTTCTTTTTCTGGAATAATCTTAATTTCTTTAATTGTTGTAAATATTATTGTTTATTGTTCCTTGCTATTAATTAATTAATTGTGTGTGTGTCTCTCTCTCTCACCTTGAAAGATTTACCTGATTAATAGTCTTGTCTTTTTAATTATTTGCTGATTGATGTGATTGCGTTGCTGCTTCAAGGTATTTAGTATATGTTTACATGTACTTATATATGTTGATATTATTTTCTGTTTCTTAATTTAGCTTTTTGTTTGTTCACCAATTAATTTATATTCAATTAATTGTTTTGTGTTACCTTAATTGTGGTCAACTGTCCAATTACTTTTTGTCCAATGAGAATACAATTAACCCGATTTAGTCCGTTCTTAGTTGAAGTGAAACAAAAAAATTTATCCAAAAGCGTAAGGGTTAATCTGTATGTGTATCTATTAATATATATACAATATGAAAGGAAACATTGTGATTATTACTAATTGTTATTACGGAAAGTTAATGATTGTATTTTCTAATCAATCTATTGAAACTGTGTGCAAATACAATTGATTGTTAACGTTGATTACTAATTGTTTTGTTATCATTTTCCTTTTCCAGGAGAGAGGCTGAAGTTGATGTCCGTTGGCAAGATGTTGTTATGATATGGAGTAAACGCCATAGAAGTTCATTGTTTAAGGATAGAAATCGTTCCTATCGACGCTGTGAAGGTGATTAATTAGTTAATTGTTTACCTTTGGAACAGTAAAGTAACGAAATTTTAATTGTGTCTCTTTGTGTTTTCCATTAGATCATCTGAATCGTTTGACAATCTCTTGTGGAAATAATAACAAATCATCTAATAAGTTTCTCTCTGGTTCATTGGATAGACGATTACATACAAATTCATATATTAACATGGAGGTTGAACATCATTTGATTGATTTACCAAGTTTGGATGTTTCTTTAAGAGATTCAAGTTTCCTGACAATTTTACATACAGAATTTAATTCAATTCCTTTCATGCAAATGCCTTCAATTGATGGAACCAAACCAGAGAATCGGAAAAAGAATCGTTATGTTTACATTCCTGCCTTTGATTTTAATCGGGTTAAGTTAATTGTCGATGAAGATGAAAAGGTTAACATTGATTCTACATCAACAACAACTACTACAATCACTAAAGAATCAACTGTTGGTGATGAGGAAAATAAAAATGATACCGATGGATTAACTGTATCATCACCATCATCATCATCCTCTTCAAGTGTAACAATTAAACCAACTGATTATATTAATGCAAGTTACATTGATGGTTACAATCAATTGAAAAGTTACATAGCAACACAAGGACCATTAAATTGGACATTCAATGATTTCTGGAAAATGATTTGGCAACAAGATTCTTGTCAAATTGTCATGTTAACTGGTCTTTATGAGAGTGGAAAAGTAAGTTGTAATTAACTAACAATTAGTTTGTATCAATTGGTTAACCTTAACCGATCTTTAATTGTTGTTTTCCATCAGATTAAATGTGATCAATATTGGCCTGATGATGGGGAAAGTAATACCTATGGTAAAATAGCTGTTAAACATTCATCTACCAACACTGATTCAGTTAATTATGTTATCAGAAAATTTACTGTGACAAAGGTAATTTAATCATTATTGTGATCCCATCAATCATTTGATTGTTTTCAATTTGTTTTGTTTTGTTTTGTTTTCAATCAATTTAAAATAGGGAGATGAAAGTAGAGAAGTGATTCTTTACCATTACGTTAATTGGCCTGATCATGGTGCTCCTGCTGATCCTGAACCTCTACTCAATCTAATTGAAACAATTAAATCAGATGGTAAACAATTACCCAGCCAAGGTCCAATTGTAACCCACTGTTCAGCTGGAGTAGGACGAACTGGAACTTATATTATGATTGACATAATGATGAAAATGGGGCAACAGGAAAACGCTATTGATGTACTTGGACAATTGTACCTATTGAGACGACAGCGAATCCATATGATTGAAACTGAAGATCAATATATCTTTGTCCATAAAGCAATAAACCGTTATTTTGCCAAGAAATCAAACGGAGATGACCAAGATAAAGTTATCAATGAAACTACGGCAAACAAAATGGCTGAAGATAAACAGGCAACAGCCCAACTAATCAACATGGACTCCGATGCGAAATCAACTGTCGAACCTTAAATTGGACGTAAATGTAACCAACAATCAACTTTGTGTGTGTTTAATTAATCAAAGTAAAATCTCCAACACACATTACACAAAAAAAGAAGAAAAAATTAATCAAGCAAGGAACAATCAAAGATTCTCTCTGTGAAATAATCAAATTAATCAACACAAGAGATGAAAATTAAAAAACAATTAATGAAAATGAAAGTTACTTAATTTGGAAACCAAGAGATGGCGAAAGAATCAATTCTCTATCAGAATGCTAGGAATTATAAAGAAGGAGAGAGAGAAAACAAAACATGACTAACAAAGATGAAGATGATTCATCCTTGCCTTCATCTCCATCCTCATCATCATTATCATCATCATCTCACTGACTCTCTCTTGAGGGCTTATATTGAATCTTGAATGAATATTGAGTCACACAAATGATAATAATAATAAGAAAAAAATAATAACCCTAGACTAAAATACCAAAACATTATCACGGTGGGAAGAGGTGAGAGTTGGTGGTGGCGGGGTGGTTAAGGTGATGAGGATAAAGATGATGAAGATAAGGGGATATGTAGAGATGAGGCCAGAAAAAGTGATTATCATAAGAGGATAAGTACAAGAGCGTGAAAAAAGTTTCTCTTCAATGTCGATAAAGTTAAAATCGTGATAACTTTTTTTTTCACTTTTTCCACCAACAATTGGATTCATTTTATTTTCTTCTATTACTAATTTCAAATGATCAATTCTAATTGTAAATTTGATTGTTGCTTAATTGTTACGATTCTCTTCTTGTAAACATCAACACAATTCAAAATCTCTCTCTCTCGTATTAATTGAGAAAAAGTTAATTGTTGAGGCGATCATTTTGATTCGTATTCGTTTTCCATTCTGATTATAATTGTTGTTCATCTATCCTGAGGTTCTCAATTGATTATCATAATTAATTGGTTCCCTCTTGAACACAATCAATGTTGATTGTTGTCATTATCTCCAATTGGTGTTAAATTGTTTCATTTAATTTTTTGTTATCATAATCAGAATTAACAATTTTCTTATTAATATATTTTTTTCTTGTTCATTGCTAAGGGAAATTAAAATAACTATTTTTTACTTTTTGATTGTTTCTATTAACTAAAATTAAGACAATTTATATTAATCATAATTAATGTTCAATTATTATGTCAAATTAAAGTGTTACCGTTGAGATACATTAAGATGATGGTGTTATCGTTAATCAATTAATTTAGTTACAGATAATTAACTTAATTGGGTCTTGTTGATTGTAATTTTTTTCTTGACTTGAGTTTTTTTACTTTTTTTTTGTTTCTATTGGTACTTTTGTTTACCTTAGAAATAAATTATTATCATTATTAAGTTAATTTAATTGTTAATTTATTTTGAAAATTTACTAAAATTAACCTTGGCTTTAGATTGTCTTGAATTTTGATTAGTTAATCAATAAAAAATAACAGAAAATAACTTAAATTATTTGATATTAATCTCAATTTATGATGTTTAATATACTTTGTTAATCAATATTGTTTTTCGTGAGTTGCCCTCGGGCAAATTGTAACAATGTTAGTTTATTATCAATTTGATTATAATCAAGATAATCTAAGTGTGTTATAAGATGATGATTAATTGTCCCAAGGGTGAACACAAATTGTTGATTAATTTATTTATATAAATACACTTGGTTGGATTAGTAACAATCAAAAATTAACAGTTATCAGCAGCAATTAAGAAACAAAAAGTTCTGGTCCTTATTTATTAAAACAACAATTAACTTTGACAATTTGTCAACTTTAATCAATCAATGTCAACCTTTGAGATGTAATCAAATTTAGTGATGATGAAAGCACTTAAATGATGAGCCTTGATTGTCACTAATTGTTGCTAATCAACTAAATTGTCGATAATTTTGTTTACCGCTAAGAAATCACTTGAAATGGTTCAATCAAATTGTGACAAGAATAATTGAAAATGCGAAACAATTAAAAATATTACAACAATTGGTTAATTTTATTCAGTTTTTTTTATTAATTGTTATTAATTATCATCATTATTACAAGGAAAAATCTAATAATTAAGCAAAATCCAGAGTATTAATCAGGAAGAGGAAAGAAAAGTTTCAAAGTGGATTTGTAAAGTTTGAGGTATATAATAGTTTCCAAAGTAATCAGTTAATTGTTTTGTATCATAATTAATTATTAGCAACTTATGGTATTAGCAGTTAATATTACAAATAACATTTAATTATTTTGCGTTTTTCGTGTCGATTAATTGTAATCAGTGTAAATGATTGGTGACAATTAACCAAATCGCGAAGAAGAAAAAAAAGTTTCGATTAAGATTTGAAGACGAAGAAAATTTCAATATGAAAACGAAGTGATAATTTTTCTGTATTGTCTTTTATCCTCTTAATTGTTATGTGATATTCATATTAATTACTATATTGCAATTGGATTAAATTGTTGTTGTTGGTTTTGTGTGTTGATTGTTTATGTAATCAACTCGTTTTCTTTACCCAATATTATCAAATTATCATCAGCTGATAATTATCATTCTTTATCATCGTAATCATCATACTTGGTTAATGAGCTTTTATCAAACATGCCGGAAGATTGATCTTCATCTTTTCCTGATGAATCAATTGTTTCACTTGGAGATGATGAAGATAAAGATGATAAAGGCGATGATGATGATGATGATGAGGATGAAGATGAAGATGAGATTGATGTTGGTGTCACTGGTCCAGGGAGCAGGAGAGATGATGTTAATGAAGATGATGAAGATGAATCTTTCTTCTTGATTACTGGATAGAGGCAAGGTGATGATGAGGATGATGAAGATGAAGATGATAATTTAACGAGAGCATTTTTTTTACTCATCTCATCCAATTTAGAGTTAATTGTTTCAACATATTTCAACAATTTATCCAATTTATCGGATAAATCAGTTACCTTTCCACCTTGGGATGACAATTCTTTCAAAAATTTCTCAATAATGTCATGACGTTTCTTGGTTTCCGGAACCAGGACATTAGATGATGAAGATGATAAATGATGATCATGATGATTTTCACTTCGTTCAACATTCTGATACTCCATAATTTCAGGTATTCCTTTAGTCTTACCACAGGTATTACGAGTTCTGAAAGCCTCATTACCTGTTGAGGAAAAAAAATTCAAACAAAAAAGTTTATCAAGTATCCATTTCCATTTAGTAATATTGAAATAATCAAACAACCAAACAACAGAAATCAACTAATTGCTACTGTTACCTAATACCTTGTCCATTGATGATGGTGATGTTGATCAGTTGACAATAAACGATTGTTATTAACAACAACAACAAAAAAACTACCTCTTAATTGTTGTTAACACAACAAAAATTGACAAGTTTGGTGTGTCTCAATTGTTCAGATTGAAAGAAAAACTTTTTTACTCAACAATCAAATCAACTAAATTATGTAATGATAATAATAACATAACCATTGGTACGTTAAAACATTTTTCTTGTACCTTCAATATCCTATTGTTATCCAATAAAAATAAACCCTGTGAAAGTCCTAAACCCCAGGCCACTTAGCCGATCCCGTTTCTTTTATTGCCAATAAAAAAAAAGACCAACAAAAAAAAACGACAAAATAAGAGCAACCAGTAAATCATTTGCTATTAAATTTGATTATCACAACCAAACTAATCATCATCGTTATTATTGGATAACTTGACAGTAAGAGTTATCATCATCATCTTCATCATCATCCTAACAATAACAAAGAGAAAAAGTTCTAAGTATAGTCGAAACTGCCTTAGAACTTTTTTTTTCATTCTCTCTCTCTACTCGAAACAAACTATCAAATCGATATGATGATTTCCTGATTGAATATAAAGATGATATCAGATTAACACTTATCATTATCACTCCAAGTATTTAGTCATTATTAATTTTCGTGGGAATTGATTGAGAGAGAGAGAGAGAGAGAGAGAGAGTTGGACAAAAAAAAGAGTTCGAAGCCACTTCGAAAGTACTTATCAACTTAATGATCCTGATGATTATCAAGAATTGCAATTGAATGATATATCTATTGAAATAATTGATTAATTGTGTAAACACTTACCTCGACATTTAAATTTCACCGGATCTAGTGACATGATCCGTTTCCTGGATAACCTTTTGGGCTCAGTGCAACGGGCATCCGAGGTTTCAATCGGATTTTTTTGCAAATAATTGGCTAACCATTTGAGATTACAGTCACAGACAAAAGGATTACCACCCAAATGAAGTGTACCAATGTTTTTAAAATAATCAAATGTACCATTGGCCAGAGATTGAATCTTATTATCATAAAGTGAAAGTAAATTCAAATTCTGAAGGCCGGAAAAAAGGTCCTTCCGGATACAGGAAATGTTGTTAGCATTTAATAGTAATAATTGTAATGATGATAAACCATGGAAAACATTACGAGGTAAATCAGTTAATCGATTACCATATAAAACCCTAAATACAATTAAAGAAACAATTAAGAAAATATTAGGATAAAATTAGAATCCATTAGACAATCAAATTGAAACCAATTAATTACATTTCCAACCAAAGGAATTGATCAAAATTGTGATGATGATTTAATATAATTAATTGTTGATTAACTTGATTCTCAATCAAATACATTCCTTGTCTCTATATTTGTTGATTGTTGACAATTAATCATCAGGTACGTTTAATCAACTAACTTGAGGTTCGAGGGTTAATTTAAATTGTTTGCAATCAACTTTGCACATTCTTATGATTCCAATGTGAGTTAATTTAATTGTAATACCTGAGGAAATGTAAATTTAATCATGATTTATATATTAAATTAATTTCCATACATATTATCATTCATCTAATCCCTTTACTTTGAGTCACAATCTAAACAACAATTAAACAATCAATCAAGTTAATTGTTTCTCACTCTATTAGACTCTAACTCTGATTGTAGTTCTAATTGTTATCATTTCATTTGTGTATTAGGCTTAATTGTATTGATCAATGTTAATTGTCCCCTTGAGATTGAAATTGCATATTGATTGTATTATATTGAATGGATGAAAAAAACACAATTTAAATTTCATCATCTTAATTGTTTAGATTTTGTTTACCTTACCATTAATTTAGTTAATTGTTGGGATTATATGATATTGTATTGGTTGATTTAGTTTCCTTGGTGAACATGATTAGCTTAACAATTAATCACTTTAATTAAAATCTAATCACTTTGATTGACTTAACATTAATCAAAGGTTAGTTTGTTTTCATTTTGGAGTCTTGAACTAAATTAATTTAGTTGATTGTTGATTTTTAACACATTGATTGAAACAATTTATTGATTATAATGACGATGATTAGTTAATGATGAAACCAGTGATGATTTAAGTTTACTAACTTTTTTTTTCACTCAAAAACTAAATCAACAAACAAACAAATATAACCAACAATTAATCATCAATATTGATCGTAATCAAATAGATTACCAGCCAATATAATATATTGTTAACAATCAATTGATGACAAGCCGAAAAAAAAACTCACACAATTTATTAATCCAATAAAATCCAGTAACATTTGATTAATGGTGAACCATTTTGATTGCTAACAGAAATCAAATATATCCAAATAATCAATCAAATCAACAATCAACAATCAACAAAAATCAATATCAATCAACACAAGAGAGAGACAAAGTCAATGTCAATTACAATTAACAAATAGTAAAAAATGAAACAAACTTATCAATGTTAAAGTAGAAATGTAAATGTAATTGATTTTCAAAAGTTAATCACAATTAGATTAAATTATCATCATCAAAAGGTACAGATTTAAACAGAACAATTAAAATTAATTCACTTACAAAGTGGTCAATGATTTGAGTCCATAAAAAGCATCACCAGCAACTTTTGAGATTTGATTGTTACTCAAATCCCTTTGAATAGAGTAACAAGAGAATCCAATTAATTAATTGTTCTAAAATTAGCAATTTAATGTGTAACAATTAACGATAAACATGATTAACTATACTCACAATCTCCTGAGATGTTTAAATGTGGAGAAAACTCGACCAGGTAATTCAGTGATTCGATTTTGTTCTAATCGTCTGAAAAGAAAGAAAAGTTGGAACAAGAAAAAGTTCTAATATATTATAACCGAACTTGAACATTTACGATGATGATTATCATCATCATCATCAAAGGAACTTTGTTATTATTTCTCTTAAAGGTAAATGTTCAGAATTCAAAGCTCGAACTTATATAATGTTGTTTCTCGATGATGAAAAGGTAATAATCGTTTAGAAGAAAAAAAAAGTTCTAATCTCGAAAAAAAAAGTTATATAACCTTCTTAACGGAAGTTAATGAGATGTGTTATTATTATCGAATCTCATTTGGAGTTTGTTTTTATTTTTGTTTTCTTCGAAAAAGATTTAGTCATCTTAATGGACACTTACAATTCTGTAACAGTCTCAGGTATATCTGGAGGTATTTCCGTTAGGCCACGATCACGACAATCGACATCATCGTTTTGACATGAGCATCCATAGGGACATTGAGCTGGAGAGCTGAATAGTAACAAAAATTGAGATCGAAAAAAAGTTTTTTTTTGTTTAGTTGAACGAATCAAATGCAAATATCAAGAGATAAACAATCAAATTAAATGGCAACAATTAAATCACCACACATTAAATACTATTAATACAACTTAATCTAAGTTAAACATCAACACAATCAATTTAATATCTTGATTGGTTTACTAAAATTCAATCAATGTCATTAGATAATTTTTAATTGCTTTGGAAATTAAATATTGAGAAAAAAAAAGTCATTGATTACTTGTTGATTAAGATTTGATTGGTTTTTATATTTTTCTCTCAATACAATTTAAGTTAATTTAGTTGACATCACTTTGATTATTATTGCGATTGGTTAATTATTGATTGCTCTTGAAAATCAGTTGATTGCCAAAGGTAAATCAATTTAGATTGATGCAAATTATTTGTAAATAGGAAACAACTTGTTACTACACTTGTTACCCTCAAGTGTCAATTAAGATCTCATGTAATGATAATTAGTTTTTAAATGATTAAGATGATGATCATGATCATCATCATCATCATCCTCTTTTGATTGATGTCCTTTCAATGGCTTACCTGTGATAACCTTAACCTGTGTCATCAAAATCCTCATCATCATCATCATACTGATTTTATCCTCATCATTTTATGTCATCATAATAATTTTTCATCATAATTTTTTAATTCACTAATTAATTTCATCCTCATTTATGATACTTATCATCATCATCCCCACCCATTGCCCTACAATGATAAACAATCAGTTGATTAACTGACCAGTTAAATTGTAAAATAATAATCATAATATTAACCCAGAAACTGATAATCAAAGTTAATTGTTGATTTTGACTTGTGGTTAATATTTTGGTTTCATCATACTAATCAAATTGTTCACAGTGTCAACAATTAACTTTGATTATTTGATTGAGTTACTTTAGGGGGTTGGATATTTGTTAAAAGGTAATCAGTTTAATTGTCGTTGAAAACTGGAAGCTAATTTAAAACAATTAGTTGCTGAATAGTTGAAAAAAAAGATACAGAGACAAATTGTTTTGTAGCAACATAATAAATTGTGTAGTTAGTGTAGTAGCTAATTAGTTGATTGTGAGTTAATTGTGATTCCCTAATTTGTGCCAACTAGAAAAAAAAAGTCACTGACTTCCTATTTTGAGGCTACACAATTAGAGGTTCACCAATGATTAAGTTAATTGCTCGACAATTGTTGAGTTTTTTTTGTTTCTTTCATATTATTATTATTATATAAACTTTTAGCTTTGTTTTATATCTTTTTGTATATGAATGTATTGATGTGTGTGTGTGTTCAGATATATCGTGATAACTGTTGAACCGGAAATCAACATGACAAGTTCATGATTAGTTTGGATTAGCTGTAATTAGAGGATCTTCCTGTGTTCAACTTTCATACACATCAAGTTTAATCAAAAATAATCAACAAGATGATGATGATAAAGATGAAGATGAAGCTTGTTGATTTCGGGTTTAACTGTATTAATACAAAATGGGAAGCCAAATGTTCATGAAGATGAAGAAAAAGGTTTGACTTGAAATGTTGCAATTGAATTGATGGTGTGCGATGGAAAGGAAACTGATGATGATGAGGATGAAAATGAAGACTAAGCATGAAGATGATGATTGTCATGAAGAGAGAGAGAGAGAGAGAGAGAGAGAGAGAGAGAGAGAGAGAGTTTCAATGGTGATTCTTAAGGGAAAGATATCTTCTCAATAGGAAATTGATCTAAAAAGCTTAATGGATCGGAAGAATCAACCAGCAATAAGAAGATGATAAAGATGGAGATGGAGAGAGAGAGAGAGAGAGAGAGAGAGAGAGAGAGAGAAATATCTTCTTCTCTCTGTTTTTTATCATCATTCTCATTCTTTCAGGGTATAATAATAAAAGGAAGCCAAGGAAAAATTCTGAATTCTGTGTAACTTATCACATGGAGAAAATTGTTTGCAACCTTATGGTAACATCTTCATCCTTTTATCATGGAGCTTTCATTATCTCTCTCTCTCTCTCTCTCTCTCTCTCTCTCTCTCTCTCTCTCTGTATTTCCTAATATTTGAGAAGAGGATGAAGAAAAAAATGATCATCTTTCATCTTCATCTTTCTATGTGAGTTTTCATTGTGACCATTGCAAGAGACACTTTTGTTGTTGTTGTTTATCAACCCAAATAATAACAAAAGCTTTTACCGTTATATCATGTTGGTGTTATTACTGAATAGGGCGTGAAAAAAAAATAACTCAGTATCTTCCTGAACAATAATCTTACATTATTATTTGATAAGGGATGATAAAGATGATAATGGTTCTAACAAAGTTTCAACCTTCAATAGGTTTTATCATGAATTATATCAACACATCAGATTCAGAGTCTCCAGAATTATCATCAATATCACCAACAGATTTCATGTTATTATTGATATAATATCATCATCAGGATATTCAATATAATGATAACAATTAATTTCTTGGTTTAACAGTTTAATCATCATCATCCTGGTAATTGATTATTTTCAATTAGTCACAATCAGATGGGATAATCATAATCAAGAATTAAGAAAGTCTCTCATATATATAAATAAGTATTTAATTGTTACCTTAATCATGATGGATTAAATTTATTGCTAACATTTTCTATTGAATATTGATCATCATGATCAGATTAATGTTCAAATTAATTGATCAATAAAAAATTGACTTTTTATCTTCATCATGATCCTGATGACGATGAAGATGATGATGATTTTTTCTCATCTTCTTCTACTTTTCATCCCTGAAAGTGACCATCATGCTAATCATGAGGAAAAATGAATTTTCTCCTGGAAAATTTAGTTTACTTGAGCTTTTTTGGAATCTTTTTATTTACGATTTAACCTTAAATTGTTCAGTTGATTCTAATTGAATGAGACAATTTTATGTTCTGTTTATTTTCAGGATAAAATGATGACGATGATTTTAAATTCAAGGATAACCTTTAATCACTCACCAAGAAAAAATCACCATCATCATGCAAACTTTTAATTCAAATGATGATTTAGTAAGATAATTAAAAGGTGTGTCCACTTTTCATGTAGTTACCTGTTCATAAGATTGTTGTATGATAATGATGATGATGATGATTATCATTTAACAATCAATTTGTTTCGGTGTGATTACAGTTTAATCAGCTTATTGATTGAATAGTAGATTGTTTCAAATGATTTGACGATTTTCATGTTGATTGTTGATTTAAAAATTCAATTAAAATGAAAAGACACTCATGATTATCATCATGCTGATGGTGATTCATTTGAAATTATCATCGGTTTTTTTTGCTCTCATTCAACTTTCACTTATTTTCAATTACGATTGAAACCTGAGTAAAGTTGATGGTAATTCATGGTGATGAATCTTGAAATTTTCTGAATAAATGTAAATTGTGCCAAATGGTAAATTGTTAGATGATCAACTTTCCAACAATCAAGTGAATTTTTCAGTTATTCAATTTGCTCTTTTCTATTCATCAACATCATTTGCATCATCATTATCATCAGGCTTTTCTTTGTATATAACTTATTATTATTCATCAAATTCAATTCATGGTGATCATTTGAAACATGAGTTCAGTGTTTCTGTCGTTTTCCCCATGTAAATATATATCATATTGATGGTTTATCATCAAACCATTATTATTATATTCACAATCCATTATTCAGAAAATTCAATTCAATTCAATTCAAATTTTCACAATTGATGATAATTTAAATATTTACATTTATTTTGTTTTCCTCCTCAACTATCAACACAATTGATTATCATTATCACTTGATTGTTACCTCAATCCAATGGTTTCATTTGGTTTACCATGATGATGATGATGATAATCAACAATCATCTGTTTCTAATTGTGATCATCTCGTTGATTGTAACAATTTTTCATCACCATGAATCAAATGAACAGATTAATTGTTTTATTAATATTCATCTTGAAAAAGTAACTCAAATGATTAATTGTTGTTGATGGTGTTGGTTAATTACAAAGGTGAGAAATTGATTATCATGAAAACTGAGCAACAATAATGAAAATCAAGAAATGAAAAGTTAACCATAACTTTTGTTTACTTTACCTGTTAATTAATTTGGGAATTGAATTATTGATGAGTTAATAATTGGTTTATTATTGTTGCTGTTTATCATTTGTAATCATCTGGATAAACTCAAGGTACATGATGATGAGGATGAAGATAATGTAATTTATTGGATAATTTGTTTTTCACTTACATATACATTTAATACAATTACAAAACCCAAACTCAGAGGCCTAAAGGCAGATGATGATGATGATGATGAGGGTGAGGGTGAGGGTGAAAGTATGAGTGATGATGAAGGCGGAGGAGGAGGAGATGATGATGAGGATGAGCCTTAAATTTAATTAACAGTCGAGCATCAGTTTCCAAATCACTTCTCATTCTGTTATTATTACTGTTCCAGGTCAAAAGTGATGCAACTTAAAAGGTGAAACTCTCTAACTGAATGGAAAGAGAAGCTGAAAATGTTTCATCTTTTCTGTTTCCGGTTTTTTTTTCATTCTTATTTCTCTCTCTTTCCATTATTAGCTCAAAGGAACCTTAATTGTTTCCATGATTTTGATTATTATGATGCAAATTACATGGATCATCCCTTGAGTTTATCACCACCACCAACACCTTTCTCCCACTCTCTCAATTGAATAACTTTTCATCTAATATTATCATTGGAATATCATTTTTTTTTTCTTAATTTTTCATTTCGAACTTTTTTTTCTACTTTCTCCCTCCACATCCTCCCACTCATACTTCCTCCTTTTCTCCATCCTCCTTCCTTATTCACCTTATGATCTTCCTCTTGATTATCTTCATCTTCTCCTTAGCCAGGTCAATCTCTCTCTCTCTCTCTCTTCCATGTCTTCCTCGATCTTCATCTTCTTCTCTTTTTCCTATCGAATGGTTTCTCTTTATTTTCTTCTCTTTCTTTTCGAGATCGATGTGTCATACCAAATCATTTCTCTCTCTTTCTCACTCATATACTTATCTTCCTCATCATCATCTTAGCACGCCTTGTTGATCCTTTCTCTTCTTCTCTTTCTTCATCATCTTTTTTTTCCTTCGCCTTTAGTGTGAACCTATTTTCGCGTTCAAATCGATTTTAATGGACTTCACTTTTTCCCTTTCTTTCCTCTTTCTTTTCTTTCTTTTTCATCATCATCATCTTCTTCTCATCTTCTTACCTCCATCCCCAAACACCCCCTGCAAATACACACACACACTCTCACAGAATGACTCATTTTTGCAAATACGATTTCCATCTGAAAAATTAATCTCATCTCATAAGAGAAACATCAAACCAAAAAACTTCATAAGATTCACGAATCATGATAAATTCAATTCCATTCACCCTTCACCTCCTCCTCTCTACTCATTTTCAGCATCAACTGAACTGCCTTTGGCAGTATTATCATCCTTTAATCATCATCATCATCATTTAATTGCAATGAAAATGCAAAAAAAAACACAATTAACTTTATCACAGTTAACTCTCAATCTCTCTCTGCTCCTTTTAATCTGAATCCTTAATTTTTCAGGGAATCAACTATAATACATGATACAAATGATAATCCATCATCATCCTCATCATCTACTTCACTTTATCCTCATCCTCATCCTCATCTTCATCTTCATCATTTATGTATCATTATCATCATTGGTGTTGACTCATGATAAACAAACAGATGATTCTGATTTCAATTTGAATTATTTGAAAACTGTAAAACCAAATCTCTTACACCTAATTAATTATTAATCATCTTGAACCATTATAATCAATAAATAAAAGTATATCCATACAATTATGATTAATAAATTATCACCATTTACAATTTACAATCAAATTAACTTGCAAATCTTACAATTTAATTCATTGATTTTACTTACAACACAATTGTCATTAAACATGAGTAACAATTAACGGTTCAAAGCTAATGATTCAAATTACAATCGACAAATGTAATAATCTACTTAATTGTATTATTAATAATATCAAATAACAACAATCAACTGTTGTAATAATCAAAGAAAATCATAATTACGTATCATTAACTTATCACTAATATGATTTTAATCAGTTAAATTACAACAATTTAATCACCTTTACAAACCGTTCAGTTGATTTACCTTTTCATTTAACGATCGGACAATTAAATTAAGTCCAAATTGTTTGGGGTTAAATTATACACAATCAACTGGATTAAGAGTTTTATTATTCAATTCTAATCACAATTGAATAATAATCATCATCATCATGAATTGTACTCTAATCATAATCTAATAATAATGATAATCTAAAAGTAAAAGAACAAAAAAAAACTTTATTTTTTGTATTTTCTTTTCTGTTTAATCTTCATCTTCATCTTCATCTTCATCTTTGAGATTGTTTTCTTGATCATCTTCAGCCTTTATCTTCATCATCTTATATCACATTTCATCTTGATCATCATTTTAAATCCTCTCTCTCATCTTAAAGCCAATGGTTAATCCGATTACCAAGAGAGATACGAAAAAACAACAAAAAAAAACATTAACCTCGGACCAAATGTACTTAAAGCTATGGGAAGATGAGGAAGATAAATGATGATGAAGATGAAGAGGACAGGTAAGATGATGATAATGCTAACATGATAATAATTATCATCGAGACGAGATGAAGATAAGATGAGCAAAACTGATTCGGATTTCGGTTCATTTTGTTTATTTGTTTCTCTTTTTGTTTCTTGTTCGTTAACAATTAAATTTGATTCACTTTCGATCTCATGATTAATGTCTAACAGTCTCATCATGGATGATTAAGATAATAATGATAAATTGTTATTAATTGTTCGATACACTTTTCATGATACATGATTAAAATTGATAACATTCAAAAAGGTGAGAATGTGAGATGAGAGAGAGAGAGAGAGAGAAAAAAAAAAGTTCTGAAACTCAGAATTTATCCCTTCCAACTTAGAGATTGATTTTTTTTTTCGCCACTTTTTCATGATTATTTCTCCATTGGAATGAGAGAGAAAAAAAAATTCTGAGAACATGATTGATGATGATGAAGATGATGAAAGATTATCTTTCTTAGATTACATGTCATAGGTAAGGAGGGGAAGATGATGACGGTGGAATAGAAACTCTCGAATCTCAAGTTCGAAAAAAGTTTTTTTTTCTATTATCATGTTATCCTCATCATCTACTTCCAGGAGTGTCCATGGATTTTTTTCTCCTTCATCTGATTTTTTATTCATTGGAATTCCTGTAAATAACTGTTCTGTGTTCATGTTACCATGATACTAGTTCATGATGATATTTGGGGTCATGAAAATGAATACAATCTCAGTGAATTTGCTTGATTCTTTTGGTATTTCTGGCTGATTGATATTCATAAGGTTTTGTGTTGATTTTGGCAACAATTTGGTTACAAATTGTTATAAGATTGTCATCTAATTGTATTTGATTATATTTTAAGCATAATCAAGTCTGAGTGATTGTGTTCATTTATAATGAATGTTTTCATCATGTTTTACTCATGAAAAGTTCAAGGGAGAGGAAGACTCATCAGATTCATGAGATTCATGATTGTGATGACAGTTGATTGTTGGGTCAGTTGAAAGATGATGATTATTATTTTGATGATAATGCAGATTCACATATACACTTGGATGGATTCCAATCTGAAATATCATGTTCAGGGTGAGAATCATCATCTTGTTCACCTTAAGACTCTTCGAGTTTCTTTAAATTCAACTTTTCTTTTCATCGGGTTTCATTTTCATTGGATTATTTTTGGAAAACTTTTACTTAAGGTTGGATAATATTTTGATAGAACTAAAGATTTAAAGTGAATTGGGTGGTTTATGTGTGTGGATTAAGAGGGAGGAGTAAATCGGTAGAGATGAAGAAAATTCCAACTTGGAATTGGAAAGTTATCTCTTTCTCAATATACCCAAGTGACAATGAATGACAACTGAATGAACATGATGATTGGATGAAGAGAAAATCTCAAGATATTCAGATTATACTCAGAATTCACCGAGGTGACACATTGAGAGAGAGAGAGAAACAATTGACAAACAATCAAGGAGACTTAACTTAAGTGTCATCGTCTAATATGATAAGAAGTTAGAACTTTTTTTTTAGAACTCGAAATCTTTTAATATGTATCATATTCATTGTAATTGTTTCACTATCATCTTAATGATGAAAAGTTGAGTATCATGATGAGCAGATCATTGATTATCATGACAATGTTTCTCATTCCCAATAATATGATGATGATAGTTTTTGATCAACTTGTCAATCAATTGTTGTTATCATTAAGAAAAAGTTATATCAACAACAACAACAAGTAAACACAATGATAATGGTATTGAATTCATCTGAGTTTTATTTTTCATCATGAATGAACATTTTCATGATAAATATTATCATTATCATGATGACAAGATGATGAAAAAAAAACAAAAAAGCTCAAAGATATATATTTATATATATGTCTATGGGAAATTCATGTTAGTAATCATTTGGAAGAGTCCAAAAGCTGAAAATGTAAATGAAATGATAATCAGAATCCAAGAGATAAACATGATACTTTCACTGAATCAATTTCATGATAATGATCATTGTCAGAATTGCAAATTAATGTACATATAAGTTACATAGGAAGAAAAAGTTTCCATTCCCTTAATCATGGCAACTGAATCAGATCAGATTACAAGTTTTTCCTTAAATTTGATGATAAAATTTTCATCCTGATTATCATGGTGATTATCTTGCTGATGATTATGATGATCACCATCATCGTTAATATTAATGAACTTGAAATTAAATCATTAAATTATATTTCTTACTTCATCTCGCTCTGTGGTTTTCTCAGTTACTTTTTTTTTAAATTCACTTGTTATTTATTTTCATTCACTTTTCACCCATGGTAATTGAATTGAGTTTCATATCATGAACATGATATTATTATATATTAATGGTTAATATGTTTGACAGAATTGAAATTTTTTCGTTATCTCAATTGTCTGAGTTAAGTTCATTTCTAACTTTGTTTTCTCATGATGTTATTTCATGAGCGAGTTTATTTTTCATCAGATTCTTACACTTGAACTTCATGAATATAAGGTGATGAGGATGCTGAGAGAGATGATGATGATGATGATGAGAAACTTATTATTATTATTATTAGATTTAAGTTCTTGTCTATTTTTTTTCTTTCAGAAAAAATTTGGAATTTCTTTCAATTTCTTTTTTTCTTTTCGATTCCATTCATTTTCATTTACTATCATGAAACCTGAAAGAAATTCATGAAACGATAATATTGAAGAATAGGAATTGAAATTTAATCGTTATCTTCATCAATTGTTATCTCATAATACAAATAATTGTGATCAGATTATTGAACATGAAAACTAATTGAAAGTTAACAGTTAATTTTAACAATCAAGAAAAAGATTAATCAACAATCAAATTTCCCGAATCTTGATTGATCATTACAATTGATTGTTTCTCATCACATTGGCACTGATATTAAATTGCTCCAGGTAAAAGAAACAACCAGCAACAATTTGATTGTTTACCATTGGGTTGCTTATTAGTGTGATACGTGAATCTGTTTAATTTGATTGTTAATATTACACCTTGATTGTTGACTCATTGATATAAATTGTGATTTTCTGCATTCTCATTGATTGTAAATCTATATAATGCTAATTATCGTATATGTAACTTATGATTATCATCTAATCATATGCATTGTCAGTTGTCGTTCATTTAAAAATAATAATAATAATATAAGGTAAATATCTTGTTTCCCAGGTTTCTCACTCTAGTTAATCACAATCAGAAATAATAATAATGATATTAAATTGTTAATCCAGTTGGATTATCAATCTATTGGCTTTAAATACAGTAACAAGATTGAAAATCCGATTACCAAACGTGACTTGAGTTGGAAACAAAATCTTACCTGGGATACTTAAAGTAATATATGTTAGCTTAAAGTCTTGTCTTTTTTTTCATCCTCATGATGATGATGAAGATGATGATTGTTGCATTATTTGTCTATTGCATGTCACAGGTAAACAAATGGCTAAGGTAAACTGACCTAACCTTGACCTGGCCCCGATTTTATAAATAAAGCAAATTTAGATTGATCATTTTTACCTTAATCTTTTGTAAAGGTAAAAAAGCAAAGTTGAAAAAACAAATTCGTATGATATTAGCTGATTGGAAAATCATTTTATTGTATTGTGTTGATTGTTAATCTTTAATTGTTAGAGAGCAATTAAGTGACAATGTTGATCAATATCATTATTTGTTGTTTGCTTCTGATCATGTTCACAAGATTGTCTATTAGTTAATGATTAAAACTTAACTGATTAAGCTAACAAACTAATTGACAGTTTGTGAGTGAGAGAGAGAGACTGGTCAGTTTAGGTTTGGTCATCAGAGTGAAAAATAAAAGGTAATCAATATGATAAATAGGATGAGCAATCAAGTAGATGATAAAAGTAGTTGATTACCTGTGGAGAGTTAAGATTGTAGTTTATTATGGTCAAGGAGGAGAGAGAGAGAGAGAGATGAACAAAAAATTGACCTCTAAGAGGGATGAGAAACAGGTAAGATGCACAATTGACCAATAGTGAGCTGAGGTCAGTTTTCGGTCTCTTTTTTTAAGATGTAACTTTATTCAGTTGCAAAAACTATCAATCAGATTATAACTCACACACACAAAGATGATTAAGATGATGATGATGTCTCTTTTTCTCATCTTCATCTTTTACCTTTTTCCAAAGATGAAGTCGTTAAGGGTAAATGGCATGGCTCATCTTCCTCCTCTTTCAGGCCACTTTTTTTTGCCTTTTCTTACCTGTACATTCATTTGGTCGGTGACCGTGTAGGATGTGTGTAAGTGCTCATCTTTCAACCAACAGGTAACAGTGAAAATCACTTAAAAAAAGGTTCATTTTTTTTTCTTTTTACTATTCAATAGACACTCACACATAATCATTATCAAGAAGTTCATTCTTAAACAGGTTCTTCCTCTGTAACTATTACAGTTTGTAACGAGCAATGGTCATCATCATCATCATCATTATCATCATAAGATTTTACCTGTAGGAAAATAAAGGAGAAGAGGAAGAAACAGTAAAAAAGAATAACTTTTTTAGAAGAAAAAACAGAATCTTTTTCTTCTCATCTTCCAAATACCTTTTTCCTCTTTTTTGTTTATCATCTTCACTATTTTCCTCTTTTTCTCTGTCATCATCATCATCATCATCATCTCTCTCTCTCTTTTCTATCTTTCTCTCTTTGTAACAAGGTCTATTTTACCCTGAGGGCAAAACGCAAATACCTTTAGGTGTATGAGGAAAGTGTATATTTGGTTTCCAATGTTTTCATTATGATCACAATTATATCATCATAATCATCATAATCATCAAAGGTTAGTGTAAATAAGAGGGTGGATGTGAGGTTGATGATTATGACGATGATAATCATCGAGTTACAATTAAGATGAATCCTAATCTACGAAGACAACAACAAGGTAACATGATAATGAGAATTTGAAGAAATTTTTTTTCTTCTTCTTTCCTTTGGTCATCTAATACTGACCATATGATGATGACATTAGATCTTGTTAAATTACATGGTCATCTCGTAATCATCTTATCATCATCTTAGATCAAATGATAAATCAACTAATTGAATCTATTTTTTTCCGCCTCTTATAATAGTAATACAAGTAATTGTATCACAATTTAACCATTTGATGAGTGTCTTAAATTGTTACAATCAAGGTTCAAGGAATCAATCTCACGCATTGGAATTAAGGAAAATGATGATGAAAATTGTTAGTTAGATGATGATGATGATGATGATGATGATAAGATACATTATCATTATCATCAAATTGTCAGGAATGTTGATCAGAAATGAGTATCTCCTGTTAACAGAATCGTTGGTAACGAGTATGATTTGTAAATTACAATTTAGTAACAATCTAAATGTAATTTAAAAATTGAAAAAAAAATCTCTCATCATGATAATCATTGTCATTATAATGATCATCATGAGCAACAATCAATTTTAAACGTGGGCCATAATCATAATCATAATCATCAGCTAAGGTGTCATCAACAATCAGGTTTACAGCAATCAAATTAAATCACTGGTTAGTTAACAATCAACGGATCAGCAAACAAACAACAAGAAAAAACAAAACTTATAAATAAATTTAAATTGTTAGTTAAGTAAATCAAACAATCAAATCAACACGGTAACAGCAACAATTTGATGATTTACAATTGGAGGAAAACGTTGATTGTTACCTTGAAAATTGATTGACCAAGAGATACACTTTTTTTTTTAATTCAAGTGAATTAAGTTAATTGGATATTGGAAAATTAATTTACCAATCGATTTACCAACAAGTTTCAAATTAACTGCTACAATCTCAGTGGGTGAAGATTAACAAAAAAAATAACATCATGCTGATCATGATGATGATCATATTGAAACAGAATCATAATATTTATCCAATGTAATAATATCATATTGTTGTACTGGTCAATCAATGTTGATTGTTGTGATTAAAAGTTTGTTTCAACATTTTCATCAGTTTAATTGCTTGATAATATTGACTTTTGCCAATGTAAACAGAGTAACAATATATACACCCAACGAAGATATTAGTTTGTATTATATTAGATTGAGAAAAGAAAATTTTTTTTTTCTTGTTTAACTTTCCCTTCATTTCCAATGGATTAACAATTTAAAGATTTAGCTTTTACTACTGATTAATAGTGAACAATTTAGCTAAATTGTTCATCTCACATGCTGAGTCTCAAGGAGATCACAAAAAAAGCAAAAATCATCATGATAAATCAAAGCCTCCACCATAATAATCAACATCATCATCAGCATCATCATCGTAATCATTGATTATTATGATTAACCAAATTAATGAATAGTAATATTTAGCAATGGTAATATAAATTATCTTGTTGATTGACTTACAATTAACTGCTAATGATAATTGGTAAACTTAACATTTTTTCAAAGTAATTAAAGTTTTTCAAAAGTTTTTAAGTTTTGAGTAAAAAAAATAATCAAATCAAATGAAAATTTATCTCGGTCATTGATTAACTTAAAACTTTGGGCTAAATGATTAAGATGATTAAGATTAGTTAATAATTATGGTTTTGTATTTATTTATATAAAGTTAATTAGATTCACTGATTACTGTTAATTGTTGTAGGCTGATTATTAAAGTTTCACACAATCAAGTAGGTTGTAATTAAAGTTTGTCTTGTAGGCGGTTTTAAATTGTCATAGTGTGATGATGATTAGTTTTAATTGTTGCTCTAATACTGGAATAAATATTTAATGGTGGTAATTTGTAGGAGAGTTAATTGTTTACTAATTATATTGATTAAAGATTGTACTTACCTCCATTGATATGAATGCCAATGAGCTGGAAGTAGGACAAAAAGTACCATCAGCTGAAACAAAATGGCGGGCGAGGTGTGAAACTTTTTCCTAAACTCAATGGATAACATAGTTAATAATAATAAGATGATTAAGACAATTAATAGTAATAAAGTTGATGCAGTTAATTGTAAAGTTAATCCGTTAATTGAATAGATTATTGAACGTTTAAGTGATGATGATTGTGATGATGATGATGGTAAAGGCCAGATAAATGATAGATGATGATAAGAATCAGCTGATGATGATAATAGAGATGAAGTTTGTTGTTGTTGGTACGAGTTAATGATTAGACTAATTGTTGATTTAATTTAATTGCAGTTTATTGTAATTATTTAAAAGGTTAGAAAACAAAATATCAACAACGAATGAGAGCAAAAAAGAAAAGTTTGTCCGAAAAAAAGTTTATCAACTAAAACTAATTGTTGGCGATTATGTTGATTGTTATTATGATGATGATTGGTGATTTATGAATATATCAAAATTTGCTTGTATAAAAAAAAACACTGAAAATCAATTAGGTTAATTGTTGAGGTTATCAAAATGATTAGTTTTCTTGGTTGAAGGTAAGTTAACCTCCTTTTCACTGTCAAAGGTAAAAATCATAATCTTGAGACTTCAATGGTACATTAGGTTGAGAACAGTTTTGTATTTGGATTCATCTCTGAAGTGAGTGAACAAGATGAAGATGATGATGATGATGATAAAGTGGGGAGGTTGAAGATGTAAGAGAGGATGAAGATGAAGATGAAGATGAAGATGATGATACTAACTGATGAAAATGTTTACGAAATTAAATTTTGAGTTTCAAGTGACATCTATTATCTCTCGTTGTAACTTAACTTTTTAAGAATAAGTTTAATTATTATTAATTGTAAAGCTAATCAATCTAATTTGGTTCATATAATATATGATATAAGAATTCAATTCTCCAAAGTGATAAAAGGTCTGAAATTTGTCGGGTTCTAACCTCGAATTTGAAAAGGCCGCCCAAGAAAATATTTTCCACCACAGGAAAGTTTGACACCAAAGGTTCATGATTTTCGTTTTGTGGTTGTTATTAACAAGTTGTTATTGGAATAAGTTCTTTCAAATAATACGATAAATCAATTGTTTCTTTACAATGGAAAACACTTTCTCTATTTTCTTTGTGGCTCCTTATATTAACACACCTAATAACGATCACTCCACAAAGAATGACTTAGCCGATGCCAATGGATTGCTTCATTCAAATATTTTGGACTGTGTTGTTGAAGGATGTATGCAAGATGGATATCGCGTCGAACTGGAACTGGATGGTCGTGCTCGCTGGTTATTGGATAAAACTGAGCTGAAGATCGCAAGTGAGGAGCGAGTTTTACCTGCTTTCGATTCGGTAAACATAACTGAGAATATGGATTGGTATAAATATCGATCGGGCGGCATTAAGAAAGTTTATCTCCAATATGAAGACGATCTGATGGCGAAATTCGGTGGCAACCGCGAAGTAGTAAATGGTGTGGAGCGTTTAGTGGTCCATCTCTAAAACACTTCTAAATGTATGAATCGGCTGAGAAAAGTTTTGTATTTCGATTGACCTCTTCAAGTATTGTCGTAACAAGATGGTGATTCTAACCGATGAAAATGATGAAATTGAATTTGGATTTTGAATCGACATCTATTGTCGTTCATTGTAACTTAACATTCTGAAAATAAGTTTAATAATAAACTGATTGGAGAATCAATCAATTGGTTCGATTGATTTAATTGATTTTCTTTCCTACAATTTATAAGAAACAACAAGATGAGATTAAGAAAATTCAACATTGGCATCGGATTCTTGACCTGATTATCTTAATTAGCGCAACAATCGGTTGTATCTATCAGACCATTTTGGTTACCGCCATTTACCTTGAGAAACAAGTGATCACCGATATAAGAATTCAATTCTCGAAAGTGGTCAAAGGTCTGACATTTGTCGGGGTTGAATTTGAAAAGGCCGCCCAAGAAAATATTTTCCACCAAAGAAAAGTTTGAAATTTACACCAGTGTTGTGTGATACCGATAGAAAGTATTGATTGAACGTATCGGTTTGATTGTCTCAGGCCCCCCGGGCCTTTTTTTGGTCATGGTGACCCTTATTAGCGAAGACCTAACCTAACCTAATTTAAACAAACACAATTAACTGAATAATTAAGTCCATTTTCATATGTAGCTTGAACTTTAAGCCGAAAAAAACAGCTCAAAGTGAAGATATCGAGCTGACGGACATATCTTATGCCTTACCCGGTATTGTCAAGCGAAAGTATCGATAATATTACTCGTGAAAAAATTATCAGCTCAACACTAATTGACACACGTTTTGCGGTTGTTATTGAAATAAGCTATTTCAAATATCACAATAAATCAATTGTTTCTCTACAATGGCAAATACTTTTTCTATTTTCTTTTTTCCCAATGACATACCGGATGACGAACACTCCACAAAGAATCATTTAGCCGGTGCCAATGGCTTGAATGAACGCCATATTTTGAACTGTGTTGTTGAACTCTATAGATTTGGATATCGTGTAGAACTGGAGCTGGATAGTTTTGCTCGCCTCTTCTTGGATCAAACTAACATGACGATCGTATGCGTCGGTACAATTTATGCAGCTTTCGACTTGCACATAACTAGGAATACGGATTGGTCTAAATTTTCATCGATTGGTGTTAAAAGTATTTATCTCCCTGAAGACAGTGATTTGGCGGTGAGAACTCGTGGAAGACTCGATTGGTTTAGATGTGGTGGTCCGCCGTGGCGTTTTGTGGTACCAATAACCAATATCTTGAGCCGACCGATCTGCCCCGATCGCTAAGACATTCAAACTGGTGTTTCGCTGGAGCCATTTGATCATTGGCTAAGTTGACCAAAGCCAGTTGATTAACATATCACTCAGCTAACTAACTCTCTTAATTTTTTCACTTTCTCTTACCCATCAATAAATTTTTCCCTTTGGAATCTCATCATTTTTCAGCAGCTCGAAATTGAAGAGTTGAGGCTGCCTTGAGCCGAACGAACCATTTAATTTACTTGATAATAAAACTGATTGGAAAACTAATCAATTCAATTTGTTTCCTTATTTATTGATTATTCACCTGTAAATGATTGGTTATGATTAATTTTTCTCGTCTAATAATAAGAGGAAAAGTTTTTCTTGTGCTCTGATTGATTGGGTTTCACTTTTGTATCAATATTGTAGGTTACAATGATTAGTTAATCAAGTTAATCATGTTGATTAAGGTTAACCTAGCCCTAGGTAACTAATTCAAATCAAAACAATAACCATAGGGAATATTGATTAAAAGGTATTACATTTGTATTTGCTTTTCATTGGTGATCAATGAAAGACAATTTAAAATTTTTGCTACTAATAAGTAATAGTTGTTAATTATAATGTTTAATCATGGGCTCAAATTGGCAGGAATCAGTGAGGACAATTGATACAATTGAAGAATCGATTTCACCAAAATTAAAGCAGCAATTGGTAAGTTAGAAAATAACAATTAGAGTTTAAATTGGTTCGATTGCTTTAATTGATTTTATTTTCTACAATTTAAAAGCAACAACAACAAGATGAGATTAAGAAAATTCAACATTGGCATCGGATTCTTGACCTGATTATCTTGATTAGTGCAACAATCGGTTGTATCTATCAGACTATTTTGGTTACCGCCGTTTACCTTGAGCAACAAGTGATTACCGATATAAGAATTCAATTCTCGGAAGTGGTCAGAATTCCCGATCTATCGATTTGCCTTTATTTTTACAATTTCGTTGACTATCATCGGTTAAAAGCTCGAGCACCGAAAATATTTTCCCGTTTAAAGATACAATTCCCTTTGGTAAACAATCAAAGTCAATTCAATGAATGGAAATTTTCATCTGATGCAATAACCTTTCTGACCATTGAATTTTCCCGTTTGACCATTAAACAGATGATGGAAATGATGCCCGATACCGAACAATTAATCGCCAAAGTAATACCAACACTTCGTCAAATTGACCTGGTAAACAACATGAACATCGATGAACTAAACGATTGCCTTGTAAACACATCGGTTAAAGAGCCATACATATGTATGACGATTAATTGTCCAATTTTATCGGTTCGACAATTACAACAAAAAGATCTCGAACTGACCAAATACCTTGGAACGATAGTATCGATCTACTTTAACCACGAACTATTTGTAACCACGGAAGAGTATTATGTTTACCTTCACCCGACGGGGACACTTCCCTATGGTAATCAAATGTCCTCGGTGACAATTGTCAACGAGGGAAGTGCCCATAAGTTTTTCATTGAATACAAAGGTTTCGAGGCGAACCTTTTACCTTCACCTTATACAACCAATTGTAAAAATTATTCGCAAGTTGGTTTCAAGTCACAAGCTCACGCACTTGAAACTTGTCGCAACAACGTTTCCCTTGAACGCTTTGGCTGTGGATTTTATTCCGATGTGATGCCAACAGGTTCCAATGCAAAACTGGCCACTTCCGATTATTATCTCAACTATGATGATCCAAAACGGCGAAAGTTAATCAATGAGATTTACGATAATTGTAGTAAAATTTACCCGGAACCCGATTGTAAGCAGAAATATTTTGTCCCAAGGATTCAGAAAGTCGCTCGAATCGATTCATCTTTCACCATAATCTGCCTATCGTTTCCCACCGAGCCCGATATAACCAATACTTGTCTACCCAAGTTACCACTTTTCGAGTATCTTATTTACATTGGTTCAATTCTTGGAACTTGGTTCGGCTTTAGTATACTCGATTCGGCGCCCATGATTTTCAAAGGTCTATTTGACTTTTGTCGAGTTCTAACCTCATCTAAACCCGCCAAGGGACACATTCTAAGAAATGAGAGTAACAGTAATTCAACTCGTCAGGCCAAGTTTAGGGAACGACGTTCAAGCTCAGCTTCTTGGAGAAAGTTCAGAACTTCAATGAAATCGGTGAAAAAAATTCGACCCCATGTTGAATCTCAAGTATTTTCACTTGATCGTAATGATTACATGAGAAGATGATGATTAGCTAATTGTGATTAAACTCATTTTCTATTATTATTATTCTAATCAATTCATTTTCTTTTCATCCAATTGATCATCTTAATTGCTACAAATTTATTATTCCAAGTTAATGTCAAGGTTAATTAACTGATTGTTACCACAACTAAACAACTATTTAATTTGCTGTTTCTTTAATCACTCCTTCAGATTTGACCTTAATTGGATCATAATTGATTGTTATCAATTATGTACATAAATAAATTATTATTATATGATTAGTGTAACAATCAATGTAATTAAAAACATTGTTTCTAATTGTTGACTAACTTTCCTTATAAATTATCATGCCATCAGCAATGACAATTAAATTACAATCAATTTCAGTCACAATCAATATCTAAATTTGATTCAACTGTTAATTGTTGATTTGAATTTTTTAATTTTCTTTCAAATAATCCAAACAATTAACATTGAATTTCAGTAATGTTGAGACAAACAATCAACTAATTGTTCAAAGTGATATTCATTTAGATAATTAATTCTAGTTATTATTTAATTTCCAGAATTTAAATTGTATTAATAGTTAGTTAACTATATTTCCAAGCTAAATTGTAATTAAAAGTTTGCTGGCATTTTGTTGTTATCTAATTGATTCAATGATTACGATTCACAATTAACTGGTTTCACTATTTAACTTTTTAATTTGGTTTGGATATTAAATAAAATTGAAAACAAAAAATATACTTTCAAGTGATTAGATTAATTTACCCTGGAGTTAAATTGTTATCAGATTTGGTATTAAATTGTCATTACGTAATCACTAGCAATTAATTAATCACTGACAAAATGTTAAAGGTAAAAAAACAAATTAATACACTAATTGAAAAACAACAAGATTTAAATTGTTGAGTGTTTGAAATCAATAAAATTTAAACAATCAATGGTAACAATTAACAGTTACAATTTGTATTATAATAGTAATGGTTAAATTGAATGGTGAATTTAATTTCTGGTTAATTGTTGACTTTTGAGTTTAATCAACCTCACTTGTCAAGAGGTTGATAGTCAAACAATTAAGGCTGATTAACAATTAAATCAACATACTGGTCCTTTTGTCCGGTCAATTATTTGGACTGGACACTTGATGATTAGTTTAATGACCGATCATCAAGTTGATTGTGACAATTAAACAATCAAAACGATAATAACAATAAGAAAAGTTCACCAACAATTAACAAATGATTTACCAAATTGTTTCCCTTTTGATATTTATTGATTTGATTTGATTTTTTACTTTGGTTTTTCCTCCTTATTGATTAACGTAATCAAATTAATATAATCACAGAACTGAATCAAATTTGATTGCTCAATTTAAATTGTTAAAAATAACCACTGACAAAATCAATTTCATATAAATAAAGAAACAGTTAAACACAAGTTAACTTATTAGGTCCCAAAAATAATTTACTAATTTAGTTAATCATATAAATCGGAGGCAACAATCAAAATGATAATTCAAATTACCAGAGAGTTAATTAGCTAATCAATTGGTGAGCAATTATGATTTTCTAATGATAATCTGAGATTTTTTTTTCTTCAGTCAAAATCAAATCAAAATCAATTGATTGTTACATGATAAACAACTACAATTATCTATGGGAAATTGTGATAACCAATGATTTAAGTTAATTGTTGTGTAAATAATTTACTGATTATCACAATTGAACAACGAAAAAGTCACAACAATTTATTTATATATAAAAACGAGATACTGAAAATGAAATAGCCAAGGACAAATTAAACAACTATTACAATCAGAATTAAATTGTTCATAATATCAACAACAATTAACGATGATGTTAACAACCATTATGAGAGATGAATTAAATTTGGAGAAATTAAATTGGATTGAAAGTTTTTTTTTTCTAAATTTTGAAAAGTTCGAAAAAAAAAGAAAATAAAAAACTTTCGATTTCAACCTTGAACCATTTGAACGTGTTCGAAGTCAGAAATTAATATTCTATGATTATGATTGCGATTATGATTAAAGATGATGATTAGAAAAGAGGAAAATCAAGTTACTTGCTTTCGGCTAAATTGTGAATAAAAAGCAAGTTGATGAACAATTTGAACGATCATTCAGTTGAAAGTTTCCCTTTGATAAACTTTAACAATCAGTAAATTGTTTACAATCAAAAGTACCAACAGTAACAATAATCCTCTTAATCCACTTAATCCAAGTAATCCACTTTCATCTTATAAGTTAATTGCGTTTCCTCATCTTGTGATTTAATTGTTTCCATTTTTATCTCAAAAAGATAAACACAATTAAGCTTGATTAAGTTTTCTCATTTTCCAACAATCAACACACGACAATTGATAACAATCAGCTAATCGCTACTACCCAACCTTTTTTCATACCACATAACAGGATTTACCGATTAACCTTTAACCTTTTCGTTAATCTTTACTCTTTCTCATCATCATGGTTAATAATTCAATGAGTGATTCTGATTCTGATTCAGGAGGCGGTGGAATTGATAACAATTTATCAGCCATGATACAACAGATAAGGTCAATGTTTACCGAGGAAGTGAAAACCAATGGTCATCTTTATGATCAGATTGATATTGACAGAGTGATCAGTGATGATTATACAATTGAACGATATCTTAAACATCAACGTGATGATATTGATAAAGGATTTAACATGTTAGTTGAATCAATGAGATGGAGACACTCATTTGGAGTTAACCAAATACAATTAACTGATTTTCCTAAGGAATATTTTGAAACCGGTGAGGCTCATCTTTACACCGAGGATCAGAATGGTGTATCAACCGTTTACGTGAGAGTTAAATTGCACAAGAAGATCAATGAATTAAGTTTATTGTCTCAAAAGTTTCTCGTTTATCTGTTTGAACGATGTGAGATCGAAGGCCGTAAATCGGGTAAAGGGTAAGTTCAATTATCGTCCAACCATTAACAGTTGATTTCTCTCCTTTAATCAATGATTAACGATCATCATGATTGATTAGAAATACCAAATTTACTGGAAAAATTGATTTTTTGGATTCTATTAACTTTGATTAGTTTACTTTTTTGTTTTGTTTTCTCAATTGCTTGTCACTTGATGATTGATAATAATCTAGGTTGATTTACTAATTATGATAACAATTAGTGTATTAAAATACAATATTTAGTATTAGATTTGCCTTTTGGTTTATTAATTGTTAGCTTTAGACTTGTATTGTGTGTGTCTGTTAATTGTTGTTGATTATGATGATGATGATGATGTTGCCTCTTTATTGTATTGAAAACTAAATTGTCAATCTAATCATGTGATGGATTAATTGTTTAATCAATAAATCAAAAGATCAACTATTTCCCTAGGTAATCAATTGAACTGTTTATCCCTTAATCATGTCAGATAATAAACAATTAAGGAAGATGGTAAGAACTTAGAGTAATTAATTAACGTTATTTATAGTAGATTAGTAACAATTAACTAATATGTTTTTTCCACCAACAATTAAAACAAAGATCAAACATTTCCATAAGGTATTGATAATTGAATCATCATTATCGTCGTCATTGATTGTTTATAAAGGGTGTTTCAGAAGTAGAGAGACAACTCAAATCGTTATTATCCATCATCTGTTGCAGCTAACAAATTGTAAATTTCACATTAAAAAGGTACGAGTTTAAATTACACTTTGAGCTTTCAATCATTCAAATTGATAAATGGCTATTTTATTTTACGCCATTTTGTCTTGATGTCGAACGAAAGTTTTGCCAGAGATTTTCGCTATTTATGATATTTTATTCATAATTATGATGAAATCTTGGAACTTTTTTTGTGTAAAATATTGAGTTCTACATTTCTTTAATATTTTACCAAAAAATTTCAATCAGTCAAGCCTAAGGCTAATTATTTAGTTTATCTGTGAATTGAAATGATAAATTTTTCTATGGGCTTCGATTGACCATCGATTTGGCGAAAACTTTTATGTCGTAGCTCGTTTACGACACGTTTTTCGGACATAATACAATATAAGGTGATGAAAATTTTATATTAATAGAAAGCTCTAGTTTCAAACTTGATAATGTTTCTGAGAAAATCTGTTGAGTTAAATTGTCTCTTTACTTCTGAAACACCATTTAATTAACTTTTTTGCTTGATAACCTGATTTGGATTAGATTGATTGTATAGACAAAGGTAATTTATTTAATTGTTTTTTCAATTTTTCTCTAATTAACCTTAATCAGCTACGGATTAATCTGGGATTGTTATGGTGGTAATTTGTTCAATGTTGATATTGAATTGTTACAATTTCTGACCGGAATTTGGATTAACTATTATCCTGGTGGGACAAAGTACATTTTACTTCACGAACTACCCTGGATTCTTAGGGCCATTTACCGTTTAGCCCGTTCATGGATACCTGACAATTTACGTGAACAAATTTGTTTCGCCTCGAAAAATGATATTGGCTCATTTATTGGTACCAAACAATTACCTGATTATTTACG
Source organism: Panonychus citri (assembly GCF_014898815.1). Lineage (NCBI taxonomy): Eukaryota > Metazoa > Arthropoda > Arachnida > Trombidiformes > Tetranychidae > Panonychus > Panonychus citri. The sequence goes on along the minus strand of NW_026515428.1, from coordinate 762,890 downwards.
TGGCGAGTGTAAGGTTAACTATAAGAAAGCACCTCAGGTTTGTCAGCCCATGAAAAAGTTCATAGAAAATGAAATAATTGAATCTGAAGGAGGTAAAAAGTTTCTTGATCATTATAAATCTTACCTGGAGACGCCGTTCAAAGTTTGATTTACTCAATTCAAATAAACCATATCATCATTGATTAACAATTGAATGGAACGATGGCAGCTACAATTTTCTTATTATGATTTAATTTAATGTTGTTTAATCTACTAACTGCCTGAATGAATTAGTAATAAAATAAAAACCAACAGTTGATAAGTGTTGTAAATCCAACAACAATTGATTTCTTGATTTGATAAATTTTCTTTCCTACAATTTACAAGCAACAACAACAAGATGAGATTAAGAAAATTCAACATTGACGCTGGATTCTTAACCTGATTATCTTGATTAGCGCAACAATCGGTTGTATCTATCAGACCATTTTGGTTACCGCCGTTTACCTTGAGCAACAAGTGATAACCGATATACAAGTGTGATATATGTATTAATAAGAATTCAATTCTCGTAAGAGTATCATGTTTACTTTAACCCCACGGGTAACTTATGGGCCCATCGAGATAAGTGCCCATAAGTTTTTCATTGAATACAAAGGTTTCGAGGCGAACCTTTTACCTTCACCTTATACAACCAATTGTAAAAATTATTCGCAAGTTGGTTTCAAGTCACAAGCTCACGCACTTGAAACTTGTCGCAACAACGTTTCCCTTGAGCGCTTTGGCTGTGGATTTTATTCCGATGTGATGCCAACAGGTTCCAATGCAAAACTGGCCACTTCCGATTATTATCTCAACTATGATGATCCAAAACGGCGAAAGTTAATCAATGAAATTTACGATAATTGTAGTAAAATTTACCCGGAACCCGATTGTAAGCAGAAATATAAAGTTAATACACATTTGTTTTGTTTTCTCAATTGCTTGTCACTTGATGATTGATAATAATCTAGGTTGATTTACTAATTATGATAACAATTAGTGTATTAAAATACAATATTTAGTATTAGATTTGCCTTTTGGTTTATTAATTGTTAGCTTTAGACTTGTATTGTGTGTGTCTATCTGTTAATTGTTGTTGATTATGATGATGATGATGTTGCCTCTTTATTGTATTGTGAAAACTTAATTGTCAATCTAATCATGTGATGGATTAATTTTTATGACTTTATCAATTTTTTCCCCGTCAACAATTAAAAAATTCCGTGAGGTATTATAATTGAATCAACATCATCGGAATCATTAACTTTGTGCATGGTAACCTGATAGTGAGTAGATAAATCAATGAGTTTCCATTGGATAACGATAGTTATAACGGGGATAGGCTGATGTAAAAAAATATTTTATGAGAGAGATAATAAGTGAGTGAGTGAGTGAGAGAGAGAGAATAGTTGAGAGAGCTACTCGGGTATATAAGGAAGGTTGTTGAGCAGTTATAATTTTTTTTACTTCGTTTTCTCTTCTTTAATAAAATCATTATTATCATCATCATCATCATCTCTCTCTCTCTCTCTCTCTCTCTCTTTCACTCACTCACTCACTCACTCACTCACTCTCTCTCCTTCTCTCTCGGACTCTCATTCCTAAATGGCGCTCTCAACCACTGGTATTCGTGTCTCCGTTATTGTAAAAGCACCACCTTCACACTTTTTCCCACCCTCTTGTAATATTAATAATAACTTAACCTCCGCCTCATCCTCATCTTTTTCTTCCCCCTCTCTAGCTCACTCATCATCGTCATCATCATCATTATCACCTTCTTCTTCTCGTCGTCTTCGATCATCATTATTATCTTCATCTAATTGTTCTGATTATGATAGAGGCGTGTCAGATGAAATATCAATGATGAAACGTAATGATAATCTAAGATCGCGACGAAAACGAAGGGGATTGATGATGGGACGAGGTGGAGTTATCGGTTATCACGTTATATCAACAGATAACAATTATGATTATTTGGTGAGGGGAAAAAATTCTCATCATGAATATGATGTTGAGTATGATGATGAAGATGATTACGATGATGATAATGATTGTAAACTTGTTGTTGACCCGATAGCCTATGATGTTCACTCTGATCAGGCTTTAGACTTGGTAATTAAACGTAAACGACATTCATCTTCATCTAATAGTAGCAACAATCATCATCCTCATCATATTTCATCATCTTCTGGTTCAGCATCGTCATCATCTAAACGACCTCGTCCAAATCACCAGCTGATAACTCATTTCTCAGATGATGAAGTTCATGAAGAGGAAGATTATTTCGGAGACGATTTTGATGAATATGACCCAAGAAGTAACCTAATGAACGACCATAATCATCGTTCATCATCTTCATCTTCATTTTTATCATCAACATTTCCAAATATTCACCATAATTCACCTTCTTCTATGAATCATCATCATAACTACCATCATGATGATCATCAACTTAATCAAGTTCTAACCAGTGATCATGCTAATCCATTGTTACTTTTGAAACCTCCTTCATCACCTTTACCACCTCCACCACCACCACCGCAACCTCATCATCAACAATCATCAACAATTTTGAACAATCAATTCAATAACCATCATCGAAATCAATTTAATAACAATTATAATACTTACTCATCTGGAAATCATTTCTATTCAAATTATAATCAAAATTTAACTAATCATTATAATCATCATCCTGTTAATCAACAATATCACCATTTTAATCAATCGTTTGAACCAAGTTTCAGTTTAAGTGATCTAATTGCTGATTCATCTTCACAATCGTCTAATTGTTCAACAAATTCATCTAATTTCTTTAATTCCAATTTCTGTTCAAATTCTTTTGGCTTATATAATTTACCTACAGATATAAACAATCAAACAATTAACACTAATAGCCAACAGCATAATCAACAAATAACATCATCATTACATCAAAATCAACAAAATTCAAGTAATTATCAAAATAATAATCAACTAGTAAATCAACATCAACAACAATCAAATCAAAGTCAATCAAATTTCACAAATTCATTAGCAAACAATAATATTAGCAGTGGTAACAATCAACAACAACCAATTGATTCAAACTCAAATTTTCTACAATTTTTAACATCTCGAAAAATTGTTGATACTAAATTAAACAATCACCATAATCATAATCATTACCCCCACCAACATCAGCAATTAGATACTAATTCAACGACAACAACTGATAATAATAATCACAATTGTAATGAATCAACTTTGGACTTGTTACAATCACAATTCATCAATAAATCACAAGCAATTAAACCTCAATCATTGTCGTCCTCGTCCTCTTCATCCTCGTCATCCTCATCATCATCATCCTCATCTACCTCCTCTCAACAAACTAATAATAATAATATGATTAAGGAAAGTCAATTAATTTATAAACCACCTTTAGGATCAACTAATTATCAACCTCAACAATCAATTCAAAAGAAAAAAACTCAACCCGTTGACGGTTCAATTCGTCGTCGAACCTACAAATGTACCTACGAATCTTGTACAAAAACTTATTACAAAAGTTCACATCTCAAAGCCCATATACGAACTCATACAGGTAAGAAACTTGAAACAAAAAACTCGTTAATCAATTTTATGATAATTCTAATCGATTGATAATACGAATCAAAGAGTAGTACTTCATTACTCTTTGATACGAATCTTTTTGGCTTTTTCCACTCAAAGTTACCGCTTTCGGTTTCATCTAATCAACTAATTGTTTCATTTTTTTTCTCCTTCTTCTTTAACCTATTAGGGGAAAAGCCGTTCATTTGTACTTGGGAAGGTTGTGATCGTCAATTTTCAAGATCTGATGAACTATCTCGACATAAACGAACCCACACCGGGGAGAAAAAGTTTGTTTGTTCAATTTGCTCGAGGCGATTTATGAGAAGTGACCATTTAACTAAACACGTTAAGCGACATTATGTACAATTAAATTCTAACACTGGTGCCAATTTAATTCCATCTCCTTGTGATAATTCCGATGTTAACTATGTTGATAATATAAAAAGAAATGTTTTAAAATAATAATAAGAATTAAAAAAAAACTCGAAAAAAAAATCAATCGAATCTCCAAAACTTTTTTTCCTCTTCTTTTTATCAAAATTTTACATTGTTAACTCAATTAGGTTAACCATTATCTCTCTCCTTTCCTATTGATTTAGTTAATGAACTACTTAAAATTATGGTTTAAGCAAAAATTAGTCAGACAATTACCGGTAGCTGATTGTTATTACGTTGGGAATTCAAATGGAGTTGAAAGAAAATTATTCAAAATTGACTCGATTATTTTGTGGATTTACCTTAATTGTTGATTCTTTAACTTGATCAGCTTGGTAAACATAAATTATTTTAAAACGAGAAAATTTTGATAATGATTTATACTAATTAACTATAAATTATTAGTTAAATGAATTGAATTTGGAGAGAAGAGAAAAAGTTTATTTAATTTAGTATTTATCTAAATCAAACAAACTTTCGATAAGTTAACAAAGAATATTTAACTTAGGATAAAGATAACCAATCAATTTAGCTTCTCATATTTTTGATTGTTTTTCATTCTCAAAAGTGATCAATTACTTTTGTGGAATCGATTTTTTATTTTTCCATTTTTTCATCTCGCGATTCAAATTTGGCGCCTTTTTCCAAAGATCGGGTCCCAAGTTCAACTTTCTTGGATTCGAATACCAGTTGGTTACATTTGTTTATCAATTTCGTTTCCATGACAACAGTTGAATTATTATTGAAATTTTTTGTTCTTATTTTCGTTTTTTTGTTTTTATTATTCTTTATTGTTCTGATCATAATTTGTTTTGCTCTTAAATTGTCGTAAATTGTCCATTTATCGTTAATATACACCTATTGATGAATATCAGTTGATCGCCTTGAAAGAAAATTTTTCGTTTTCGATTAATTTCTCTGTGGATTTTTTTTACTTTCATTCTGCTTTTTTTTCATCATCTTCACCTTGACCAGTGATTTTTGATTTTCTGAATTTTCTTGCCTTTTCGCTTCTTTTTTATTGTGTGTGTTCAATAATTCAATTCATTTAAAACTCTACTTGAGACTATCTATTGGTTTCTATTCAATTGTTTACTCTAAACTCGGTGAAAGAGAGAAAGAGAGAGAGAGAGAGAGAGAGAGAGATTCGGAAGCAAAGAGACAACAGTTTCTACGGGGAATCCTTGGAATTGGTATTGATTCATTTAGTGACAAGCAAATTGCTATCAAATTGATTTGGTTACCAAGTAACTTTCTAAACAATGGGTTTAAATGATGGTATTAGTAATAAAAAAAGTAACACCGATCTGGACGATGAAGGAGGTGTTAGTGTTGGTGAAATTGGTGTAACAACAATTGGATCAACAGTTGGTGGTGTCGATGATAATGATGATCTTACCAATTTAACTTGGCTTCAAGATCGTAACCTATTGAAAAGTATGACCTCAGTGACCAGTAGCGGAGATAAAGGAGGAGGTAAAGGAAGAGATGGAGGTGGATTAAGTGATTTACTTGATGATCATTTTGGAACAGATGATTCAGATTCTGATGATGCTTGTGGAGATACTTTTACCAGTAAAGATAATATTGTTCATTTTATCAAAGAAGAAAATGAAAATGTTTATCCTGATGATGTTTGCTCTTCACCAGAAGATGAAAGTTGTTCAATTAACAAAGATGATGGTTCAAATCTTCCCTGTTCAGTTCCACCGGTGCCATATAATCCTAAAATTCACATTCACGCTAAGCCACCCTACTCATTTAGCTCCCTTATTTTCATGGCAATCGAATCATCCTCATCAAAAGCATTACCTGTTAAGGATATTTATGCATGGATAGTTGAACATTTTCCATATTATCAAAACTCTCCCAGTGGTTGGAAAAATACTGTTCGACATAATCTTTCATTAAACAAATGTTTCAAAAAACTGGACAAAGGAAAAGACGAACTTGTTCCCGTAAGCGATTGACTAACTTATAAAGAAAAAAAGAAAAGCTAAAAAAAAGAAAAGCAAACCAAATCGAATCGAATCAATTTTCTCTTTCGTTAGATAATGATGATAATATTATTTTCTCTTCTTTCCATCATTTAGATTGTTGGTAAAGGTTCCCTTTGGTGTGTCGACCCCGATCTAAGGCCTAATTTACTACAAGCTGTCCGACGAACTCCAGCTCACATCTATCCTTATATGTCAACAGCTAAAACGAACTTTAAAATAACACCAATCAATGAGCTGACCTCTTCTAAAAATCGAGGCTTAAAGTAAGCAATCAACATCAATTTGAAGTTGAAAATTTACATTAACAAATTCATCTTACAACGTTGCATCTAACTAACTAAGTTTAACTTTGGATATCTTGATCCAGTTTGTAAGATTTATCAATTAACTGTAAATTATTTGTTTCTCTCTCTCTCGTTCAATTGTAGTGACTCTCGGAAGATTTTAACTTTTGACCAAATACCTCAAATTGGAAACTCACCTTTGTTGGGCAAAAGATTATTGATTCCAATTATAAATCGAGGTTAGTCTTGAATCTACAAAATTGTGGTTTCCATGTCACCAATCGATTCGTTTTTCTACATCGTTAATTGTTTGGCTATTCCTATTACCTTAATCCAATTCTCCCTCTTTTTTCACTAGGCTACCATAGTTTCTCACTTGCTCACTCACCTTTCCCATCTACCGAATGTTACCTTTCTCCCGCTCTCTCTCTCTCTCTCTCTCTCTCTACATTTTTTTTCACAAACATAGAGACGGATCTTCACAACTGAAAATGTTTCACAACCAAAAAGACTCGTTTCTATGTTGTTTCCCAAATTTAATATAATCTTTTTTTGTTTTGATTATCAGATTGTCAAACTAATAACATCAAATTATATTTGGTTACTTACTTATCTTCTTCACTTTCTCTCTCTCTTTTTCTCCCACTCCTTCCATTACCATCTTCCTAAAACAGAATCTGAAGAAGCTGATGCCGCTCAATCGATGTTAACCTTAACTCGTTACAATTCAGAAGAGAGCAGATCTTTAATCACTGATGTAAAAAGGTATCAATCTAAAATTATCAAGATAATTTTTTTTTCTAATCATGGCAAATCCGAAAGATATTAATTATTATTTTCTCTTTGATTTTTATTATTATTTTTTTCTGCTCCAACAGTGAACCATCAGATAAAACTCTTGATGATAATGATGATGATAATTCAACAATCTACAATAATCCAACTGATGATCATAACTATTTCAGCCGATCTAATGAATCAAAGAAACAGAATACTAAATTATTAAATGAAGCTCAAAAATCAATCAACTCAGAAACAACAAGCACCACAAAATTAACAACAACACCATCAATAATCAATCCAATAATTAGAGTAATACCAACACCACCAACATCCCTGACAATACAAAAGCAAAACCAATCAACAACTGAATCTAACAATTTAACGGAAAAAGTACCAATTAACACTGAAAATAACAATAACAATAATAATAATGGCAGAAAAAGTCGAGGAAGCGTTTTAATGAAAAGAAAAGTTGATGTTAATGATGAGGATGGACTCAAAGGAGCTCAAGCCTTACTTAATCTGGCAACTCGAGGATTAGAAGTAAAAACAAAAGATGATAAAACCAATCAACTTGCACCAACAATACACCAACAACAATCAACAACGATAACATTACCACTTTCACCACCATCCTCAGTGAAAAATATAATTGATAATGTAACAAAAAATTCAGTGGATATCAATTCAATTGGAATGATAAAAAAACGCCGAGAACGAAGCCAAGATTAACCTTAATCCCTGAAAACCTTTGGACAACAACAACTATAACAAATCCCTCATTTAAGAAAAAAATATAAATATATTATTATAAATATTGTTTTTGTTTCATGAATTCAACATGTTGATTCATGAGTTTTTTTTATATTTCAAAAGACTCAAACTTATCATGAAAGAAGAAGGAAAAAAACAAGGAAAAGTAAAAAAAAGAGGAATATATATATATATATAGAAATCATTTCTTTCGAGTCAACCACATCATCGTCATCATTATCATCATCATCATCATCAATAACAACAACAACAACACCTCCACACCATGACTTGTATCATTTGGCCTGAATTTGAGGTTTTGTTTTCCTTATTCAACTTATTATAAACAAACAAAAACACTTTTTCTTATACGATGATGATAATGATTTCCAACGATATCGTTAAACTTTAAATCGAACAAAAAAAAAGACAAAACATGTAAATATGACATGTCTTTTCTCTTCTTCAGCGTTTTTTGTTGTCTTCATCTTCATCTTGATCATCATTCTATTCATCATCTTCACCTTTCACCTTTGTTTTCTTCTTCTTCTTCATCATCAACTTCGCAATAAAAAGCAAACAGAAAATCTCAAACTTGGTACAAGATATGAAAAGAAACAGGAAAAGATTAACAATTATAAAATGGAAAATACAACAAAGACAATTAATTAAACAGTTGTAATAAAAGCTAACTGTAAACAAAAAGGATAATATTACCTGAAAAGAGAGAGAGTTAATTGTTGGCCATAATTTTTACAAAAGAGAAAAACAAAAAAGTTTTATGCAAAAAGAAAACAAGAGATTTCCAATCTGATTGGATTTTCCTTGGAAAATTTAATTTACTCGGAATGAATAGAAAAGGAAAAAAACATTTATTGTTATTATCAATTACCAATCAGAAAAAGAGATTAGTGATTAAACTAATCACAATTAAAGAGAGAAAAGGTAATAAACAAGTGAAAAGTTAAAATCTAAACTTTATCGTTTCGCTTAATTGTTTCATCTTTTTACCTTGTCAGAAATGGAAACACAATTAACTAGAATTTAATTTTACCTCATCGATTGTTGAATGGAAACAATCAAAACATCAACATTTCTGACACACTGACTTTGTTTCTCATAATTAATGAGCAAATTAATTATAAACTTTTCCATAATCATAACTGTTGCCAGAAAAAGAGAGTGAGACTGATTGTAATTTTTTGTTTTCCTTTCCCATTCAAACAATCAAACAGGAAGAATAACAATTAACAGTTTCAAAACATGAATGAAAGTTGAGTATTTACAATAGTGATTTGTTTTGGTTTTTTTTGTAAAAGAAAAAAAGTTGATCAATTTTTTTTTAATTAACTTTAAATGGAGGAAGAAAAACACAAAAAAAAAACATCGAAAAGAAAAACACAAAATATCGAAAGAGAAAAATATAATAGATAAGTTTATATATCTTCTTCCTTTTTTCAGTGTCTCAATATCCCAGTGGTGGTTGGTGATAAATCTGACGAAGCGTTAAATATTGTTGGTGAATCAATTGATGATTTGTAACTATTAACACTTAATTCAAGTGCCTCGGACGATGAAAGATCAAGAGGTTTCATTGGAACGTAACCATCATCCTGCATCTCGTCATTATCGTAATAGGAACCTGGTGAGGTGAGTGAATGTGATTGGGAAGATTGACCACTGGAGTGGCTTGAGCAACCATTACTGCCCCCGTTAATTGGTATTCCTATTGGTATGGGCTGAGGATTACTCATCCCGCCGCCGATTGTATTTTCCCGGCTTATCCGACGTCCTCTAAATGAAATGGGTCGACAACATTCACTGGTAGATGCACTTCTTGGTCGCAATGTTGTTTCCGAATCATAGACTGAATGGTGAATTGGTGTTCTAATAATAAAAAAGAGGGAAAAATGATACACATAGAAAAAGAGAATTAGTGAGAGGAAAATATTACAGTGAGAGAGAGAGAGAGAGAGAAAAAAAAAGAGATAAAGAGGAAAACGAACAAACAAAATTCAATGTCATATTATTACAATAATAGAAAGTATAATAATAATGATAATAATAATAACATGGTTGTATTTTCTTTACCACAATAACAACAACAACAGAAAAAAAAATGGTTTATTTAAAGGTCGATTGCATTTCAATGCCAATCTAGTCATTGAACTTGTTTACATCAAGTTGGTATGATGAGTAAAGTTAATTAAAGTAAAATCTGAGGCTAGTTAACCATCATCGACTAATTGGTTAGCAATTAGCAGATTTTCATCTTCTCTTACAATGTTAGTATATCAGAATAAATTACTTTTGTCTAGTAAACAAGAGATCATCTTCATCTCTCTTTCTCTTGCTCTCTCTCTCTCTCTTCTTTCTGATGAAAGTCTAGATTTACTCGTTTTCCCATGAAGATCATCATCATCTTCATGATCATGGTGATAATGATGTTTATCATGATAATCTTAATAAGCTTTTTTTTCTCTATCTCTGTCTTCTTTAAGGTTTCAATTTTGTTCTTGTTGATTGACTTTTTTTTTCTCTCTCTCTCTCTTCTTACAACTCGATTGACAAGCTTACCTTAGATTTTGAAGTGATCCATTGGTTGAGACCTTATTTAATGTGAATGTTGGTTGGTAGTCAATTACTCTTAATATGGATTCATGGATATCATGGGTTGTTGCTCCATCGTCCGTTAACATGCACAAATTACCCGCTCCAATAGCAGCTCCACGTCCAAGTTCAACGATGAAATATTTTTTATTATGACTGAAACGACGAACACAGGAAAGTGGTAACTCATGAAGGATTGGTTCAAGTTCATTTGGTGCAACCTTGACAAGGTGTAACTTTTTATCATTGGTTAGACAAAGTCTATAAGTTCCGGTTAAATTTTCTCTCTCAGTATTTTGATTCTTGGGTAGGGTTACCTGCCATACTCTTTGATAACGTGATGATTTAAGGTGTATTTCGGTTAATTCAATTAGAAGGGTAAACCAATCAAGTAAATTTCTTTCATCATCAAAATAGAAAGTGTAACAATCTTCCTTTGTAAAGATGAACATTATATGATCAGTTTCTTTGGTTCCATGTTTCCGGCTTATATTGAAACAATCTTTAAGTATAATGGAAGCCTTACAAGGTGACCCAGAGCGAAATTTTCTTTCACTTTCATAATACTCTAATCGAGCTGGTGGTTTACCGTTTTCACTGCCATTGGAAGGGAAAATTGTGCTGCTTATTGGTGATGTTAATGATGTTATTGTTGTTGTTGTTGCTGCTGAAATCGGTGTTGGTGAATGTAGAACAAAAAATCTTTCCTTTATTGATTTAGTTCGCTTATATTTAAGTAAACACGCTTTTAAAATGAATGGCATTAAGGTGGCAGGAGATGGAAAAATACTCACTCACAAACAAACAAAAATCCACTCACAAAGAGATAGAGAGAGAAAGAGGGAAAATATATAAGAAGAACACTAAGAGAATAGAATTAAATTAATTGGAGAAGAAGATTCTTTTTCTCTTTGATTTTGTTGTTGTTTTCTAAGAATAAACCAAAAAAAAGGAAAACTTTTCTTTCCACCCTGTAAAAATAAGAGAACCAGACAGAAGAAAAACGATGATGATGATGATGATGATGAGGAAGATGTTGTTGTTGTTGTTGTTTACGATTCGAAAAATATATAAATAATTGGATGAGAAGAAAAAAGAGGTGAATGAAAATAACACAACAGACACACCGAATCAATGACAGAAAGATTTAGAGGAAAAGAGTAATAAACAAGAAGAAGAAGGAGAAAAAGAAGAAAAAATTAACATCGAATAGAACAAAAAATCAACACGATTATCAAAAGAGATGAATGGAAAGAGAGAAAGGGAGACACAGACAAACACACATACACATTCACTGATAGAAAGTAAATGATGAAGATAAAGAGAGAGAGACGAGAAAAGAAAGAGGAAGATAAATTGCCCTGTATTATTAAAACTGTGAGAGAGTAAAAGTTGATAAATTATCAGATTAATTTTAACATGTTTAGTTAAAGTCCTTCCCTTTAACTGAAAAGCTCAATTGATACACAAAATTCATTTGTTTCCATGGTTACGCGCGAAAAGCGGCAAATTCAAACGGTCGACCGGTTCCAATTTCTTCTCAACAATTAAAACAAATTGCAATTGTGAATACAAATCTAAATAATCTTTAAGTGAAATGTCAAAAGTTAAATTAAGTTAATTAGTAAATTTACTATTCTCCCTTAATGTAATATGAAATGTTTTCATCTTTGAACAGCATGATGAAGATGAGCATGTTAATTGTTACCTTTTGTTTGTCTAAAGTTTTGTTTGATTATGTTAATTGTTGACGATTTTTGTTAAATGTAGTTTTACAATTAATTAATTGTATTGTTAAAATGTTCCAATTAACCTGTAATTTCAATTCTAATTGATATTCACAAGTAAACTTTTATTTCTCTCCCTTTTTTTCAAATTGTAATCAAATGTTCATAAATTATACTTTGTTTCCTTTTGTATTACAATGTAATCAGTTAATCACAATTAGTTGATTATTGTAGTATTATTAAAGATAAGTGTATGTATATATAAATAGACAAATGTAATAAATATAATTGTTACGTAGGCGAATGAAAAACTTTGGGATAAATTATTATCTCTCTTAATTGTTAATGGTAATGATTATAAGTATCAATTGATTTCTCTCTCAACTCTTTGGGTAAATAATAAATGTTTATCTAATATAAATCATTGATATTTTTATGCTTTACAATCGTAATTAGTTAATTCAGATAAGTAACAATTAACAGTCAAGTATCTATTTTGAAGATCATCACAATTTTCGGGAATCAATTGTTTCCTCATCAAACTGTTTCACTTTTCAAGCCAATCAATTATTAACCGGATAGGAAAAGGTAAACAAAATGGTTAATTTAATTGTCAAATCAAATTAATTTATTAGTTAATTGATTCGTTTACGGGGAAAAAAAGTATCGATTGATTGTCATTGATGTTTTTTTTTCTTCTTCTTCTTTGTTTAGATTGTTAGTTTTATATAAATAGAAAAAGAGATTTTTAAAATTCTCCTTGAAAACAAATTGTGATTAATCAACATGAGAACAATTTTAATCACAATTTGATTCCGTGTGTATGTTTAGTGTTTATTGTGTTTATGTCAGTGTTATTTTTGATTGATTAATTGATTTACCCATTGATTTAATTAGTGTGTAAAATGTTGTTAATTGTTTTTCAACTTTTTCCAAAGTTGATACGTGACAATTAACGATAATTACGTTTATTACATTGCATTTGATTAGTTATCAAATTGAGAAGATTATTTAATATGTTTAAGACAATAGGATAATCTTTAGATGGTGATAAGATTAAACTGTTAATTGTTAATTATCCTTTAGTATATTAGTAGTTGTAATTTTTTTCCCTTTTAACAATTAAGATTAATCTGTTCGCTCTTTGGGTCAAATTAGATAACAATCAATGGGTAATTAACGTTAATTAGTTTTTACAAGTTGAGCGATTTTCAATTTGCTTGTTCATATAATCATGTAAACACAATGGATCAACAATTAACCAAATTGTTTCTGTATTTGTGTTTGTTTGCTTTTCTTGGTAAAACCAGAGTTTTAAAAGTGATTAACAAATTGTCTTTATCAATAATTACAAGTCTAGTTTAGTTTTTCTTTACGAATCATTAATTGATAATACCAACCAAATTCAGGTAAAGATTGACAACCTTAAGGTTAATTGTAACTAATCAAAGACAATTTGTAACATCACAACAGGTGATGATTTTTTTATGGAAAATTATTCTTTTTCTATGATTTATCCTCGATTAAATCATATCCATCCTTTTGATTGAAAGGTTTCCAATTTTCAACACACCTCTTTTTGATGGATAGGAAGAGTGATGAAGAAAGTGAGAGAGAGAGTGAGAGTAGTAAGATTTCATCTTCTTGCCATTAAATCATCATAATTATTAGTATCCTTTTTGATAATCGTTAATTAAGTTCATTTTTTTGGCTTTGAAACGTAATCCGATATACCATAGGTATCTTTAAGTAATCGACAGGAATCAAGTCGATCCTTATATGGCATATAAACACCATGATCACCTTGGTAAACAAATGGTAATCTTAAAATCCAATAAGCTGATTGTGATAATTTAACAGGTTCCAAGTTGCCTGGTGAAAATATTGGACAAGGATTCGGTGCTGGTTGAACTCGAGGATTAAGAGTCACATGGACTGGAGCTTTTGGTGTAACGACATGAAGCCTCATTAATTGTCCATACAATAGTTTACCAGATCGACTACGAGCACAAATGAGAAAAAAGAAGTTGAAATTAAAAAGAAAGAGAAAAATCGATATCACCAGATTAAGAGAGAAAGAATAACATGAATGTATTAATATTTTCCTTTTTTTTCTTAATCTATCGAGAAAATTTTCCAGTAACAATTTACTAATTTACCTGCAAACACAAGGAATAAAAACTGGCATATCATTGGAAGCAATTAAATTAGCATTTTCCTTAACAATTCCCTTAGTGGCTTTCAGCACACTCGCTGGTTTTGATGACATGAATCGATGGCCCCTGGGGCATTCATATTCCACTCCGATAAAAATTTTAACAGTAAATTGAGTTCCATCTGATCAAACAAATTAACAAGCAAACATAAATTAGATTCAAGTTGGAGTATCAATAGAATCGATAAAAAAATGAAAATTGAATGAAAAATTAACGATTTTTGAGTTTACCTTTCAAAGTTTTTTTATTCTTAATTCCTGGAGGCCTTTTACCTTCCCATAGAGGCGGAAGTTGACCTGAATGTTCAAGTTTAACGGTGACATCCCATGGAAGCAGGAAATTGGTCCCCGAAATGAAGCCCGGTTGATCTTGAACTCCCATGTTGTGGGAGTAGAGGCTTGATGATCCTAAGCAAACCAAAGACCAGGATGAAAATTTTGGTAACAAACCGGGAGGGGATTGTGAATGTAACATCCCGGGAAGATATTCAATTGTCGAGTGTTGATTAAATATCGATGAATGTGGTGATCGATTATATTCTCGGATAATTAATTGGATATCTCGGCTTTTATCAACTCCTTCACCAATTTCATCATCATCATCATCATCATCTTCTTCTCCGTCATCTTCTTCATCGTCCCCAGTATTATTATTATCATTTGCTTCAGCAACACCTCCATTCGCAACATTATGATTAAGGGTATCACTTTTGGTCAGTTGACTGTTATTCTTACAATTATCTACATCATCGTAATCATCAACAGCTGATCCTCCGCTTTTAATTGAATTTGATTTTGTTTTCTCGTCATTGGTGGTCAGCAGTTTTTTCGGTGTTTCTGGACAAGGTGATTCTTGGCCTTTTACGGTTTCTTTAAGATCACCAATTCTCATCGGGTCAACTGATTTATCTCCACTTTGTCCCGTTTCTTTGCCGGAAGCACCGGTTCGTCTAAATGGTTCTAAACTTTGTTCACCAGCCATTGCCTGAGAGAGATCAGTTAAAGAGGCTTGTTCGGTTCCAGGTTGACTTTCAGGTTCAGTACCACTCGAATCAAGTTCAGCATCATCGTAACGATCAAAGAAACGGTTCAATTTAGCAGGTCTAATGTCGGCTGTACTTGGCTGGAAAACGGGAAACTCAACACGCTCCAAATGGTGACAATTACATTTACCAGAGAAAGTATTGTAGAAATCATGATTTGCTGATTTAACGGTAAACGGATCTTCCCGATTGGCCTGACGTCGACCACAGTCACAAGCTGAGGTAATTTTAACACCACTACAATGAGGCATAATTGGATAATTTGGATCAGTTTTGGAAAGTAAATCATCATAATGGTCATCATCTTCCGGTTTGGTCCGATGAACTGGATTAATACAATTGTTCCCAGTTAAACTGATTACTTCGCACATTTGTCGCCCATTATTCCAGAAGTTATCACATTCTTCCTTTAATTGTCGTAAATAATTGTACAAAGCAGGACCTCGAGATTGAACTGTGAAAAAGTGCATCGCTTGGGCCACTTTACGAACATGAAAATCTGATGTATAATGAGAAGGTAAACCTTCCTGATAGATGCTGAAAGCGATTGGTAATACCTTTGAACATCGACCCTCAGAAAATCGAGTATCAATGTCAAGTGAATTTCTCATCTGATTAAGCAATGGCAGCGAATCCTTGTATGGATCATCATCCAAATTGAAGAATAATTGATGTAACTTTTCAGTGACAAGAAAAAAATCTTCCACAACCGGAAGCTCGAAAACGGTAACCGCATTGTGCCGACCAACATTATCGTCAAATCCCTTAGTCAATGCAGTTGAAATGTGAGACCAAAGAAATTGATAAAATGTTTTACCACCATTAGATTCTTCATCGATGTCATTGATTTGCTTTTGGGAGCACAATTTAATCATAAGAGATTGTAAAAATTCATGAGAATCTCTGATTGTTGGATCTTGGGTTGAAATGTAAACAAAATCCGATTGATTACAAATGGCGAATAACGAGTTGGCACAAATATTGGTTATGATGCGACTTTTCCGCAAGAAACGGTAAATTTGATCTTCTAAGTGTTGCTCATAGATTCGTTTATTATTTGCGATAATTGGTGAATTTCTATAAGCTTCAAATACGAAAAGTACACGAGGTGAACAGGGACGACCACTGAAGACCCAATCATCGGAAATATTGGGAAAATCACGAAGAATCTCTGAGACTAACGGTGATGTTTTAATTCGAGTAATGTCCAGTAATCGAAATAATTGAAGGTAATTGAGATCAAAGTGTGGGGTTGGATTAACGATCACAACAATATGGGAAATGATAAACAGAAAGAGTAAAATCTTTGCTGTTTTAAAAGTAAAATCAGTGAAATTTTGAAAAATTCCCTAAAAGAAAACCAAAGAAAAAGAGTTAAAATTAAGATAATAAAAGCTATTTAAATGAATGAAGATTATTAAACGAAATAGGAAAAAATTATTCAAACCTTTGAAGCAAATTCATGATCCAATTTATTGGCTATATGAACGATAACATCGGTATCCAAAGGTGAGATTAGGTGTAAAAAGATGACCCGATTTCGTGAGTCAAAATATCCTTCAACATGACAAGTCTATTGTATAGATAATCAAGTAGATACGCTAATCCATTAATCATCAAGAGATACACACACATATAAATAAGAGACACGTCCGATTGATTTGAAATTTGACGACCTTTCGAAATGAAAATCAACCTACCGATTCATCAATTAATTGCTTATTATCACAAAATTTTCCTCTAAAGACATTCTTCCCAAGACAATCGTCAATTAACGTTGATTTACAAGCTCGAGCTCCGACAGATGATTTACCAATAATTGAGATGACACATACTTTATCCTTTCGAAAGTTTGGATAATTGGTTGATAGAAATTGGAAAGTATCTCTAGAAAAATAAAAGAGAAAAAGATTAAAAAATTAACAATAAATTGGTTTAGTAAAGTGTTACTTTAACAACAAACCTTAGACTATCTAAACTGGTTAAACTAAATTTACAATTAACATCTCCATTGAGTCCTGATGATTTGGAAATAAAATCGGGTGCCATTAACAGACCAAGAAGAGACGAAAAGAAAAGCCCAAAGTGTCCAACAAAAGAGAGATTAACCTTAATCCAAATCAAGAGAAAGAAAAACAATTGAAAAAACAAAACAAAAACGTTAGAATAGAAAACGATTGAGAAAAAGAAAATCCGATCCTACCAAACAACTAAACACAATCTTGTCAACTTTAACAAACAAAAAATTATCATTGTTAAAACAAAAGTATCACAAATTGTAGCAAGAAATGAAAAAAAACATAATTCCAACAATTAAATCAACAAAAAAAATTATTTCTTTTATATCTGGTGAACAAAAATATTACCAATGAGACAAGAAAACAATAAATTTGAGTCGCTCACAGATTCAGAACGAAAAGATAAACTACTTACCGATATATACCAACCTAAGAACAATTAAATTAGGTTAACAATCAAATGTAAGATTTAATCTATCACAAAGTAATTAATTGAATTAACAATTTAAAAAAAGACAAACAATTGAATTAAAAGTAAGAGAAAAAATCAAAATGATTGAAACAGTTGATTCTCAGTTCGCTTCCCCCTTAGCAACAAAAAGGGTAACATGTCAGTCGTTAAGGAGAAACGCGGGTAAATCAAAAAAGTAAATAAAAGAGAAAAAAATTTATAAAAGTTGAACAATTATAATTCTGGTGATTAATTATATCTAAAAAATCAATGAATCGTCTGTCGATGCGTTAATTTACAACCTTCATAGATAATTGTCCCAAAGAGAATCATAGAAACCAATAAAAGAGTTAAACCAGGAACCAAATGAGAATCATGAGAATTTGATTTTTTCTCAGAAAAATTAACTAATTAAAGACAGAGAGAGAGAGAGAAAAAAGTTAAACAATTAACAATCATTATTCTAATTAACAGCTTAATTCATAACCCATTTAACACCGTAACCAAATCAAACGTAAATTGTTTGAGATCTTAAATCATCATAATTGTAATTTAACAAAAAATGATCATCTAAATTGTCACGAAATGAAAAAAAAAACAAATTGAAACAATTAAGAAAATGGTATATATTATGAATTGTGAATATATAACAATTAAAGGACAATATCGATGAAGAAACATAAATGATTTATGATTTAGGGTTATCAAGAAATTAAGAAATCGAGAGAGAGAAAGTTAATTGTTGTTGAATTGAATATCTAAATTGTTGTTGCTGTAGTTGTTGATGATGATGTTTCTCTTTCAAAAAGGTTGATTAATTAGTGTTATAATTATTGGAATAAAGAAGATGATTAAAAGTTGATTGTTTGGATTACGAGTGTCAGGGTATGAATTTTTTTTCGGTTCATTACTTGGATCTGATTGCTTGTATTCAATTTCCGGATGAGCATGAGATGGATCATCATCATGATCGTGTCCATGGAGATCGCCATCAGCGGTAACCACATCGGAACGAGAATCATCATCGATGATTTCAACATCATCATTATCAACATCATCATCATCATCATCCTCATCTTCATCCAGGGAGTTATCAATATCTTTATCATCAGGTTTATCCTCAATTAATTTACCATCATCAGGAATTGCGATTAAATTGGTTGTTGGTTGTTCAATTGTTTCATTTAATTTCAAACCAACCAAAGGTGAACTAATCGATTCCTTAATTGTTAAAATAAAAAAAATAGAGACAATTAAGGTTACCGGTGATCCATTCATTTTTTCGTTTAATTTTCTCAATTTAATCCAAATTAGTTAATAGTCTCAATTTACTCGGTAAATAACTGATCCACTGATAAAATTAATTTAAACAACTAATTGTCCGATTGTCGTTAATCGTTAACTTATCACTTGTTAACTTAATTAACAGGATGTTACAGAAATTAATTGATTAAATATAAATGTAAAAGTATATAAATTGTTACCAACAATTGGATTTTATTTAGAACAAAAAGTTAAACAATACATAATCCTAGTTGTAATCGAAATAATTGAAGGTAATTGAGATCAAAGTGTGGGGTTGGATTAACGATCACAACAATATGGGAAATGATAAACAGAAAGAGTAAAATCTTTGCTGTTTTAAAAGTAAAATCAGTGAAATTTTGAAAAATTCCCTAAAAGAAAACCAAAGAAAAAGAGTTAAAATTAAGATAATAAAAGCTATTTAAATGAATGAAGATTATTAAACGAAATAGGAAAAAATTATTCAAACCTTTGAAGCAAATTCATGATCCAATTTATTGGCTATATGAACGATAACATCGGTATCCAAAGGTGAGATTAGGTGTAAAAAGATGACCCGATTTCGTGAGTCAAAATATCCTTCAACATGACAAGTCTATTGTATAGATAATCAAGTAGATACGCTAATCCATTAATCATCAAGAGATACACACACATATAAATAAGAGACACGTCCGATTGATTTGAAATTTGACGACCTTTCGAAATGAAAATCAACCTACCGATTCATCAATTAATTGCTTATTATCACAAAATTTTCCTCTAAAGACATTCTTCCCAAGACAATCGTCAATTAACGTTGATTTACAAGCTCGAGCTCCGACAGATGATTTACCAATAATTGAGATGACACATACTTTATCCTTTCGAAAGTTTGGATAATTGGTTGATAGAAATTGGAAAGTATCTCTAGAAAAATAAAAGAGAAAAAGATTAAAAAATTAACAATAAATTGGTTTAGTAAAGTGTTACTTTAACAACAAACCTTAGACTAAATTAAACTAAACTAAACTAAACTAAATTAAATTAAATTAAATTAAACTAAATTTACAATTTTCATCTCCATTGAGTCCTGATGATTTGGAAATAAAATCGGGTGCCATTAACAGACCAAGAAGAGACGAAAAGAAAAGCCCAAAGTGTCCAACAAAAGAGAGATTAACCTTAATCCAAATCAAGAGAAAGAAAAACAATTGAAAAAACGGTAAGGCTCAAGATATGTCCGTAAGCTCAACTTTTCTACTTTCAGCTGACGTTTTTTCGGCTTACGATTCGCGGCTTTCTAGGAAAATGATTTAATTTAATTGATTAGTCGATTAATTCAGCAATCTAAGATTATTTGACGCCTTGTGGGTATAGCGGGTACATGTTAGTCCACATTTAACAATGAAATAAAAGTGATTAGCGAAAGATGTGGCTAATCAGCTGTCGACAGCTAACATTACATTAATTGTGTGATAGTTTGATTGTCTCAGGCCCTCCGGGCCTTCCTTTGTCCATGGTGACCCTTAATAGTGAAAACCTAACCTAACTTAATTTAAACAAACACAATTAATTGAGAAATTCAGTTAACTTCCATATGTAGCTGTAATCGTAAGCCGAAAAAAAGTCAGCTGAAAGTAAAAAAGTTGAGCTTACGGACATATCTTGAGCCTTACCGAAAAAACAAATAAAAAACGTTAGAATAGAAAACGATTGAGAAAAAGAAAATCCGATCCTACCAAACAACTAAACACAATCTTGTCAACTTTAGGAGATAGAGAAAGAGTTAGAGGGCGAGAGATTGAGTTTGAGAGGGAGAAAAAAGAAAAAGAGTGAGAGAGAGAATGAGAGGGAGAGAGTGAAAGAGAAAGAGAGAAGTGAGAGGGATAGTGATTGTTAGAGGGAGAGGGAAAGTGAGAGGGAGAGTGAGAGAGAGGAGAGGGAGAGTGAGAGGGAGAGGAGAGGAGAGACAGAGTGAGAAAGAGATTGAGAGGGAGAGTGAGAGAGTGAGAGAGGAAGAATGAAAGAGAAAGAGGTAAATGAGAAGGAGAGAGAGAGAAGAGAGAGAGGAGAGGAGAGAGAGTGATAAATCGAATTAATTTATAAATCTTATTTTCCGATTGTCCGATCACAATTAAGAACATGATTTAAAAATTGTTTAGGGAGAGGGAGAGGGAGAGGGAGAAGAAGAAAAGGACAGAAAGAGTGAGAGGAGAGTGAGGGGGAAGAGGAGAGTGAGAAGGGAAGTGCCAGAGACAGCGAGAGGGATAGTGATCGTTAGAGGAAAGGGAGAGTGAAATGAAGAGTGAGATGAAGAGTGAGATGAAGAGTGATAAGAAGAGTGAGAGGAAGAGTGAGAGAAAGAGTGAGAGAAATAGTGAAAGGAGAAGCGAGAGGAAGAGTGAAAGAAAGAGTGTGATAGGGAGAAAGGAAAAAAAGAGTGAGAGAGACAAAGTGTGAGCGAGAGGGGAATGACAGAGAGAGATCGATTGGGAGAAAGAGAAAGAACGGAGAGCAGAAAAAAGAAAGAGAAAGAGAACGAGGAAGAGTGAGAGAGTGAGAGTGAGAGGGAGCGTGAGAGAGGAAGAATGAAAGAGAAAGAGGTAAATGAGAAGGAGAGTGAGAGAAAGAGGAAGAAAGAGAGAGTGAGAGGGAGAGTGAGAGGGAGAGTGAGAGAGAGAGGAAGAGGGAGAGTGAGAGGGAGAGTGAGAGGGAGAGTGAGAGGGAGAGTGAGAGAGAGAGTGAGAGAGAGAGTGAGAGAGAGAGTGAGAGAGAGAGTGAGAGGGAGGAAGAGGAAAAGGAAGAGGGAGAAGGAGAGGCAGAGTGAGAGGGAGAGTGAGAGTGAGACGGAGAGGAAGAGGGAGAAGAAGAGGAGGAGTGAGAGAGGAAGTGAGAGACAGAGTGAGAGGGAGAGTGAGAGAGAGAGTGAGAGTGAGACGGAGAGGAAGAGGATGAAGAAGAGGGAGAGTGAGAGGGAGAGGAAGAGAGAGGAAGAGGAAGAGGGAGAGTGAGAGAGGAGAGGGAGAGAGTGAAAGAGAAAGAGAGAAGTGAGAGGGATAGTGATTGTTAGAGGGAGAGGGAAAGTGAGAGGGGTGTAGAGTCAATTCCACAATCCCCTTAAAAGTAAATCTTAATCCTTTTGGGATAATCCTTTTGAAAGGTTGTTTAGCTTGAGAAAGGACAAGTTTTTACCAATTTTTATCAAATTTTTTGATATAAATAACTAATAAAAAGAGGTGAAAAGTTTGGTGATTGTCTGATTTGGTTTGGTTTGATTAGGTTAGGTTAGGTTTGGTTAGGTGTGAGATGTAAATCTAATTAATTTGATTTTAATGGCCCGGAGGGCCTCGAACTCTCAACCTAGCATTCAATATGAATGAATGGCCCGGAGGGCCCAGAATTCCTAACCTATTCAGCAGCAATACCTATGAACCTTAGAAAATTCAAATTTCTCTATTCAAATTTAGCTAAAGACAAAAGGATTAACTTCAATGTTTACTTAAAAGATTGTGGAATTGACTCCGAACCGTGAGAGGGAGAGTGAGAGAGAGGTTGAGTGTGAGAGGGACGAAGGGTGAGGGGAGAAGGACATGGAGATTTAGAGGGAGCGTGAGATAGAAAGAATGAAAGAGAAAGAGGTAAATGAGAAGGAGAGTGAGAAAGAGAGTGAGAGGGAGAGTGAGAGAGAGAGTGATAAATCGAATTAATTTATAAATCTTATTTTCCGATTGTCCGATCACAATTAAGAACATGATTTAAAAATTGTTTAGGGAGAGGGAGAGGGAGAGGGAGAAGAAGAAAAGGACAGAAAGAGGAGAGGAGAGGAGAGTGAGGGGAAGAGGAGAGGAGAAGGAAGTGCCAGAGACAGCGAGAGGATAGTGATCGTTAGAGGAAAGGGAGAGGAGAGGAAGAGTGAGATGAAGAGTGAGAGGAAGAGTGAGAGGAAGAGTGAGAGAAAGAGTGAGAGAAATAGTGAAAGGAGAAGCGAGAGGAAGAGTGAAAGAAAGAGTGTGATAGGGAGAAAGGAAAAAAAGAGTGAGAGAGACAAAGTGTGAGCGAGAGGGGAATGACAGAGAGAGATCGATTGGGAGAAAGAGAAAGAACGGAGAGCAGAAAAAAGAAAGAGAAAGAGAACGAGGAAGAGTGAGAGAGTGAGAGTGAGAGGGAGCGTGAGAGAGGAAGAATGAAAGAGAAAGAGGTAAATGAGAAGGAGAGTGAGAGAAAGAGGAAGAAAGAGAGAGTGAGAGGGAGAGTGAGAGGGAGAGTGAGAGAAAGAGGAAGAGAGAGAGTGAGAGGGAGAGTGAGAGGGAGAGTGAGAGGGAGAGTGAGAGGAGAGGAGAGTGAGAGGGAGAGTGAGAGGGAGGAAGAGGAAAAGGAAGAGGGAGAAGGAGAGGAAGAGGGAGAGTGAGAGACTGAGAGTGAGAGGGAGAGGAAGAGGGAGAAGAAAAGGGACAGTGAGAGAGGGAGAGTGAGATGGAGAGTGAGAGAGAGAGTGAGAGTGAGCGGGAGAGGGAGAAGAAAAGGGAGAGTGAGAGTGAGAGAACGAGTGAGAGGAAGAGTGAGAGGAAGAGTGAGAGGGAGAGTGAGAGAGAGTGAAAGGGAGAGTGAGAGGGAGAGTGAGAGGGAGAGTGAGAGGGAGAAAAAGACGGAGAGTGAGAGAGACAGAGTGAGAGAGAGTACATTGGATGAACATTTGATTTATTAAGAGGAACTGGAAAAAGGAAATAAGAAAAACAAAAGAGAATCAATTAGTTGGAACAATTTAAGCTCTTAAATTGTGAATTAAATTTAATTACCTGGATAATCATAAAGATTACGATCAGATTTACAATGTCTTGGTGTCCTTTTAACTGTTGCATAAGGAGTTTCCTCATTAATGATTAACTGATTACTATTAAGATGATTATTAACTTTAAGAGTTGAGGTTGATTGATGATGGTGATGATGCTGATGGTGATTAATTAATTGTTGTACCATTGGATCACTAATTATACCACTACCATTTCCATTTATTTGGACGGATGCATAAGGTGATGGGTAAACAATTAACGATTGATTATCTTGACCAGGAATTAATTGTTTGGCTCGAGTTTTTTCAAAATCATTTAAATTCATCTCATCATTAAGAACCAATTTATTTGGTGTTATATTGACCATTGGACTGGAGCCCAATTTACCGTTAATTTCAGGTGATCCTAAAGGACAAGAACAAGAGAATCAATTAAAAAAATCAAATGATAACAATTTACTAAACAACAAGTTGAGTATTTACTTGAATATAAAGATTGATCTGGAATCCGTTTGTTCATCATGATACAGATTAACACAATTACCGCAACAACGACCATTAATGATAAGATTAACGGTAAAAGGATTTCGAGTTCAAAAAATACTTGATAATATGATTGATTGTATGTTAGAGGTAGTAGCGGTCTCTCTGGGATTAGGATTAGAAAACAGGATACGATTAACAGGAGATTATAATACAATGTTTTATCTTCAATTAATGGATTTTTTATCTTTTATCTTTTACCTTTTTCCAGGAATGGATTGGTCATTAGGCCATAAACGGCATCCGTTGATCCGGCATCGGAAAATGCGGTCGATTTAAGATGATACCAAGTTTGCGGGTGAAGCCCATCGATCCAGATCGTCTTCTTGCCCATTAGAATCATATTGGAAACAATTGTCCACATTTTCTCCTTCTGGGTTTTATATTTTATCGAGAAATGTTTAATTGTACATCCACTCGATTTCCACGAAGTTAAATCAACTTCAATTGAAGTTGCATTAGTAAACGAGATGAAGTTTTCCTTGACCGGAGCAATTGGAACTTGAGAATTTGGATTTGCAATTGGAATTGAGAGATAATTTGAAAATCGATTCAGTGATCGATTCTCCCTCTATCACTGTCTCTCACTCTCCGTCTCACTCTTCCTCTCACTCTTCCTCTCACTCTCCGTCTCACTCTTCCTCTCCTTCTTCCTCTCACCTCCTCTCAACTCCCTCCTCTCACTCATTCTCACCTCCTCCTCTGTCTCACCTCCTCTTCCACATCTCCTCCTCTCACCTCCTCTCACCTTCCTCCTGCCTCACCTCCTCACTCCTCTTACCTCCCTCCTACTCCCTCTTCCTCTCCCTCTCACTCTGTCTCTCACTCTGTCTCTCACTCTGTCTCTCACTCTGTCTCTCACTCTGTCTCTCACTCTGTCTCTCACTCTGTCTCTGACTCTGTCTCTTACTCTGTCTCTCACTTTCACTCTCCTTCTTCTCTCGCCCTCTGCCTCACCTCCCTTCACCTCCTCTCACCTCACCTCCCTCACCTCACCTCCTCCTCACTCTCCTCCTCCTCACCTCACTCCTCTCCTCTCCTCTCCTCTCCTCTCCTCTCACTCTTCTTCTCCTCTTCCTCTCCTCAACTCTCCTCACTCACTCTTCCTCTCAGCTCCTCCTCTTCTCTCCTCTCTCTCTCCTCTCACTCTTCTTCCTCCTCTCTCTCATCTGTCTCTCATCCTCCTCTCCTCTTCTCTCTCCTCTCTCCTCTCTCCTCCTCACCTCTTCTCACCTCACCTCTCTTCCTCTCTCCTCCTCCTCACTCCTCTTCCTCCTCCTCCTCACCTCCTCCTCTTCCTCCTCTCTTCTCTCCTCACCTCTCTTTCCTCCTCCCTCTTCTCTCTCCTTCACCATCCTCTCCTCTCACCTCCTCACTCTTCCTCACCTCCTCTCACTCCTCCTCCTCACCTCCTCACTCACTCCTCCTCACCTCCTCCTCCTCCTCCTCACCTCCTCTCTCACCTCCTCCTCACCTCCTCCTCACTCTCCTCTCACCTCCTCCTCACCTGTCACCTCCTCCTCACCTCCTCCTCACTTCCTCTCACCACCTTCCTCCCTCCTCCTCACCTCTTCACCTCCCTCTTCTCCTCTCCTCCTCCTCACCTGTCTCACCTGTCTCACCTCTCCTCACCTGTCCTCACCTGTCTCCTCTGTCTCCTCACCTGTCTCTCCTGTCTCACTCCTCACCTCCTCTCCTTCACCTCCTCACTCCTCACCTCCTCTCACTCCTCCTCCTCCTCACTCACTCCTCTCTCCCTCCTCTCCTCACTCTTCCTCCTCTCCTCTCACCTCCTCACCACCTCCTCCTCACCTCCTCTCTCCTCTTCTCTCTCTCCTCATCCTTCCTCTCTCCTCCTCACTCTGTCTCCTCACCTCCTCCTCCTCCCTCTCTTCTCCTCACTCTCCTCACTCCTCTCCTCTCTTCCTCTCACCTCCTCTTCCTCCTCCTCCTCCTCACTCCTCCCTCCTCTTCCTCCTCCTCTCCTTCTCTTCCTCCCTCATCTCTTTCTCTCTCTTCTCCTCTCCTCTCCTCTCTCTCTCTTCCTCTCTCACCTCCTCTCACTCTCACCTCACTCTTCCTCCTCCTCACTCCTCACTCCTCCTCCTCCTCCTCACCTCCTCCTCCTCTCCTCCTCTCCTCACCTCCTCACCTCCTCCTCCTCTCACTCTCCTCCTCACTCTCCTCCTCACTTTCTCTCCTCACTCTCCTCCTTCACCACTTCCTCCTCACTTCTTCTTCACCACTCTTCCTTCCTCCTCTTCCTCTCCCTCTTTCTCTGTTGTTAAGGTAGAAAGGTGATAATCAATGTGCCAATGATAATCTATCATGTCAATTGTAATTAGTTAACGAGACAATCAAAACAAATAATTATATATAAATAAAAATCACTATGAGCTTCCGACAATTAATCTAATTGTCTTGTGTGAGAGGGAGAAGAAGAGGAAGTGAGAGGGAGAGGAAGAGGGAGAGGGAGAGGAAGAGGGAGAGGGAGAGTGAGAGTGAGAGGGAGAGGAAGAGGGAGAGTGAGAGGGAGAGGAAGAGGGAGAAGAAGAGGAAGAGGGAGAGTGAGAGTGAGAGACAGAGTGAGAGGAAGAGAGAGAAAGAGGGAGAGGAAGAGGGAGAGGGAGAGTGAGAGACAGAGTGAGAGGGAGAGTGAGAGGGAGAGTGAGAGGGAGAGTGAGAGGGAGAGTGAGAGGGAGAGTGAGAGGGAGAGGGAGAGCTAGAGAGAGAGGAAGAGTGAGAGTGAAAGGGAAAGTGAGAGGAAGAAGAGGGAGAAGAAGAGGGAGAGGAAGAGGGAGAGGAAGCGGGAGAGGAAGCGGGAGAGACAGAGTGAGAGGGAGAGGAAAAGGAAGAGGGAGAAGAAGAGGGAGAGGGAGAGGAAGAGGGAGAAGAAGAGGGAGAGGAAGAGGAAGAAGAAGAGTGAGAGGGAGAGGAAGAGGGAGAGGGAGAGTGAGAGACAGAGTGAGAGGGAGAAGAAGAGGGAGAGGGAGAGGGAGAGGAAGAGTGAGAGGGAGAGGAAGAGGGAGAGAAAGAGGGAGAAGAAGAGGGAGAGTGAGAGACAGAGTGAGAGGAAGAGAGAGAAAGAGGGAGAGGAAGAGGGAGAGGGAGAGTGAGAGACAGAGTGAGAGGGAGAGAAAGAGGGAGAGGGAGAGGAAGAGGGAGAAGAAAAGAAAGTAAGAGCGAGAGGGAAAGTGAGAGGGAGAGGAAGAGGGAGAAGAACAGGGAGAGTGAGAGGGATAAGGAAAGTGAGAGGGAGAGGAAGAGGGAGAAGAAGAGGGAGAAGAAGAGGGAGAGCTAGAGAGAGGAAGAGTGAGAGTGAAAGGGAGAGTTAGAGGGAGAGGAAGAGGGAGAAGAAGAGTGAGAGGGAGAGGGAGAGGAAGAGGGAGAGAAAGAGGGAGAAGAAGAGGGAGAGTGAGAGACAGAGGGAGAGAAAGAGAGAGAGGAAGAGTGAGAGTGAAAGGGAAAGTGAGAGGAAGAAGAGGGAGAAGAAGAGGGAGAGGAAGAGGGAGAGGAAGCGGGAGAGACAGAGTGAGAGACAGAGTGAGAGGGAGAGTGAGAAGAAGAGGGAGAGCTAGAGAGAGAGAGGAAGAGTGAGAGTGAAAGGGAAAGTGAGAGGAAGAAGAGGGAGAAGAAGAGGGAGAGGAAGAGGGAGAGGAAGCGGGAGAGACAGAGTGAGAGACAGAGTGAGAGGGAGAGTGAGAAGAAGAGTGAGAGGGAGAGGAAGAGGGAGAAGAAGAGGGAGAGTGAGAGGGATAAGGAAAGTGAGAGGGAGAGGAAGAGGGAGAGGGAGAGGAAGAGGGAGAGTGAGAGGAAGAGGAAGAGGAAGAGGAAGAGGGAGAAGAAGAGGGAGAGGAAGAGGAAGAGGAAGAGGAAGAGGGAGAAGAAAAGAAAGTAAGAGCGAGAGGGAAAGTGAGAGGGAGAGGAAGAGGGAGAAGAAGAGGGAGAGCTAGAGAGAGAGGAAGAGTGAAAGGGAGAGGAAGAGGGAGAGGAAGAGGAAGTGAGAGGAAGAAGAGGGAGAAGAAGAGGGAGAGTGAAAGTGAGAGACAGAGTGAGAGACAGAGTGAGAGGGAGAGGGAGAGGAAGAGGGAGAGGGAGAGTGAGAGGGAGAGTGAGAGGGAGAGTGAGAGGGAGAGGAAGAGGGAGAGTGAGAAGAAGAGTGAGAGGGAGAGGAAGAGGAAAAGGAAGAGGGAGAAGAAGAGGGAGAGGGAGAGGAAGAGGGAGAAGAAGAGGGAGAGTGAGAGGGATAAGGAAAGTGAGAGGAAGAGGGAGAGGAAGAGTGAGAGGGAGAGGGAGAGTGAGAGGGAGAGGAAGAGGGAGAGTGAGAGGGAGAGGAAGAGGAAGAGGAAGAGGAAGAGGAGGAAGAGGGAGAGTGAGAGTGAGAGACAGAGTGAGAGACAGAGTGAGAGACAGAGTGAGAGGGAGAGTGAGAAGAAGAGTGAGAGTGAGAGACAGAGTGAGAGACAGAGTGAGAGGGAGAGTGAGAGAGAGAAGAAGAGGGAGAGTGAAAGGGAGAGTGAGAGGGAGAGTGAGAGGGAGAGTGAGAGGGAGAGTGAGAGGGAGAGTGAGAGGGAGAGACAGAGTGAGACAGAGTGAGAGGGAGAGTGAGAGGGAGAGTGAGGAGAGGAGAGGAGAGTGAGAGGGAGAGTGAGAGGGAGAGTGAGAGGAGAGGAGAGTGAGAGGATTTTATCAAGATTTAAAATTATCCTATTAATATGAAATCCAATCAAGTAAAAGATAATTAATTTAATTAGACAGAAATTTAAATTTTTTTAATTCCACTTGAATCTGATGCAATTATATTTACACAATTTAGGTTCCAATTAGAATACACAAGACAATTAGATTAATTGTCGGAAGCTCATTGTGATTTTTATTCATATATAATTTGTTGTTTTGATTGTCTCGTTAACTAATTACAATTAACATGATAGATTATCATTGGCACATTGATTATCACCTTTCTACCTTAACAACAATTAGTTAATCATTTGAGTACATTGGATGAACATTTGATTTATTAAGAGGAACTGGAAAAAGGAAATAAGAAAAACAAAAGAGAATCAATTAGTTGAAACAATTTAAGCTCTTAAATTGTGAATTAAATTTAATTACCTGGATAATCATAAAGATTACGATCAGATTTACAATGTCTTGGTGTCCTTTTAACTGTTGCATAAGGAGTTTCCTCATTAATGATTAACTGATTACTATTAAGATGATTATTAACTTTAAGAGTTGAGGTTGATTGATGATGGTGATGATGCTGA
The DNA here is from genome assembly GCF_014898815.1 of Panonychus citri. NCBI lineage: Eukaryota > Metazoa > Arthropoda > Arachnida > Trombidiformes > Tetranychidae > Panonychus > Panonychus citri. The sequence goes on along the minus strand of NW_026515428.1, from coordinate 733,064 downwards.
TGGTGATTAATTAATTGTTGTACCATTGGATCACTAATTATACCACTACCATTTCCATTTATTTGGACGGATGCATAAGGTGATGGGTAAACAATTAACGATTGATTATCTTGACCAGGAATTAATTGTTTGGCTCGAGTTTTTTCAAAATCATTTAAATTCATCTCATCATTAAGAACCAATTTATTTGGTGTTATATTGACCATTGGACTGGAGCCCAATTTACCGTTAATTTCAGGTGATCCTAAAGGACAAGAACAAGAGAATCAATTAAAAAAATCAAATGATAACAATTTACTAAACAACAAGTTGAGTATTTACTTGAATATAAAGATTGATCTGGAATCCGTTTGTTCATCATGATACAGATTAACACAATTACCGCAACAACGACCATTAATGATAAGATTAACGGTAAAAGGATTTCGAGTTCAAAAAATACTTGATAATATGATTGATTGTATGTTAGAGGTAGTAGCGGTCTCTCTGGGATTAGGATTAGAAAACAGGATACGATTAACAGGAGATTATAATACAATGTTTTATCTTCAATTAATGGATTTTTTTATCTTTTATCTTTTACCTTTTTCCAGGAATGGATTGGTCATTAGGCCATAAACGGCATCCGTTGATCCGGCATCGGAAAATGCGGTCGATTTAAGATGATACCAAGTTTGCGGGTGAAGCCCATCGATCCAGATCGTCTTCTTGCCCATTAGAATCATATTGGAAACAATTGTCCACATTTTCTCCTTCTGGGTTTTATATTTTATCGAGAAATGTTTAATTGTACATCCACTCGATTTCCACGAAGTTAAATCAACTTCAATTGAAGTTGCATTAGTAAACGAGATGAAGTTTTCCTTGACCGGAGCAATTGGAACTTGAGAATTTGGATTTGCAATTGGAATTGAGAGATAATTTGAAAATCGATTCAGTTAATTGTTCTAATCTTCAAATGAGAATCATAATGATTACCTGATCCACTTGTTTTCACCTTAACTGGTTCCGTTGAATCGCCGACACCGATTGAATTAAATGCTCTTATTGTTATCTCATAATAGGTACCACAGAATAAACCATGAAGAGTATGATTATAATGACCTGAGGTGACTCGCTTTTCGAATACATCGTTTTTGGATGAAGACCCTCGTATGATGAACCCTTTAGATAAATGGAAAATTTGATCAGCTGATTTTAGAATAACAATTTTTCGGTAGAAGAAAAAAAATCAATTCTTTTTTTACCTGTGATCTGGTTTTCTTCAGATTCAACAATCCATTCCAAGGTGATTGATGAAAAGGTTACGGTGGTTGATTGAATTTTTGGTGGTTTCGGTGGATCTGTAATCAGTAAATCATCAATTAAATTATTGAAGAAGCAAAATCGTAACTGTAAACAATGATAACCATTTGATTAAGTCATTACAATTGATGAATGTTAATTAGATAAATTGATTTTATTTTCTGCTTTCTCTCTCTCTATTCTGTAGAATCGAGAGCCAAGAAAGTTGTTGGTTTCTGATATAAACGTTTATGATTGTTTGGGTAAATTAATTGTGAACAGAATTTACAATTTGTTTGTCTCTCAATCAAAAATTAATTCAATTAGATTGTTGTTGTTTTTTTCCCTTAATTTAATTGTAAATCTGTTTGAAGTGGTTTTTAAAGATTAGACAAACAATCAAATGCTAAGGGGAGAAATCAATGAAAATCTTTTAGTTTTTTCATTGAGGAAAATAAATAAAACAACTTGAGTCCTTCTCGGTGGTGGAAGAGGGAAGGTGGGAGTGGGAATGGGGGTGGGAGTTGAAGGATGTGAAATAATGTCCCTTTTTTATTGATTGAATCCTAATGATGAAAGGAAAAGATTTGTGTCCATCATCATCAACCTAAAGGTGAATCTTCATCTTACCTTTCAGATTTATACTATTAGAAGGAGGTTTTACCTTTTTATCATCTTCATCTCCATCCTCATCCTCATTACCATCATCATCTTTATCATTAACTCTCAAATTACTAACACACAGGTAACTCAATCTGATCGTTAACTCAGTTTCTTGGTAGTTTTTTTTGTTTCATTTTCGTGATGAAATTAAATCTTAATGATGACCAATCATCATGAAGGGAAATGATGATGACGATGACGATGATGATGATGGTGGAAATGTAAAAGAAAAGATGATAAAAAAAGCCTATCATCTTCATCCTCACCAACAACATGATCCAAATGATTTGAATCAACGTGATGAGCATTTCAAATCTAAATCCAGATAGGTTAACATTAATTGACCATTTAAAAGGTAATCCAATAAATTAATCAGACTGATTATAAACCTTTATTTGTACCAACAAGTTATTAATAATAAATTAACGGTAAATTTGTAATCATCATCATGATAATCATTTAGTATACAAAAAGTAATTGCAATTGATTGATAAGAATAAAAAAAACTAACTAAACAAACTAAGGAAACTAAATTGTCTTGTTGACAGTTGATTGTATATTCATTGATCTAATGTAATTTAATTTCTCATTCAAATCACTTGAGTTAATCAATTGTCATGCTTGTTGACAGTACAAGAAACAACAGTTACTCTGGATGATGATCAAATATATAAATAGATTGATAATAATATGGAAAAAAACAAAGTTTCAATTGTTATAAATTGTTGTCTCTCAATGTGATTTATTTGAAATTGTGAATGGATGAAGATGATAAAGTTCAGTCAACGATGTAAATTGATGATGATGAAGAGATTGAGGATATTTTCATGATGGGTGAGAAAATATAACATTTCCATGAGTTATAATGAAATAACTTTTCTACTTGAAGTTCTGTTGAACCCAAAGAGGGAGAGAGAAGAAAAAAAAATTTCAAGTTCGAAGTCAAAAAGTTCTAACAATCGATAATCGATATAAACTTTCACCTTAACATCTTAATTATTATTATTCTTTACCTTTTAATTGTTTATCAATTTACAGTAGAAAATCAAATTAATCAATTTCCCTTGTAACTAATCACTTTTCTAATCATTTTTTGATTAAACAATGCAAACAATTGGAAATTAATTTCTTCATATGTAAATATTATCATCGCAATAGTTGATATAATTAGAGAGAGAAAATAAAATCGATAATTTTTTTCATCATGATGATAAGTTTCCAGTATTGATCTTATATTAAATTGTCACTCTCTCGGTTTATCATCATGTTAATGATGAGCTTTTTTCGGGTAAATCAATAAATTTACATGAGAAGATGATTTAACTATTGTCGCGATTAGCTGATTAAGAATTATGAATTTGATGTAATCCTTGATAAGAGATAAACTCAATTGATAAAATATTCTTATATATGAGAGGATGAGGAAGTTTTTATTGGAAGAAAAAATTGAAATTCGAAATTCAGAAAATTTTTTCTCTCCGTATATTTGATGATAATTCTAGTAAATACTGTCAAGTTATTCAGAATCATGATGATGATGATTACTGAGAATTGATGATAAAGATGCAAAGGTAAAGTGTGATGATGAGATTCTCAGGTAAGATAAAAGGTGTAATACTTTTTACCTCTTTTTCCTTATCATCTTATCATCTTCTTCCTCTTACTTTTTTCACTTACTTTTCTGTGTAGTTACCTTTTTTTTCATCATCATCATGAAGTACAAGAGACACATTATCATGGATCTTGATGAAATAAAAACTTCATCTACAGTTTAACCATCAACATAATGATTTTCCAAGAGGGAAAAAAACATAAAGCTCAAGATGGAGATAAAGATGAAGATAAGGATGAAAGGGAGAGATCCTCAGGGTGGTAAGATGATCGAGATGATGGAAACCTTTACATTTCCAGTTCTCATTTGATTGATCTTGATGATGTCTCACTCAGGTAACTCAATGGAAAAGAGAGAGAGAGAGATAAAAGTTCATCATGTGAAGTGGGATGATAATGCAGATACATCATGATGAATGGTGGATTTCATGGTATATACAAATGAACTAATAGATTCATTCATTGGAATCATCATGAACTTTTTTTGTTACTTGGATGAATGAAAAAATCATAACAAAAAGTTTCAATTTGATTCATTTAATGAAATTATGATAATGATTGAAGTTGATTGTCAGTCTCAATAAGTTTAATAGTCAATCAAAATGTCAAATTTCATAAATAAATTAAATTGTCTTTGCAAAGTCAAGATGAGAATTGACATTCACCCACCACCGACACCTTCAACCTCATCCAATCCTCATGTCACTCCCAAATATCATGAGTATTATTTTTTATTATAACAATTGGAAATTTAACTTTTCAAATACTTTGAAACGTTTAAAATAATAACAATTTATCACAATTGAATCTGAGAAACTATTACAATAATATTATCCCATTGGTGGTTATATGGATATTGATTATCATATATTATTCAAGGATAATTCTGAAGATGTTGATGATGATAGAAGTTTTGAAAAAAAAGATGATCACAAAAAAAACAATAAGAGAAAAAATTTATCTCGATAAATGTTGATGTTTATTTTTACTTTGAAATTGTTTATTCAGTTTAAGATGTTTCAGTTTGATCATGTATGATGAGGAAGAAGATGAGGAAGATGAGGAAAAGATAGAGAGGGAGAGAGAGAGACCAAGAGATAAGTGAGAACGATATGATAAATCGTTTGAGAAGACACAAGATGAAGGAAGAGAAAATGATAGAAAAACGATCGATGATAATCATCATTTTTACTGTGAAGATAAGGATCAAGGAAGAGAGCAAAATGATGATAAGAAGAAAGAAGAAGATGACAAGAGAGAGAGAGAGAGAGAGAGAGAGAGAGAGAGAGTTAGAAGATGAAAGAGAGCAAAAAATTGTTGCCATAAGCATAGTTTTCATTGAATCTCTAATGGTTGACATGGGAACTTTCATCTTCTTCCTCATCCTTTGAGCATCTTTCTATTTGAGTATTAAAAATCACTTTTCCTCCTCATCCACTCCTTTCTGTTTTCCCACTCCACCCTCTTATCTTCCTCCTCATCTTCATTTTCATCTTCCTCTTCCTTTTCCTCTTCCAAAAATATATATTCAATCTTATCATTTACTGGTAACCCTTTTTTTACCGTTACTTTGAAAAGTAAACAAAAAGTTCAACATTTACTCATCATCAAAGTAATCATGTAATTAAAATATTAATATCCTATCATGATGACAATGATTATCTTTATCATCATAATGAAACAATTGTAATTACTTTAAAAACTCAAACCAAAATTATTAGTATGAAAAAAAGATAATCAATTTGAAAGTTTGAAATTGAATCTCAATTCAGATTTGATTACATGATATCGATTGAAACTTTTATGAAGAATTTAAATCTTATGTGATTATTTAATTAACCCTGATTTTAATTGAATCTATCAAGTTTCATTAATTGTAATTGACTTCTCTCTCTGGTCAACTTGATGGTCAACTTACCTTCATGATAAGTTTCAACGGTGATGGGATCGGATAAGATTCCAGGTCCTTTTGAATTGAAGGCTTGAACTACGATCTCATATTTGGTCTTACGAGCGAGATTGGATAATGTTATTTCTGGCCTGAAATCATCGGAAATCGTGATCGTTTTATAAATTGAAGCATCGCCCGAATCAACTGGACGATATCCAATATAATAGCCTTTGATTTTACCAAAACTGTAACGTGCCTCTGGACTCTGGTCAATTTATGAAGAGATTTATGAACAAACCAGAAAGAAAATGGATTAATTTGAGTTCGAACAGAAAAAAAAAGTTCTAACTTTGTAAACTTTTCGACATAAAAGATAAACTCGAGAGACAAAAAGACGATGATAACCGTTCAAGTGAAAGGTTAATAACATAAGATTGATACACATGAAGAAGATGAACCGGAAATTATTCCAAGATAATCTTTTAGAACAGTAAATTCGACTGGAGAAATTGGTGAGTTCTATTCGATAAATAATAAAAGAAGAAGAAGAAAAAAATTCTCTCTCCATCTTCAATTTCCTCTTATCATGTAAATATTTTCATAGAAATAAATTGTTTCCAAAGTTATAATAATCTTCACCCATGATAATTATCTCGAATCCTATTTTTCCAAGATAATAAGTAAACAATTAGAGTTAATTGTTGGCTTAAATTGACGGGAAAATAATCATCATTTAGATTTCCATGAGCAAACTAATCTGAATAATTGTCAGTTACATGAAAATCATCAATAAATTCAACAAGAATCAACCTTAATTACCAATAAGATGATAACAATAAATCAAATTTCCGTTTTCAAGTTTAGGTTATTATTTAAAGTTATCATCATTTTTCATTGTTAACATTTTACTTGACCATCAGCTGATGATGATAATAAGATATATATAAGATTAACTAACTGTGTGAAATTAATTTACATCATTAAAAGTATCATTTAGTTTTATCACTCCACCTTTGAGCCACCCATCAACCTTCAACCCTCCCTCTCTCTGGTCAGTGTATTAACCTTAATCGTCTTAACCAGAGGAGGTGGGAAAAGATTGAACCTCTTCCAAGACATTTATCACTCCCTGTGAATCAAAGCCACAGAGGAAGATGAATTCATCCCACCCCACCTTCATTTTCATCCTTTCAACTCACCATGAAGCCTGAAAAAAAAAGTTCTGAACATTTATCATCAAAAGCAATAACAATACAAAGACCTTGCGAGTTAATTCATTTGGAGTGAAAAATTTTTTTTCTCTTTCTTTTCTCATTAAAGTTAATCCAATATCTCTCCAAACAATTTGTTGATTAATCATCAAATAGACTTAGTGACATACTCATACACACTCATGATTTAATTCGTGATCTTAATCTACTATTACAATTAACTGTAAGTTTGATTGTGAAAAATTGGATTAACTTGATGTAAAAGAAAGTAAAAAGTTTCTCTTCCTCCTTCAATGGATTATAATTGAATGGATAAAGATGATTAATTAATGAAGTAAATTGAAGTTCACCCAATCAATTAGATTAATAGAAATGTTAACCAAATTAAGATAAATATATAAATCATTCAATTGATCAATGGTTTAATTTTCATCATTTCTCATCACTTGAAATTCATTATTGGATTAACTTGATGGCTTTTGGATTCCCTTTTGATGGCTTAAGGTTATAACTGTAAATCTTTACTCATTTACTAATCATCTGATTCATTGTTATTACCATTGATTATCTTCAAATTGAGTTTACAAAAAGTTTCATCTTGTGGTTCTCAATCATCCTCATGGTGATTAGTTTAATTCCCTCACCATGGAAATTAATCAATTTGATGAGAGAAACAAAAAAATTACATCCAAAGAATTGAGTGTCAAGAGTATTGATAGATAATCCCTTTAATCCGATAATACAAAAAGATTCCCTATTGATATTTATCCTCTTAATGAAAGTAAATTGATTGGTAACAATTAACATTCAAATTTAAAATTAACAAATTAAATTGTTCCCAATAAATAAATTAATTGTTAAAATATTCACTGGTTCCTATTAATCATAATTTCAGATTTAAATATTGTATTTACTGAGTATCAGAATTTTCAATGAAAATATCAACTTTTATATTCAGTTATCATGGAAACTAAATTATTCAACTTAATTCATGATTATCCTCATGAGTGAAATAATTTCATGTTATTTTTTTTTACCCACTCAACTTTTAACCAATAAGATAAATTTAATTTATGGTAATTTAAATCGTAATGGTTAATCAACAATTAACTTGTAGTTTTATATGATAACCAGGACAATTTAATATTCAATTTGAAAATTATTCAATTAGAAAAACTTTTTTTCTTTCTTGATAGTTGAAAGTTTTTTTTTTCGTTCGCGTTTTTTTTAATAGATCACAATTAACTTTTTCTCGCCTCGATTTTAGTTAATTAATTTGATTAACTTACATTCCAAGCAACTCGAATCTCTCTTGATGATATTGCATATCCTTTCAAATGCTCTGGTGGTTTATTGGGCACTAGAATATCAGAAAAGATTAAGAGATGAGATAAGTTAGAAAAAAAGTTCCATATCAATTTTTAAATTCAATCTCTCAGCATTGGAATATCTTATCATGATCAATATGTATTAATATCTTACTCTGAAGTTTTTTTTATTGTTAATCTCAACTCTATTTTATATATAAGTCAAGTTTTCTCAGTTGCCTCAGGCTATTCAACTTTCTTATGTATATGAGAAAAGAAAATTTTAATTTATTTTGATTAATTTGATTGTTTTTTCTTGTTCACTCGTAATTGTTGAGCTTTATAATTTAGTTAATCAAATTTAAGACAATTCTCCACTCAAAACAATTCCCAGTTCGAAAAAAGTTCAAATGTACTAAAAGGAAAAGTTCGAGAGTAAGAAGAGAAAAAAAAAAGTTTATCGTTTTAATTTCTTCCACTTGATAAATGTCCTAATCTTTAACTAACGAAAGTAAAATTAATGCCATTAATTAATGAGAAAGAGAGAGAGATGATTAAGCTCAGGTAATTAGTTGAGACCTTATGGAATACAGGGTGTGCTAAGGAATTGGAAAGTTCTGTTACCTTCTTCGTCCGTTTGAAATCGGACCAAATGACTTGGTTCACTTTGTCCAATCTCGTTAATCGCTGTAAGGCAAATGGTGTAATTGGTTAAAGGCACAAGGTCATTGATGGTCCAACTTGTTTCGCTATTGGGAATGGTCAGGTTTCGATTTTGTAGTCCAAGGAAGGCCACTTCATTCAAATGCTCCCGAAGGTAAATATGATATCTTTGAATTGGTGAGTTACCCGAAAACGGGGGTGACCAGGTTATTTTTACGCTTCGGCTTTTGACCTCAGTGGTTTTTATGTCATTAGGTGGGTCAGGTGATTCTGTACAATAAATATGAACCAATTAAAAGACTAATTAATGATATAATTTTTATTATTATTAGAAAAGTTTAATTGTTTATTGTGTCGTCTTGGTTAAATGCTTAATTAGTGGAAATTATTTTCACTTTATTGCTAATTAATTCATTGTACTGAGACAAGTAAGTAAATTATTATTAATATAATGAATGTCATTTAATTGTTTTTCAATTCAACCAGATGAATGAAATCAAATTTGATAATAATAATAATTAAAAAACAGCCAAACAATTAACACAGAGTAAAGTTGTTAATCATGTGAACGTTTTTGATGAAAATAACTTTCAAAATAAGTTGTTCGTTTTAATTGTTGATGTTAAAGTAATTAAAACTGACACAAGTTAATCAGGGATCAACTTGTAATGTTGAGAAATGATTCAAATTGAGAAATTGAATTATTATATTGTAACATTATCGATACTCAATTTTGATTATCATGTAAAGATGAAGATGATGTTTGTTTACATTGGATTTACTTTTCTTGGTGAATGTTTCTCATAATTTTGACTGAGGAGACTCAAAGGATTCTAATAGGATGGTACATGGGATGGAGATGAGAAGATGATGAAAATGGTGAATGATGAAGAGAGAGAGAGAGAGAGAGAGCGAGAATTCAAAGTTCTGACATCTTCAATTAGAAGTTTACTTTACGAAGAAAAAAAGAGGAACTCGAAAAATCATCTTCTCCATCTTCATCTTCATCATCTTCTTCTTCTTCTTTCCTTCCTAATTCATTTTCCATGGTGATGATTTTTCGTCTCTATGGTTACCAACAATTTCATCTTCATCTCTTAAAGTGCTCACATTTTGTTGGAAAACATTTGTTAACATTAACAAATTATCCCAACGTAATTATTTTCATTGGAAAGGATTAGAATTAAGATTAGGAAATAGTATTTTCTTTGCCACCATAATCCTTTTGTTTTTAATCCATTTGTAACCAGATTAACTGATTGTTGAACATTAAGTATCCTTCAGATGATGAGAAGGATTTTATCATTTGGATTGACCTTTTAACACATCCAATAATTTACCAACTCCATCATCATCATTGACACTTCAACTTATCAATATAATACCAAATATGATCTCATTCATAATAATAAACAACTCCGTTAATTTGATATCACAATTTAGCTAAACAACAAAAATCAAGTGATACATATTTACACCTACTAATCATTTTGACATGATGAGATTTCACAACAACAATTTGATTACTTAATTATTAATCTAATACATTGTTACTCATCATCCATCCACCAGAATCAATATCTTTGTGACATTTTCACTGGACATGGAAATCGTATAAAACAATCAGGGTTATATTCATTTGAGATAATCAATAATTACCATGAGGCTGATTCTGAACTGAATTAAAGATTATAATAAGAATCTAAGTTGATATCAATTGTTACCATGAAATTGAACTTGGTTGAATCATGGTTGAATTTTTTGTTTCTCTCTCGATCTGAAGCTCCAAATGAAAATGCAATCAAGAAATTGAGAAAACGGTAAAGTTTCATTTGATTGAACTTCATGATGATGATCATGTTTATGTATAAACTTGGAATTGGAAATGCGAATGAAAAGAAATGAAAATAGGAAAATATCATCTTCATTATCACATATTCCCTCTAATCAAAGAGAGAGAGAGAGAGAGATGATAAAAGAAAGAGAATATATTTTTTTCTCTTCTCATCTTCTTCATCATCATCTCATCTGAAATATCATCATCATGATATCCGGTCATCCGTTCAGTCGCAACCGATTCAAAACGATGAACGATAATATTTCCAATTTGAAGACTTCATTGATAATAATAACAGAGAGTAATTCTGATGATGATCACCATCATCATGATCATAATAATGAAACATTTTTTGGTGAAATGAAATGAGAAGACAGAAAATAAAAGGAAGAAAAAGAAAAAAAATAAGATCTCATCTTCATCATCTCAAGTGGGATGAGGATGAAGCCTTAAGGAAGATGGGAAATGTTTCTTGGATGATCTCTCTCTCTCTCTCTCTCTCTCTCTTTGATTATCATCCTTATTATCATCACAACCGATATTATTAGCATCCATATAATATATCATATAGATCCATTCAACTTGGATTATTATCATTATTTATCAATATAAGTAGAAAAGTAGAAAACCGGAACCGGAATAACCGGATATATATTTTATTCCTAATTTTTGCTCCTTAGTCAAGTTGAGTGTTAATAATAATGTTCATCAAGCTGAATTGTTTGTATAACTTGTAGGTTAGTTAAAATAGGAATGTGAGAGCAAAGAGATTTAATTAAAACCCAAAATGCTAAGGTAAGGGTTGGGCTTTGGGTTGGGAAGGATGAGGAAAATGTTAAGGTAACAAGTGCAATTAATGAAGATGATGAAGATGCGATGATGATGATAATGAAAGAGGAAACTTAAGGAATACCTTTTTGGAACTTATTAGATGAGAGAATCAGAAAAAAAAGAAAGAGAAAAAATCTAATAACATGTAAGGTGCCTTGGGATGGATTCTGATGATAATTTTTCAGAATCTAATTCAATTAATAATCTTAGTGAGAGAGAGAGAGAGAGTTGGAAGGTTGAAACTGAATTCATGGTGGAAAAGGGTGGGACAAAAGGTGGATAAGTTGTTGAATGAGAGGAGGCAAAAGTTTCACATTATCATTTGAACTTTAATTTCATGGTTACTCATAAACACTCAGGGTGATTCATGATGAAGATATTGACGATTCAGGTTAGTAATTAAGTTTTGTAATCAACTCAACTTTTTTCCGTTAATTACCACATCAATGAGTTCGGTTGATTTGTATTACAATTGAAGAATCTTCATCATAATTATCGTGAGGATTGGGAACTCATCGATTAAATTGATATTAGTTGATTTGATTTTTCTAAATCTTCGTAAACAAATAACAGTAAATGTCTATTCGATTTGATTCTGAAGCTGTCATGATATGAATTCAGGGTAACTATGAATTGATATTATTAATATCGTTTTATCGTCAGTTGTTATTGGGATAATAGTTGCGAAAATTGTTCAGATGAATTTAATTCAGGATATTGATTCAACTGAGAGTGAAAATGTCATGGTAAGTGAATGGGTGGGTTTGGGGTGGTACAGAAAATCAATCCCTGTAAACTGAATATTAACAAGTCTCAATAAAGTTGGAAAATCTTATCTACAGAATGTAAGAGGTATCAATTGAAGATACGAATAAAAATATTAGGAGAAAAAAAGTTCGAAATCGAAAATTGTGAGACTTAAACTTTTCTATTCTTTTCTTTTCTCCCATGAAAATCATCATCATGATAACAGAATGATAATATTATCATTCGGTTAACAATCAATTGGATCATGGAAAATGTAGATATTATACTGAACTCTAATCGGATAAAAGAGTAAACATGATTATCTTGATAAAGATTTTCAATGATAAACTGAATAATTCTGAACATTTAATGCCACAGAACTGATACTGTTTCCGTTTCCGGATGCAAAGATTGGCAGATTATCTTGAATCAATTAAATGGTTGAATAAATAATGTGTTATTATTAGAAAAAAAGTTAAACTCAGAATATTAGAATCGATACATTTGATATCGAACATAGAAGTTGCTCTCTCTCTCTCTCTCAAATTCTTGACCTAAATGACCATTAGATATGATGGTTACTTGTTGATAATCATGATCATGAACTCAATTGGTTGGACTTATGTATAACAATTGATTAACTGATTCAGAATCGCAATTTAGTCTGAATCATCAGAAACTTTTTGCTATTAGGTTAATCAACTTGATCTTGATTAGTTAATGTTAACTGTTCATGGAAAGGAGATTGAGAGAGAGAGAGAGAGAGAGAGAGAGAGAGAGAGAGAGAGAGAGAGAGAGAGAGAGAGTAAAAAGGGAGCGGATAAAATAATTTATGGTCAAAAAATGAATTAATATTGACCAACTGAAAGAGAGAGAGAATCGAGTCTGGGGTCAGTTAATCAACTCTAAATTAATCTTTTTGTTTAGTTAACCATTTTTCATACAAGATTAATTAATCAATATTATTATCATCATTGTTATAACAATATTATTAACCACTCCCATGATTTATTACATGGTTACGAAGAGGAAGACAAGGAGATCAGGGAGAGAGAAAGAGAGCAAAAATGAGAAATCTCCCCTTAGATAAGGTGGACATGTAATATGATGTCCACTCTTGAAGATGTAAATGAAAACTCTAAATGAATGAGATGATGACGATTGAATCAATTACATTCCCGCCATATCTACATGTAAGAGCTACTGATTTTTTTTACTAGAATTGATTGATCTGAATAAAAACATTTTCAAAAATGTTGATCAGCATCATGAAGAAAAGGTAATTAAGATGCCATCATGTATCATCATCGATCCTCTGAAAACGGAAGTCAAAAGCTCTGAAAAAGGGAAAGTGAATGGTGATGAATAAATGAGATTCATGAAGATGAAGCAAAGGTAAAAATAGACTTGTCAAAAGGATTGAATGACAAGCATGAGAATTTGGTTTCCATGGGAGAGAGAGAGAGAGAGCTGAAAATTCTGGCTGTTCAGAATGATGGAATTTCTTTTCTCTTCTTTATTTTTTTTTCCACCATGATAACAACGAAAGAGAGAGAAAAAAAATGATATGATATCAACTGTTAGAATTATTATCATCTTCATCATCACATGTATAAGATTTAAACTGCTACGAATAGTAAATAGGGAAAAAAGAAAAGAAGAAAAAAATTCTGAGATGTTCATGATTTACATGAATCATTCAGATGAAGTGAAAAAGAGAAGAGGGAAAAGGTTGTGATGAAATGAAAGTAAATCTGATGAAGATTTCATGATGCCAAGGATGATGAAAATCATCTGATATCCAAAGAAATATTAATAATATTCAATCCATGAACTTATTGTTATAAACTTACACCTTACTTTTCATGGTAGAAATATAATTCATTCAGAGTAACAATAAACTTCATCTAATATTAATTGTTATTATCATTTACCTCTGACAACCAACTGAATCCTCGTCTCATCTTTACCATAACCATTGGAGGCATGGCAACTGTACAAGGCTGAATCACGGCGGTCAATGTCCATGATGGTCAGTTCTGAGCTGTAGCCTTCAGCTGTTATCCGATCTTTAAGAATAACCCTGAAATTTCATGAAGAGTTGAGAGGGAAAAAATAGAGATTGAAAATTAACTTGAGAGTTACACCTTAATCATCAACATGTTGGATCAGAACAATTCATGATAAAACTATTTGTCACATGAATTTTTCATGGTTCATATTGATGAGATGATGATAAAGAGGATAATGAACCTTTTAGGGTCAAAAATAATCGGCTTATCATCTTTACGCCATTGAATTGTTATCGGCTTCTCTCCATAGGCTTCACATGATAATTTGGATTCTTGTGATTTAGTAAAAGTCTCCGAACGAAATTTAGATGTAAAATAAGCTCCTTCTGTCTCAGAAAAGGATTTATCATGAGATTAGTATCATGGTGATTTACATATTGAACTATTGTTCTCATAAGATTATTCTTGAGTCTTTACCATGAACAGAAATCCGGATAACTTTTGATAGTTCACTTCCAACTCCATTCGATGCCTGACAAAGGTACAAACCCGAATCGCTTTTCTGAATATCGTCAATGAAAAGTGCCCCAGAATCGAGGATCTGAACTCGAAATGAGCTGACAATCGTCTTGTAGCTTGTTGTCCCATCTAAATGTCGAAAAAGTTTTCGAAAAAGACAAAAAAAATTATTCGAAAAGTCCAATTCACTCTAATCAAGACAATCGCAAAGATAGTGATCAATGTTACGGCTTATGAGTTGAACTTAATCAACATTGATTAACTTAATTGTCATTCTAATTGTGTATCAACATATTTGTTTGATTTACCATTGATTTAAATTGTTCCCATAGTAATTGGATGTTATTTGTTTTTTTGTTGTTGATTTTGTTTGTGATTAAAAGGTAACAAGAAATGTAACTGCACCATTGCTGCTAATTGTTAATAATTAATGACAACTTATTGTAATAACAACAACAATTAACCATTCAAAGTGAATGATTAACTTGTAATGATTATAATTACGATATTTTGGTCATTTTTTCCTCTACTTGATTATTAAAACCTTTCAATCTAATTGAATGACCGAACCTCTGAAAACTTGAAATTCATTATGTGACTCGAATTGTTGATTAGTTGAAATTGTGAATTAGATTATCATAATAACCGATGGGAGGAAGACAGGGACAGAGGGAGTGAAAGATAAGTGAGTGACCATTTAATTCAACCGATTGTTGGTCTAAATTGTGACAATGATGCTAATGATTGACCATAACAATGGTCAGTCTTATTTAATAAAGATCCATGAAACCGGAAGACTATAAACTTTTATTTCTTCAAATCCCTCGATTCGAAGTTTAATTTTCTCTCTCTCTCTCTCTCTCTCTCTCTCTCTCTCTCTCTCTCTCTCTATCTCTCTCTCTCTCTCTCTCTCTCTCTCTCTCTCTCTCTTCTAATCATTATCGTCTATTCACTTTCTCTACTCATTCCCTCAGGGTCTTTAGAGTTTTCTACTTCTTATCTTTTCTCTTAATGTCCGAATGGAAATTGGTCAGTTCGATGAAAAAGTGACCAAGAATAAAACTTTCAAATATCTCTTTTAACTTGACTGAATTTCAAGATGAATCATTTTTAGAACTAAAATATAATCGTGATTCGAATTGATAATTGAGAGAACATTTTGTTTAGATGAAATTGATGAATAAAATGAAGGAAAAGAGAAAAATTGAAATGAAAGAAATACTATTATTTTCTATTATAAATCTTCACTCCCACTTCGAGCTTGGTATCATTTCCACTTCCTCTTCTTCTTTTAGAAAATAACATTATATCAGTTTTTTGAGTTTTCTCTTGTCAATATAAGCTAATCAAGTTGGATGAAATTTCGAAACTCATTGAATATCTATCGAAGTTAGAACTTTTTTTCTCTCGAGAAATTTTTGTTCGCTTTTCTTACTTTGAGCCTTTTTCCAAATAATCGAGGGCGTCGGGAACCCGGAAGCTTGACAATTACTCCAAACTTGTTCACCTTTAGTTGAACTTATATCACCAGGTTCGTAAATCCATTGAGGTGGAGCTAGAAAATTACATAGAAAACAGATTAGGATTAGAAGGATTAAGATAATTGAAGAAAAAAAAAATAATAACAACTAATCATCATCATAATATCCTAAGGTAATTGTCAAAGTGATGAAGGCAAATATTAATAACGAGTTCCAATCAATTTCCAATACATTAATAATCATGGAGATGTTGATAATCAGCATGAAACTGATAATATAATAATAATAATACATTAGAAGATGAAGGAAAGAAAAATATGACGAATAAAAAAAATAATCTAACATGAAATTCCCATATAATCATCTAATGTAATTGTTTGCACTGTAATCATATAATATATACCTCGAGTAAATTGTATCAGGGTATTCATACTCATAGACGATTCTGAGATAAGTTCATCTTCATAATCATCATGAAGTTAACCAGAACCATTACAATTGTCAGTTAGTTTGTTTTCCATTTTTTTTTCCAAGTCACATACAAATATTATATCTACTTATTATCAAACATTGAACTTTATTATCGTCATTACAATATAACATCAACTCCCTCTCGTCATCATGTATTCACTCACCACAACCACTATCCACTCCATTCATCTTCCTTGTCTCCCTCAGTCTCTTTCTCTCTCATCATTATCATTCTAACGTGATAAAAGGTTAATCCATTTCATTTACAATGATTATTATCTCATGTTTTTGTTTACTCAAGATTCTGATTCAGATTCTTGTTCCTTTCATCATGATAAATATAAATAACTTAATTATCAACTCCAAATGATTCAGTTATCATTACAATCTCAATGATAATTATCATCTAAGTCTCTCTCTCTCTCTCTCTCTCTCAGTCATTCTAATGATATATATAAATGTGAAAAAAGCATGATTATTATTATAATATGATTACCATGATAAAAAAAGATGGGAAAAAATTATCATGAAAAAAAGTTCCTATGATAATAGTCTGTTAATTACATGTCATTAATGATAACTTCATCTCTGATATAATCAGAATAAAATCTTAAACTGAACTTACCATCATAATCATCTTTAGGTGAACTTAAATTTCTCATGAAGTTTTATCGAAAAAAATTTGTATCAATTTCATGGTAAAAGTTGTTTTCGAAACTTTTTCCTATTATTCAAAACTACATATTGATTTCAATAAGACTAAAAGTTTTCATTTGAATTGGAGTCATATTATCAAGAGCTTTTTAGTTACAATTAACTTTGAATTGTTATCATTTTCAATGATTGTGATATCGTTCAGGGAGTTGAAGTTATCGTTTCACCAAAGAGTCTCATGAATCCATTTACTTTACACATGATATTATCTTTTCTTGGCTGTTCATTTTTCTGAGATTCATCTTTTATCTGTCAGTAAACGGGAGAGAGTATTGGTGAGAGAGTATTGGTGGAAAGTGAGAAAACAAATCTTGTTGCTTCTTCCTATTCATTTGATTCTTATTACCTCTCTCTCAGTTAATTCCCCATGCATGGTGGATAAAAGTGATGAGAAGAAGAAGAAAAAATGAGATGAAAATGGACAGAAATATATATATTATATTCAGGAAAAGATTCATGGAGATTCAGTTGGATGGTGATGCATGAAGAGAAGGAGATAAGACATAAAGGTAAAGTTACTCAATGAGATGTAAAGTAACACTGATGATGAGAAGAAGATGATGAAAGGTAAAAGTATAATTTTCGATGTAAAACTTTTACGAAACATAATCTTCAATGTAAGAAGATGTTTCTTTTTTCCTGCCTCACTCTCTCATCAATCGAGAAAGGATAAGGCTGATTCTTATTATAATCTCCATCCTTTTCCTCCTCCACCCATTTCCCACCTTCATCTTGAACACTATCCCTTGTGTCCAATGGTAAATTGCATTAGCTTTATAATAACAACAACAATACCAGAGTAACAGTTTCTCTGGGCTTAAGTAACTTTGTGCATGGAGAAGAGGATGAGGAAGATGAAGATGATGAAGAGGTGGAGAAAATGATAAAGGTGGAAAATTGCAAGTGAAAGTGGGAATGTGATGGAGAGCATGATGGTTGAGATTCAACAGGGAGTAGGTGAAAATATTGTTCCACTTTCAGGAAATTCATTCCATGGTAATGATCATGGAAGAGAGAAAGAAAAATATGAAAATTTGTTCAAATTTAATGTTCTTTATGTTTGAACTAATTGAATTTACCGTTAATCCTTTTTTGAAATAATACAATTAAAGATTTAAATTGTTGTTGGTGTAACAGTTTGGTGATGAGTTTAATTCCCAAAACTTTTGATAAAATTGAAGGTTAAAAATTTTCTATCTCTCGTATTTTTTCATCATGGTGATAAACTGAATTATATTCAGGATATAATCTGATACATGATGATGAGTATGATGAGCTTTTTCATACTAATCATCTTAATCATCCAATGAAACATATTAATTTGCATATTCATCATTTATTAATAGAAGAGAAATTTTTACTTATCATATTGACAGAATCATATTTCTGATTCATATTCATGATAAAATTAATAGTCTCATCATAATCATCAATTTCATTATCGATACTCAACTTATCAGCACTGGAATGATATGATAATATAAAGGTATCAAGGTTGGTAGGGAAAACGATATCATGGAAATCAGATTATCATGATGATGATGGAATAGACATTGAACTGAATCAGTTTGTAATCAACTAATTTCATAGATTTTTTGTGAGAAAATGTTAATCATTATGTTGGTTACAATAATTTTCATGGAGTTAATTTTAACCATTGAACAATTTTCTGTCAACTTTTATATTAATAAACGAGTACAAATGTTCAGTTGATTGCTAATTTAATCATGATTCTAATGGTTATCATTAAGTTATGCTAACATGATTTTTATGTTAACTGGCTATCAAAATGTTGATATTGAATCAAAGGCCGAGGTGGAAAGTTAATACTAGTGACCAATGGGCAGTTTCTTGTCAATGTTCAAATAGCATCAATATGAATCTTAATTCAGTTGATATTGTGACTTTTTTCGGTTTGGGAGTTTCAAAGTTATTATTTTACTTTTTTCATAACAATTAATATTATCGAAAGTGTTTACTGGTCAATCATTTCCTAATCTTCATCTCTTGTCAGTAATCAGAATGACTTTTACTATGAATCTTGACCAATAGTATTTATTTAACTTCTCATATGAATTCATTCAAGTTGAAAAATTGACAAGTGATAAGGATTAACATGGATTCTTAAAGTGAACTTTTTTCATGTTTATCTTCATGAAAGTTTACATGATAGTGAATGGAACTTGATACTTTTTTAATCCAAAGTTTTTTTTATCCAAAGATTGACAATTAATCACTTTACAATTTGTAAATTCTACTAATCTTTTCTCTGATCAATCTTCATGTTGTTTACATCATGATAATCAACATCATTTGGTTATCATCTTGTTTCATGTTTAACAGAAAATTTAACAAATTTTCAAAACAATTTACGAGTTTAAGTTAAGAAAACTGTGAATAGAAAAAAAAGTTCATAGAAATTCAGTATGAAAAAAGTGCATGGAATTCCGTATGGAAATTCATTAGTAAAAAAAAGGTAAATTGTCTGAGGTGAGAAAAACAAAATGAAGGTAAAAAAGTTCTGAGAAATTTTCTTTCTTCAGAAATATACATATTAGCCAAAAAAATGCTGTTCCAAACAGAATAGAGCTCATTGAATAACCATGATGGTGATCATCATCATCTCAGAATAGGAATAGAGCTTAGAAAGTGAGATAAGTTTTCACTCTCAACTTTTACCATGAAAAGGAAAACAACAACAATACCAAGTTTTCATGATGAAATTTCAGACTCTGAACATTTCATTTACCATGTAGCAGATTGTCAATGTTTTTCTAACTAAGTTAGTGCCTTAAAGGCTTCAACATATTAGGTTATGAAGTTTCATTTGTATTCATCTTCATGATAATCATGGAAAAGATGATTATTGTGAATTTTTTCACCTTCTTCTTCATCTTCGAAATGTACAAACACAGCAAAAAGAAAAGTTCTAATCTGAATATAATGAGAAATAACAGATTCGAATTGAATGAGAGTTCGAGATGAGAATGAAACTTTTCTTTCTTTCTTTTATCTTTCTTGCTGAATTTCCATAAATATAAAAACTCAGAACTCTTATCATGATGATTAATTGATAATCTGTTACATACTCACCATAAATGACCATCATTTGTGAATGTGAATCTTGACCAACAGCGTTTGTAGCCAGACAAGTATAGTTACCACGATGGTCACTCTTGACCGCTTTAAATAAAATGGTCGATGAATAATCGGCAAGATGATGAATTGAAACGGAAGCTGATGATGAATCTGTTTCCTTTATTGTTTCACCATCTTTTAACCATTCAATGTGAAAAGGTGGATCACCTTTAATTACTGTACAGCTGATTGATAAACGTTGACCCATTTGAATGTCAACTGGTAACACAAATTGATCAACTTTCGGTGCAACTAAATTAAAGAGTAAAAGGAAAATGATTAACAAATAACAATTAAAAAACCATTGAAATGGAAACAAAATCAAGAGAATACAATAAGAAATTTAGTCCAAATTAAAATTTTATGCAAATTATATGCAAATATTTGGGATAAAGTTGAGTTAATTTGAATAGTGGGAAAGTTTCCCTGTTGAACTTTTCATGATACAGAAAATGTTTATTAACAGTTTTAAATTTAGAAAACACAATTAACCTTCATCAAGGAAATGAATCTTTATTCAACTTCCTCATGATGATTATCATTGTCATGGTGGTAAAGTTTTCACCTAATGGATCAACAATTGAAAGATTAACAAGCTAATGGATTAATCTGATTTTCTGTTTTCAATTTTTTCTTTCTCTAATCAACTTAAGAAGGCAAATCAAATTTTCTGATTCAATTTTCGCCTTTTTCACCTTGTTCACTATTCCTGAGTTTCAATCGTATTCGCATCATTTGAGATTATCTGTAGACGGTGAATTTTACTTTGATTTCATGATTATGAAGTGAAATCAATTATTGTCTCGTTCTCATGGTAATCTGATTGAATGAATTATCTTTAATGTTATCGAATGGTAGATTCAAGAGGTTTATTTTCATGGGAGTTTATTGCTAACCTTGGATATTCAGGTGGAATCCATTGGTTGAAGAAACGCCTTCATCATTTACTGCTGAACATGAATAATATCCTTCATCTGATTCTTTGGTGATATCTGATACAATTAGGGTTCCATTTTTATCCAGAATTTGACGATGATTGTTGGGTAAACGTTTACCATCTTTATTCAGAAGGGTGGGGCAGACAGAATTTAGAATTTAGAATTTTTTTTTCAGTTCAATTGTTTTCCATTTGGAAAAAAAGGTAAAGCAAAGATGACATGCAGAGGAATAAGAAAATAGAAACAAGCAAATGAGATGATGATACATTAGCATCATGGTGAGAGTGATGATGAGGATGATAAAGGATAAAGAGGGAAAGAGAGGATGAAGATGACATTCGAAATTTTTTTTCTCTCCTTTTTCGCTTCATTCTGGTTGACACTTCATCAATCATCTCCCTGATTCCTGTTCATGATTTTTATTCAAATTCAATGTGTCAAGAAAATCGTTTTTCTCTCTCTCTCTCTCTGTCCTGGTTTTACACCTTTTGGTCAACATATGATCTAATCACATCACCAACTTAATCATGATGTTTATTGATCACCATGAAAATGTGACTCGATGACCAGTTGATTAAAGAGATACATCATAATCACCATGAATCCTTACACTGAATCCCGACTAATCAAAATGAAAGACAAGATCAGATAAAAAAATAGTAATTAGACCAAAATCACCCAGAACTTTCCGAATCCATAAAAATTCATGACAAAATAGATTCACAGTAAATTTTTTTCGTCTCTTTCATTTCCTCCTAGAAGATAAAAAGAGTAATTTTCACTTTTATGGACAATTTTTTAATTCCTAATTGAACTAACATCAAGTTGAAATGAGAATATATATAAACTACATCTTGATGGTAAAATTCATGATGATAATTATCGTAAATTTATCTGATTCCATTAATCTCTTTCCACCCAAACATTCAGAATCAATTTCATGATAAAAGTACAACATATATAATATAAGAACCCTTAGCTACCATAGGTAACATTTATTTCCTGATAGAAATTGGGGGAAAAAGTGATAAACCAAATTCGCTGCCAGAACTTGGTCTGAAGTTCCAGAAAATCATGAAATTTCACCCTGATAATAAAAGCTAATAACAATTACACCAAACATGTAATAACAATGATAATGATATATATCATTACAGAATCAGGGAAAAAAGTTCAAGTCAAAACATGATGATAATTGATGTTTTCAGTTATCAGAATCAGATTTAATTTACTTCATGAGTTTCAATTGCAATTGAATATAAAAAAAAAAATAAATAAATATCATGGATTTGATTGTCATCTATGTCAACTTATTATTATTATCAACCGATTGATTGATTATCCCTATTGAGTTATTAACTTGAATATCCACTAATAATCAATTGATTGTCAATGTGAAAATATAATTGAAAAAGTTTTCTCCATGAAATTTTCATTAACCTATCATGAAATCTGATGCTTATTTCTTGGGAGGGAAAAGGATGAAAATCAAATAATATTATTATCATTTTATCAACAAGAAGATTTTTTCTTGCTTGTTACTTTCATAGGAATGATATTTTTTTTATCTCATCTTGTAATAGCCTGGGGGTTATTATTTCCAGTGAGAATGATTTTCTCTTTTTCAATGAAATGCTCATGTTTATATCGCCCAAACAGATATATACACTCAGGATATGATAATTTACAGCATTTGGTTTTCTATGATATTTATCATTTGATAATAAATGAGCTTCAAGTTATATCTGAATGGTAAACAAACTGAATCAACTTTAATCATTGTTACTAATAATTCATTTGTTTCCATGTATGAAAAGATACATCGTCAGAACATTTATCTTATATTATTTTTTTTCATTTCCAGAATTTCAAGAACTTTTCGAATTTACAATATTCTCTTTGACCCTCCCTGTCTTTCCAGGTATATTAATCTTTATCTTCTTCAACTGAATGGATAAATCCTCCACCTTGAGGGATATCAATATCAGTTTCCATGAATCTAACCTAATATCTTGAAGCGATTACAGTTATTTACAAGAAATATCGATAAGATTTAGAACTTTTTTTTTATTCCAAAAATTGAAAAACACAAACTCGACGAAAGTAAAAGGAGAAACTAGAGAAGAGGAAGAAAAAAAAGTTCGCTTTTTCCTCATCTATCATCAATTTCCATGATTATTGATTCAAAATGGATAAAGTTCGAGATGGATATTGAATGTTGATAAGAAAAAAACTTTTTCTCTAGTAACTGGACAATGAATAAAGTTGCGATGATAATTGTAATGGTCAGTCGATTGATTTTCTTGATGGAACTTTTTTTTCTCTCTCTCTCTCACTCAAAATAACTTTTACACTCCCAAGAACAACCCAAGGAACACCATTCATCAAAACCTTTTATGATGAAAGAGTGTCCATGATAGAGAGTAAAGATCACTGGACATAAGTAATTGACCCTTTTTTCACAAACAAAGTGACCTTTTCCCCTAATCATCTTGTGTCCACTCTCCATCATCATCTCCTTCGAGCAATGGTCAAGTTTAAGAGTGTGAATAAGATTGAAATCTTCCAGTAACATATAATCACCATTGATCATCATTGTGATGACCAAATCTTTGAAAACTTCCGATTCAAAATGTAAGGTAATATTATCATGATACCTAAATGGTTGAACAAGATGAGAATCCCCTGAAAATGATATATGTATTGTTTATCTCTGTTTGTTTGTTGATAAAAAATCATCAATGTCTCATGAGGATGAATGAACTTTTTTTTCCTCATGGTAAATGCTTTTCTCGAGTTGATTTTCAATGAGAACTCAACTGAATGATGTTTGTCTTTTATCATCAGAGCAAAATTTTCATCATCATCATTTCCCTTTCCTTTTATGGGTGAACAAAAATTTCTCAACTTTGGTTTCCGTTTCCATATTTCAAAAAACTATTATGAACTTTACCATGACTGAATTTGTGTGAAATAAATGATTAACTTTTCGGGTTAATTTATGAACCTGATTTATTGGTTTAAAATGATTAGCGATTAATTTATTTACTTTTTCAATTTGTTTCGATTTGTATATTTGATATGAGAAAAGAGATAAAAAGTTCTGAAAGAAATTCATTGAATTTTATGCTCATGAAAATTGATCATATGTTCAGTTGATGCATATAATGAGAGTTCATTAACAAAAGAGTGAGAATCAGGAAACAATGAGAGAGTGAGTGAGAAGAGGGAGAGTGTAGGTGGATAAGGGAGGGATGAGAGAGAGAGAGAGAGAGATTGAGTTTGAATTGAAAACTGATCATTGAGTTAATTCACCATGTTATATCCTTTTTCCTGTTGAGAGAAATAGAATTTTTCGTTTTTTTTGAACATTTCCTATCGAATACATGAGAATAGCTCATGAGAAGTTCAGTTGAGATAATTCATCAGAGAGAGAGAGAAATGAAAATTGTTCAATCGACAAAGATGAAAACAAGGTAATCAAAAGACAAATCAAAAAGTGTTGATATAAATCAGAAAAAGGGAAGAGATTGAATTTTCAAATGTTCTGAACTGTACACTTGGAACTTTGTAAAACAGTTTCATGAGTAATATTGAGTTACCATGAAAACCATTAAGATTGAATTGGTTGGTGAAAGAAAAGGAGGAAGAAGAAAAAAATGAATCGGAAAAAAAAATTCGAAAGACAATTTATCGTTTTCTCTTTTCATTTCTATGAATCAAATGAATAGAATGTAGAGAAAAGTTTTCAGAATTTCGAACAAAAAATGTTAGAAATTATCAGTCGATGATGATAGAAAAATACTAATTTGAAATAATCGAATGAAGAAAAATATTCGATAATATTTGTTCTCATCTTAAAACTTTTCCTTTCTAAAACTAAATTTAGATTCATTTTCTATTGTTATCTATTATATGAACATGAATCTGTGGTGAAAATAAAGGTAAGCAAGAAGGAGGAGTGGGTGAGGTTGAACGGTGGGGTGGGTGAAGATGAAAGTATAAGGAAAAAAATTGCGAGTTAAATGATTGTGAGTGAATTGAATTTATCTATTGTAATAATAGTAATGATTCAATTGAATTGAGTTTCAGTTTGAATTCCTGGATCAATAGGCTTTCAGTCAATTTCACTTTGTCATGGTAAAAGTTCAGAGGATTCAGAGGGAATCCTAAGAAAATTGTCTCTTGTGTGATATTAATATGACTCTTAACCAGAAATAACAAATATTATCATTATATTAGATAATCTAATGTATTTAGTAACAATAACAAAGAATTCAGAGTTTCTGAATCTTTTTCCATGGTAAATGATCATCAAACTGAATCATGATACAATGAACAGAGAGAGAGAGAGAGAGAGAGAGAGAGAGAGAGAGAGAGAGAGATGATAATTTGAGCTAAATAATAATGATGATGATAAACGTTTACCATGAAAATGGTTCAAGTGTCATTTGCATTCAGATTTCAAAATAAGAATATGAAATTATCATGAAATCATGATTTCATAATCATTATCATCATGAAGACTTTTTCTGGATGTTGGCCAGTTAAAGTTGATTAACTTTTCATGTAACAATCAATAGACGGAGGGGAAAAAAATAAGGTGATTCTGTTAATCGTTCATCTCATGTAATCAGTTTCATGATGATTAAAGTTAATGATTAATTTAAATAATAATAAGATAATAATAATGATGAAGAGGAGGAGGAGGAGGTGATGAATGTTCACTATGATGATCATCATGAAATTCTGGGGATAATAGTTTGAATAATGATGATAAAATATGTAATGTTTAAAGTGAACTGTAAGATGATGATAATGATGATAAACGAGATGATGATGAGGGTATGATAAGAAGAAGGGTATTCATTCAATAATAATAATGATGATAACTCTTGAGGAGGAAAATTGGGAGATTTGTTTTGATAAATTGAAATTGGAGCTCACTTTTTTCCCAGAAAATATTTACTATTGGAAAACCACCCACTGGACATTTAACGATAAGTGACCGATGAGAGACCAAAGTTAAATTGGCCATTGAACGGACAAAAGGTGGACCTTGAACTCGAAGTGGAGCAACATTTTGTATGGTTGAAAGTTCAGATGAAGCGGTACACGAGTAGGTGCCACCAATTTCAACGGAAACGGAACTGATGTTTACAAAAGAGATGACGTAGTTATCGTTGGTCACATAATCGCCGATTCTGACGTTTTTCATACTGTCCAACGGGAAACCGTCCAGTTTCCAGGTGATCTGAGGAAGTGGATTTCCAGTGGACATACATTTCAGGGAGACACTTTCACCGGGTTTCACATCTTTCTCGGTGAAAACTTCAAGAAATATTGGTGGATCTTCTGAGAGAGAGAGAGAGAGAGAGTTAAACAAGAAAATTATAAGTTCGATATAAAAAAATTTCCAAATAAGTTTTTGAATCGTTTGATTATTTACGAAATCGACTTGAATTTCATCCCAACACCTTGAAGATATTACAACATAATAATAATAATCATCATCATGACAATATGATTAACTAACGAGTCTAAATTGTAATCAAAATTAATCATGGGCTGGGCATTTAACTGAAATGAATTATTATCATAATCATTATTATAAAGATTAAATTTATCATGATGATGATAATAATTTTCCCACTCCCAGTTAAATTTGAGAGTGATAATCATTAAATTGGTTAAAATGATCAACAACAATTTAAATGGAAGCAAATAAAACACAATCAACTTTATACAGAAACTTTAATCATTACACTTTTATTGTTATTATCATCTTAATGTTTCATGATATTATTCAGATTATGAATATTATGATAAAGAAAAACAAATTTCCTAAGCAATTCAATTACTATTATCATGATTATCGTTTACAATTTGATTTTATTACTTGTGTAGATCTTGATTAATTGCTTTTGATTACTGATTAAAGGTGAACAATATAAGTTATCTTAATCATATTCTGTTATCATGACAATTAAACTAGAATTTAATCAATTAGATATCTTTGTTTAATCAACTTGATTAGTTGATTTTTTTTCATCTGATCAATTTTTCATCATCATGTTGATTGTTACAACAATCAGATTAACATTCTAGGTTTCTATTAGATTAATCAACTTGATTTCTGTATGTGTATGTTTCTGGTAACTAATTAGTTTGATTAAGTTTGGTAATCATGATCAAGTTATAATTAGTTAATCAAAAATAAAATTGCCTTAAGTAAAGTTCAATGACTTTCATGTATCATTTGAATACATGGAGTGAAAATTATGTGATCAGAATTATTTTTTTTCCTATGAAACTATTAACAGGCTCAAGTAGACACGATTGTTATTAATTGTTACTAATTGTTGTTAGTTGATAATTAGTTAATATGATAACGCAAACAATTAACAAGATTAGATTGTAATGAAAGAAAACAAAGACAATTAGTGATATTTTTTGTCTTCATCATTTTAATTAGAATACAAAATATCATTGACCGATCACTGAATCGATTCTGATAATTAATCATCATCATCATGAACATAATGGTGGCGGTGGTGGTTAATTTAAATGCTATGACCTTTAGGGTGGAAAACTATTCATGTGAAGATATTATTATTATTAAGATGCATATGTTATATTATCCGAAGTGGAATTAATTTGATCCTCTGAACATACACACACACACACATAGAATGAAAAAAAAGTATTCAGGTAAATATTCACTTAAAGGTATTGAAGCATTGGAAGCATTTTCTTTGTCAAATGAATACCCGGTATGAAAGATACACTCTGTAGATATTAAGATATGGTCTATGGATTATGGTTTTAATGGGATTGAACAGTGAATAGAAACAACAACAAAGGAGGATAATAATATCCAATCTCCTTTTCCACCTCCATTTCATCATCATGTAGCTCACCCTGAGAAAAGGTATTCAACTGAAAATACTAATGTTTGTATCTGTTGTAATATTAATATATTTATGACATTGTTTTCATCTCTCACTCTCTCTCTCTCTCTGTCTTATATTCAACCTCTTCCTCCTCCTTTGGAAGCCTTTAAGAGGTTGGAATGATTCAGTTAAAGATTTTTCCAGGGAATGGGGTGAGAATAATGTTCCAAGTCTTAAAGGAATCACTTTTAACATTGTTACTCTCATGATATTATCCATTCTCAACTGTGAATCTTAACAATACACCAGGAAAAATGAAGGAGAAATTATTTCCCTCATAAAAATGAGTATAATGTTCATGGTGATGATTCGGTGAGTTATTCAGGATACTGATGGTGGTTTCAGGGTGAACCGGATGAGGATCAAGTTGAAACTTTGTATTTATTGATGAAATTACTTCAAATGAGTCAACTCCATTTACTGTGATTAGAAATTGAAAACTATTGGAAAGGTTTGAAGCTCATGGATTAATGAGCAACCATTCATGGTGGAACTTTTTTCAAACTCGAAATTGTATCGATATGAATTGTTTTGATTATCTAGATAAACTAAATTCATTTTATGTTATCATCTGTTTACCATTTTATTCATAAATAACCATGGTAAAAGGTAGTCATCCATTGAAAGATTTTCCCTCCCTCGTCAATTTCATGGTGGAATGAAGTTATCGTCATGATAAAAGTTCATCTTCCTGATAGACTGAGATTTTGTTCACATAGAAATGAACATTGTATTAATAGGGAGAAAAGTAATCATAAGATTTCATCTTCGACTCATTTGGACTTTTTTTCCTTCGCAAATTCCCAAATAATGGTGACGATAAATGTTCAAATATAACAATAAGTTCCTGAGTGTGAGTACTTTTCATCGAGATGAAATTGATTTTTAATGGTCAAGTTAATTGTTCAAACCACACAATCAAATTGAAAAGCAAATGAGAAATTATTAACATATGATATTGTATTACAATGAATAGCTTGTTATCATTAACAGCATGCAGATAACAATGATAACTAGCCACTGGTCAGTTGAACATTAACAAGTTGGATTGAGTTATTAGTTGATGACAAGGAGGAAAATAAAAGAAAACTTGACCAATGTTAATGGTCAAGCCATTAATTTGTCGAGTACAAGGAGAGAGAGAGAGAGAGAAAGGTTCAAAAAGTTCGAAGAGAAAATAAAAGTTCTAAAAGGAATCTAAAAGAAGACAATTAGATGATTCAACCATCATCATGATGAAAATCTCATAAAAGTAAAAAGTTACTTCCATTGGTTACTCAATGTTATCTAATGATGATGATGATGATGGTAATAGATATCAATGGAAATGCCTTAAGGGCAAATTCAGGGTTCTCAATGATTTTCATCATGATGGTTTCCTATCAACATCAACAAAATGATTTCCAAGTCAGTTCATTAGATTGAACTTTTTTCATTGACTCTGAGAGACCAGAAAAAAAAGTTTTGATTATTATCTGAATCTCAGATTGTTAATATTATCATTATCTTCATCATTTGATATTGACCATTGTTATCAATTGATGATATAAGGTCTTGATTCAATTTGGACTACAAATGATTAGCTTGTTATCCTTTCTCATTATCATTTCGATCATGGTTAAAACTAATAAACAGAAATCAGTTTCATGATTGTAATAATAAACATGGTTCACCTTACATGATACATTATTATTATCTGTGTATGTGTTTGTATGCTGAGGATTCATTTGAATTAATGGGAAGCGGAAATGTAATCATGATTGCAAATGGAAATGATATGTTTCAACTGAGAATCATTAACATGATTACGATTTTTGAAACTTGACCAACTGACCATTTGGTGAAAATAATGATAAAGTTAGTTGAAAGTTCAGTAGCTACCATGATAATAATATAGCTCATTTATTTTGTTTGTGTGTATGTTTGATATCAAATAAAATCCAATAATATTCATGATTAATATTAAGGTTGTGTAATATAATTTCATGAGAAATTAATTTCAATCAAGTGAATTTAAATCATCTCATAAATTTTATTTATCTTTTCAGTTGAAACTCTAAATGATTATCAATTGTTTTTATTTCTCTCCGATAAACTTACAAGTGCTTTATAAGTTGAAAGATAGTTCGAGAGGTCAGTTCGTTAGAGAGGAAAGTTCTAAGCGAATTGATATAATAAAGATACGAAAGAGAGAAAGAGAGAGAGAGAGAAATGATGATGAAAGTGATGAAAACTAGGATGAAGATGAAATATCATGTAAACAAACCGAAAGTAAAGTAACAATAACACAAGAAAATGAAGAGAAAAAAGTTCTTGAAAGAGAACGAGAAAAGTATTCAAAAGAGAGAAGAGAAAAGAAAAAAGTTCTGAATAAGATGAAGATGGAAAACAGATTGATGACGACAGAAGATAAATAAAGATGATAAAAGATGAAGAGAGAGAGAGAGAGAGAGAGAGAGAGAGAGAGAGAAAAGGAAGAGTAAGCAAAAGATGAGAAAGATAATGTGATGAGATATAAAAAAAGTTCTGAGTCCATGTTATGTGATTTTGGGCTTTCTTTTTGTTAAGAAACTGCTTGGATTCTGCTATTTCATCATCCTCATCATCCTCATCATCATCTCATGAACATTGACTAAGCTTTTGGATTAGATTCAATCAAGTGTATTCGGTGAGCTCAGTCATCCTTGAATACGACTGAATAGTCATGTTTCAATGGTCAATCACATAATCAGCGACCTGTACTCACTTATTCAGTTTCATTGTCAGTCTATAAGATGATGAATAAATTTCTGATCATGATCACCATGAACCATTCAATTAAACACTGAAACATTTAACAAAAATTGATAAAAATTACAAGAAAAAAAAATTATCATTCAAACATCAAATCAGCTCTCAAATTTGAACATTACAAAAATCATATAATAATCATGATCGTCGTTGGGAAATATTGTTCAACATTATTAATTGTTTAATTGTTTAATTATATTGTTAATTGATTTACAGGGATAATTTTACTACATGTAAATTATATTGTATTACAATGCCCATGACTCTGTTAATTAGGACAATTAATGTAATATTATCATAGGAATGTGAGTGTTTTTTTCCTTGCTATGTTCATCTAATTATGTTCACTAATTAACTGATCACAATTAACAACTGATTTGACAACAATCATTGTCACTGATGGAGTTAATTATAACAAGTTTAATTTGCTTAATTGTTGTTTTATCTTTTTCTGGTTGCATAAATTTTTCAATTGATTAATTAACTTCAATTTATGGTGTTTGGGATGAAATTGATTGTTGATTAGATAACAATTAACTCACCTTTGTAAGATGATGATGAGGATGAGGATGGAGATGAAGATGATGATAAAGATGATGAGATTGATGATAAAATTGATGTTAAGTAAAAAATATGAATGGAAAGTGAAATTTTCATGATTAACTTTTAATTCAGTTTATTTACTTGGCTTGGATAGTTGATTATTTAAACGTTTATCAACAATTAGTTAATTAGTTGGTTTTGACGGTTTGATTAATTGATTGTTTATTTGTGAAAGTTTATTTTTAGCAACTTTAATTGTTGGAAGTTGATTAACTAAAAAAACAACTTTTACATGTAAATATAAATTAATTTGACTAATTGAGGTTTTTTTTATATATTATATTGATTAACACAATTAGATGAGAAATCAAATTAACATTGAAAGTGTATAATCAAGTTGATTGACAGATAATTATTATCATCAAGTTAAATGATAAACAGATACACTAATTGATGTTGTTGTTTATTATGATGATGATAATGATTAACCACAAACAAAAGCAAATTAATGATTGGATAAATTGTCACACAATTATTAACCATAATCACTTAATCATTAATGATTAACACTCACATAATCACCGAAAGTAACAATTAATCCATTAATTTGAGTTTTCATCTGTTGACATGAGGGATGAACAGTTAAATTGTGATAATCAATAATCAATATTGATTAACGATCAATACAAATTTGATAGTTAATTGTTGTCAGTAGTTAATTAGCAACTTTTTGCTTCGAACTCGAAATTTTGAAAACTAAACTTTGGAAACTTTTTCTCAAACTTTCCATCACCATGGATAAGTCACATTTAAAGTCACGGAGCTTTTTTTCAGAATCAGATTCATCCTCATCCCCTGATCATCTTCATCCTCATCTTCATCTTTATCATCATTATCTTCATCATCTGCTCAGAAGGTTCAAATGTAAACCACACCTTAAATAGGCAGGTCAACATTAGTTTATGATAAACTCCTCCTTTTATTGTATTATTATCGACTGGTTAATTAATTACTTACAATCAGGATGATCTTTAATCAACATTATCGTTAATTGTTTGATTGATTGAACTGAAAGCAGAGTTAACAATCAAAGATGAGGAAAGAAATCAATTGAAAAGTTTAATGAGAAACAAAACCATTTGTTGTCATACTTTTGGCTGATTCTCATTTTTTTTACTAATCGATTTTAATTTGTTACTTTCAATTTTTTTTTCTCGTCTCTTGATTTCTCAATGAATTGTGACCAACAACAATTGAGATTAAAATTGATTTTTTTCTTCTAAAAATCATCGAAAGTTAATCTTTTCCTCTACTATAGATGGAACCACATTCAGTGAAACTTGTCCTTCCATCTTCGGGTAACTTTTGTTTCTTTCCAATAGATGGCAGCACTTTTCGCGATTCTTCGATTTCGTTTGCGCCATCTGGTTATTCCTTTGGTAACCTAACGAATCGGTGAATTTTTCTCTCTCTCATCTTTTCATCATCTTTCTCTCTCTTTATCTTCATCTTTTTCTCACTAACGACCTACTACTTATATCTGAAGACCTTTAGTAGTCAAACGACCTTCGGATCGTAACTTTACTCCCACTTTTCTCACTTAATTCTGACCTTTTTCTCTCTCTCTCTCATCATCATCATTACTTCATCTTCCTCCCTCTCATCATCTTCATCTTTTTTTTACCTTGGAAAGTTTTTCTCACTTTAAATTGTTTACTGATGGAAAAATGATCAGAACCAAAACTTTAATCTTTGTTTGAGTTAATCATTCAAACAACGATTTGCAAACAATCAACAAAATGTTCAAAAAGTTTCAATGAAAAGTTTAAAATGTAAAATTGTAAAAGTTAATCAACAATCAAAATTGATAAAATGTTCCAATCCAATTATCTAAATATCAACGAAACAATTAATAAATCAATCCAACTCACTACTAAACTGATTATTAATTTTATCATTTACTAATCGTAATCAACTAATTGTGACAGTTAACAATGATGTTTAAGGAAAGGATTATCGCAATTAAAAAATTTCCAACTCTTTTAACTGTATTTTCATTGCTCTCAGGATTTGGTTACCTTTTTATGGTAAATCAAGGTAAAGTATTAATCATTAAATCACCTACAATCAAAACTTCCCACACTATTAAATAACAATAATCAATTTAAAACCAAAACCTAATCAACTAATTAGCAAATAATTACAATCATAAGATTGAGAGTAAATAAGAAAACAGATCAACTCAATAACAAAACTTTCCAAAACTTTTTTCTTTACTCATTCAAGGTTACCCTTAATTACACTCATTTGATTGTTATATAAATTTAATAATAACTCAAGTCATCCAGTCGCTGCAATAAAAAATAATGATACTGACCAATGTCCAGAATAAAATAGCAATAGAAAGAGAATAGTTTTTTTCAAAAGAATAAAAAAATTCTGATAAAATCAAAGGTAATTTTTGAATCTCTCCTCTGATTGTATCTACCCTGTTATTATCCTATGGTGGTTAAAGTTTTTCACATTGGTTGAGATTTGAAAGTTTCCACCTTGAAGATTACCCACCGGTGTAAAAATATCCGATGATTTATTATTGTTATCCAATAGATGATGATGATTGAAATGGTACATTTAATTTACTGATGAACCGTGAAGCTTAACATTTAAATTGAAAATTGGTCAACAATCAATGATCACAATTAGATTGATTATCCATAGGAAATTGAAGATTGATTGTTAACTATCTTTCTCTTTCACTGATTGTTGATGATGAGTTTATGATTAACTTATTTCTTGTTCTTCTTTTTTTTTTATTTAGAGAAATTTAGTTCAACAGGAACAACTTATAATCCATTAGAACTTAGTTCTAATTTATATCGATCTCAATATCGATTTACTAATAATTCATCAAATGTTGAAATTATTGTTGCCTTTTCTGAAGATGTTGAACCTCATTCGAGGTCACGTTTCTGTCCAATCGATCAAGTGGACAACGATTCGATTACTTGGGACTCGAAACTTTGGCAACGAATTGAGTATGAAAATATTTACCTTTGGACGGGTTATTATGATGATCGATATTCATTTCGAGGAAATTCCTACCATTTTATCAGAATCATTTCGATAGTTCGAGAAAGTTTATCAATCGATTTAACTTGTTACCTGTGGACACAGAATAGTTCTGATACAAGTAGTGGTGCAATCACAACACCCGCCATTGGAACTGAACTTTGGCTCGATATTTGGGGAAAAGGTTCATCGGTTACCCTGTACAAAGCATATCTACTTTCCTGCCTTGTTCCAGATAATATTCACTACAAGGTGACCGGAGTCTCGATCTCACCTCATTCATGTTCAAAGGCAGAAACTTACATACCAATAAAACCACCGCCAATACCATCAAGATCACCATCATCTTTGACCCTTTCACCAAGTGACCTTTGGTTACCCAATAAGAAGCCATTTGCCGTTTGTGTAAAAGCGCTCGATTTTACTTTGGACATTTCAAATCGTCTAATTGAATGGTTAGAGTTACAATTTATTCTTGGTGCCGATGTGGTCAACATTTACCTTTACTCTGTCCACCCTGACACAGCTCGTCTTCTTGACCATTACGTTGACCAGGGAAAGGTCAACCTTTATCAGCTTGACCTTCCCGGACAATTACCCAATGATCCCGTTGAAAGGTCACAATTTTTACAAACAAATGTTTGGCAAAAACGGCGACTCGAGTTGATACCTTACAATGATTGTCTTTACAGGTAAGATGATTAAACTAATTTAACTTAATTCATTAGGTAAAAGGCAAACAATTTTCCCATGACTTGATTATTTTAATTATAATCTTCTAGATAATAATTAGTATAAATCTTTGGCTGTTTAATGATCAATGTTAATTGTTGCTCTTTACCTGAAACTAATGTTTCAACTGTCAAGGTAAAGAAAAGTTAAAACTTGTTTCTTGTCACAATTAACTGTTCAAATTGAGTAATTAACTTGTCTCAAAGATCCTGTGGTTTTTCAAGTTGATTTTTCAATTTAAATCAACAATTTACAATTTACAAAACAACCTCTAATCTAATGATTGATTAACTTAATCATGAAAAGTAAAAGTTATGGACAACAATCAATTCATATCCAAGTAATCAAATCAAATGAGAATCAACAATTTACCATTATAATGATATGATTACATTTACTTGAATGTAATCACTTGTGTCCAGTGATTATTTACCTGATCAGGTAAACGATGGTCAAAATTACAGGTAAAGAAAATTTCGTTTTTTCTTAACCAACTATTATTCTGACTTGACCATTAGTATTGTTGTTATTATATTGTCACGATTAATGAATCAAGGTAAATGAAACTCAGGTTATTATCATGAGATTAAAAGATAAACCTTGATGAGGTGATAAAGATTATCTTCCTTATCATCATCGATTCTTAATCACCTATGTAATTGTAGTTTTCATCTTCGTGATGAAATATATTTGAAATTATCATTAATTTCTTGTAATCAACTGATTCACATTTTATGATTAACATTAATTGTTAACAAATTCATCTAATATTTGGATTAAATGAAAGAGATTAACATTTTTTACTCTTTGATTAACTTTTACCGTCGTTAATTTGATTGATTTAGTTACAATGATTACTATTAATATTTTTCAGTCTCTACAATATTATCATGATAATTAAATTGTTTCTCATCATCAACAATTAACTGGTAACACGGAAAATTATTATTATTACATATAATTAGTAATATTTAATTGTTTGCCTACCTTTTAATTGTTTCAATGTTTTCCCAACGATTAACTAATTTTAATTTCAAGTCAAAGGTCACTAATTAAATGAAACCAGAAATATGAATTAATAGTTAAGTTAATTATTTGAAGTTATAATTTGAAATAGACAAACAATTTAGTAACTATACAAATTATTTATTAATACCTTAAAATTTAATCTTCAAGTTAATTAACAGTAACCAAATCAATGATTTTAGTTAAATGAATGATAACAATTATGATTAACTTAATTGTTGGAGCCAAAAGTAGAAATTAAAAGTAAAGTTAAAGTATTAATTACGTTGATTTATAAACTAAATTAACCTTTGATAATTAAACAAGAAATTGTTATTGTTTGGTTAAGTCAACAGAGTCAATTGAACAACTTGAATGATTAACTAATCATAGTGATTAAGGATTGATGTTCAATAGAGCGACAATCAAGAGCTTTACCTTAAATAGAATAGAAAAAAATATTTTCTCTTCAAATTCACTGGACATCATCATCTTCACATGATGATGACAATGACGATAAAATGGGAGAGGAAGATGAGATCACTTTCTTTTCTTGAGAATCTCTCTCTCTCTCTCTCTCTCTCTCTCTCTCTCTCTCTCTCTCTCTCTCTCTCTCTCTCTCTCTCTCTCTCTCTCTCTCTCTATTATATAAGAGGAAAAAAAGATGAAAGAAAAATGGAATAGAAAAAAAGATCAACTTGTTTGTAAGAACTTTTTTTCTATTACCTGTTGATCTTTGTCATCCTCATCCTCATTTATCTTCCATCTTGAGATGCTCTGAGTTTTTTTTAGAAGAGAAAAAAACCAATTCTATGAAAAACTTTTCTTTTTTCTCCTCATCTCTTTTCAACTGATTCTCTAATATTTTGGTTCATCTCTCATGCGTCTAATGAATAAAGAGATTCCCGAACTTTTTTTCTCTTCCATTGATGTGTATTGATATTCCACCCTGTAAATCCAACAGGTTGACCCCATGTTCACCTTGTTAGATAATAGAGTTAATCTAAACTCTTCTCAACCACAGTTCCTTGTTAAAATCCACCCAAATTTCACCTTAAATTGTGATTACAATCAATTTCCATTGAGAAGATGAACAAAATCAATTAAGCTTCTTTTGGATTCTACAATTTAAATTGCAAATTAGTTTTTGCTTTTTTGTTTACAACATTAACCAGCTTGCAATTGGAAATTGTAATTGCAAATCTTAATCAGTTGAGTCTTTTACCATTCAAATGGTAATTTACAATTTAACTTAATTTACAATCTAATTGCTCCATCATTAAGTTAAATCTGATTCATTGAATAGTTTTTCTTGTGTATCAAATATTCAAATCTCGTTTACTTTTACCTATTGTTTCTCATTGTTTTCTTATTATTGTTGTCTGTTAATTGTTGATTCAGTTCACAATAATCATGTTCAATTGTTTAATTTACATAAATATACAGAGCTTGACCCTTTGAAACTTTTATCATTCGGACAATTAAAGATTAACGGGCCACCATTACAATGGTCAAGCTTTTAAACTCTTTTTTTTTCATTAAGATGAGTTAATTAAGATAATGTTTTATCTTTACAATTATGTAATTGTCATGTGTATGTGCAGACAATTGATGTTAATTTTATTTGTTTCCCTTAATTAAGTTAAAGGTCAATTCATTAATCTAACGGTAAAGGCGAGTGACCATAAATTCAACAACAAAAATTAAGTAACTTTTGTTTTGTTTAAATAATAGTTAATAGTTAAGGATTGATGGTTGATGGTTAATGGTTAGTGTTGATTGTGATGATGATGATGATGATGATGATGTTAACCATTAGTCCGTTAATGATGATAATCATAATGGACATGGAAGATGACCAATGCTACTGAGGTAGGCCACAAACACGGAACAGTCTCAGTCTCAGACTCGAATAAAAATATTTCCGGTCACTTTTGTTTACATTTTAATCTTTCTTAATTTCATCATCTTTCATCATCTTTTGTCTTCTTTTTTCATAATTCAACATAACAATCAAAATAATAGAACAAGAAAAACATGAAATAAGATGAAGATGAAGATGAAGATGAAGAAGATTATAAAAATAAAGTTTAATTGTCATCATCATCATAATTTTCGGGTGGAGTTTATCATTATCATTATTAAGATTGGAATTGAGATTTCGTCTGAAAATCTTAATCATTAAATCAAAATCAAGTAAAAACTTATACAAGAATTGACTAAATTTAGTGATAACAATCAATATGATCAGATTGTAATATTATTTTTACTTTTCTATTGTTGGTGGTTCAATGTTTCTAGATGATTTAAGTATAACATAAACAACAATCAACTGATTGTCACCAAAAAAAGTTTAATGTCTTCCGTGAAAATCAACGGAAATCAAATCGTTAGCAATTGAAATTGTTCAATTTATTGTCATCAAGTTTAAGGTAAACAAAATTCATCATTTTTTTACCTTTTTTGAGTAACAATTTAACTCTACAATTCAAATTGTTCTGTTCTTAAGAATGAATTAGTTTCCCAAAGATAATTGAACAAGTTTGTTGCTTCCTTAATCATAATCAGTAGACAATTTAAATTGTCAACAATTTTTGTTACAATGTCTCATTAAAGTTTTACCAGAAAATGAGAATTCAAAAAGTGATACAATTTAATTGTCATCAAGTTAATTCAAAACTTATTAATTTTCCTGTCTTTTAACACCCAAAGTTGAGTTACAAACAAGGATTGACCAGTGGTCATCACTGATTATAAATCAAGGTGAATAAATTGTTGTTGCGTGATAACAAATTGGATTGAAAAGTTTAACATAAAAAAATGAGTTACCATTTAATAGCAATTAACTTGATTGCTGTTAAATAACCATAATAATAGCTTTAAATTAGAGGGCGTTTAATTGTTGAAGATTAAATCAAATTTCATCTAAGTTAATAAATTGAATTGCAATTTACAATTCTGTGGTTAGCAATTAACTTTTCCACTGGATAATAATGAATGAGAAGATTTTAAATGCAACAATCAACTGATTCTATTCAATTAAACTCTAAATTAACGCAAAAATGAGTCAAATGATTAAACTAATTGTAATTATTTTTCCTCATTATG
This sequence comes from Panonychus citri, assembly GCF_014898815.1. NCBI lineage: Eukaryota > Metazoa > Arthropoda > Arachnida > Trombidiformes > Tetranychidae > Panonychus > Panonychus citri. The sequence continues at coordinate 693,546 of NW_026515428.1, read as the reverse complement.
ACAGACACATTTACAGTCATCAATTTCTAGTATTGGTCGATATCGACGAAGTCATTGTACCGGTCAAAGATTACGATTGGAAATCGTTACTAACTCGAGTTTTGTCCAACGATTTAAAGTCCATTGAAGTTTATCCATCATTTTCCGTCCAGAACACTTATTACCTTGAAAGTTACTCACAATCATCATCAACATCACCACAACCATTGACCAACAAACAGTTGACCACCAAGGGTCATCTATCAAGTTACCTTTATATGCTTCGCCATGTAAACCGATCAATTAACTTCAGTATCCCAGGTTATGCTGTTAAGAGCTTCATTTCAACCAACACTAGTCTCGCCTTATTCAACCACTACACCCTGTTCCCCCTGTATCCCACCATGAGGAGAAACGCACTAATTTCAACCACTTTGGCGCAATTAAATCACTACAAAAGTGAATGTCCAAGAACCATGTCCAATGAATGTACCCGCCGGTTCACCAAGCACTGGAAAGTTGACCAAATCCTTTGGAAATACAAGAAACCATTAATCGGTGCAATCAACCAAACAGTTAAATTGATTAAATCTAATTCATCATCTTCGTAATTGTAATTACAATCATCATCTTTATCATAATCTTTATTTTATTATCTCATAAACAATTTACAACAATAAAAGGAAAGCACAACCCAAAAAATTAACTAATTGAATCAATCGACTACTAGTCATTTAATTGTCTATTCAATTGGCATTTAAATTGTCTGTAAATTTTTACTAAATCATATTCATTTTTATATAACTGATTTATCTTCAGGCTCTAAATTGTATACAATTAATTTTGCTGTTTTTTATTTTCTTATTTAATAACTGTGAATAAATTACGAACTTTGATTAACCTTAAACTTGATGACAATAAATTGAACAATTTCAATTGCTAACGATTTGATTTCCGTTGATTTTCACGGAAGACATTAAACATTTTTTTTGGTGACAATCAGTTGATTGTTGTTTATGTTATACTTAAATCATCTAGAAACATTGAACCATCAACAATAGAAAAGTAAAAATAATATTACAATCTGATCATATTGATTGTTATCACTAAATTTAGTCAATTCTTGTATAAGTTTTTACTTGATTTTGATTTAATGATTAAGATTTTCAGACGAAATCTCAATTCCAATCTTAATAATGATAATGATAAACTCCACCCGAAAATTATGATGATGATGACAATTAACTTTATTTTTATAATCTTCTTCATCTTCATCTTGTTTCATGTTTTACTTGTTCTATTATTTTGATTGTTATGTTGAATTATGAAAAAAAAAGAAGACAAAAGATGATGAAAGATGATGAAATTAAGAAAGATTAAAATGTAAACAAAAGTGACCGGAAATATTTTTATTCGAGTCTGAGACTGAGACTGTTCCGTGTTTGTGGCCTACCTCAGTAGCATTGGTCATCTTCCATGTCCATTATGATTATCATCATTAACGGACTAATGGTTAACATCATCATCATCATCATCATCATCACAATCAACACTAACCATTAACCATTAACCATCAACCATCAATCCTTAACTATTAACTATTATTTAAACAAAACAAAAGTTACTTAATTTTTGTTGTTGAATTTATGGTCACTCGCCTTTACCGTTAGATTAATGAATTGACCTTTAACTTAATTAAGGGAAACAAATAAAATTAACATCAATTGTCTGCACATACACATGACAATTACATAATTGTAAAGATAAAACATTATCTTAATTAACTCATCTTAATGAAAAAAAAGAGTTTAAAAGCTTGACCATTGTAATGGTGGCCCGTTAATCTTTAATTGTCCGAATGATAAAAGTTTCAAAGGGTCAAGCTCTGTATATTTATGTAAATTAAACAATTGAACATGATTATTGTGAACTGAATCAACAATTAACAGACAACAATAATAAGAAAACAATTGATAACTTCGTAAATGCACCCCAACTTGAACTGTCAATATCTTCGAATTATTAATTAGAAATAAAATTTTCCGGACATCATAATAACAACTAATTGGTCATAAAAACATTGATGAAAACACTTAATTTCATAATGATGATTAACATTATTTATTCAGATGAGTTGGAGACTTTAAATGAAAATTTTCGTTTTTTCATTATTTCAATCCAAATTTATATTAACCCTTAGTAATATTTAGATTAATTGATCAACAAATCGCAGAATCAATGGAAAACTGCGAAATGTATTCTTGTTGATTAATATGTGTTTCAACTGCTATCTGGTTGGAAAATAAAAGAATTGTTGCAAAGAAAAAGGAGTGAGAAAAAGAATTAAGGTTATATTTGAGAGATATTGAGTGAGACAAAAGAACAACAATATTGGCAAGAATTATTTGGGCGCAAGCATTAGTTTTTTTGTTAAACTGAAGACTGTAATTGGCATTTGCTTTTGTACTTGCAATTCATCTACACCATAGGCAAGATCGTGATTAACAAGTGTTAGTATAATACTGATAATGTTCTTGAAAATTCTGTCACTTTTGACCAAGCGTTTCAAAAAATAGGATCCATATTTAGCGTTATGAGATCTATACCCATACCAAGTTGAATAAGCTACCAAAAATCCGCGATTATTGCAGTTTTGTAACGAACGTTTGTGAATATTTTCCTGGTTAATACATATTTAAATTGAGTACGAATAAATGAATAAGACGAATCTTCGTGAGAAAGATCAAGCTCAACAAAGATCTAGCTAAAAGATCAAGGTCATTCAGGTCATTTCTGAAAGAAAGGGTTTCAAGGGTATCTGAAGGTAATTTCATTACTCTCTGCATTTTTTCAGCCTGGAAAATGAGTTTGGGTGACCATTGTAATAGCAGGTCTTAGGATATTACAATTAAATTAAAGCTGCTGAAAATCTTTCACCCAATAAATTCATCTCAACATGTGATACAAAACTCATAGAAACCTAAAAACTTTACACTAGTGTTACTGAGTATTCATTTTCATGGAATTACCTTCAAATGACCTTAAAACGCTTTCTTTCATAAATGACCTGAATGACCTTGATAATTAAATATGACAATTAAGTATCACTCGAACTCATATCACTTAAGTCTTAAGTCTCATGGAGACTCATGGTTTCTGAGAAAATCGCAAGAAACATGAGTAAAAATATCCCTGTAGAAAAACACTGAAGAGAGAAAGAAAACTTAAATTTGCAAGTTGATCAAATTGAATCAAGCGACTAAAGAGTTAAAAATTAAACACAACTAAGAGCAAATTAATCATTAAAAGAGAGATGGGCGATTATTGGAGAAAAGTTCATTCAAAATGAATATACGCCACCTGGTTGGAAGAATAAAAGACTCACTTTTTCTTTGAAAATGGCGGTTAACCTTTTCGTTTCCATGGTGATTAGAATTTCTTTCAATGTAAACATTTCATTTTCTTTTTTTCTCTTCTTTTGCTTTTCCTCATCTCTCATTCTATTGGAAGCAATTTTTTATTTTCATTATTTGTCTTTGTTTTTTGTTTAATTTTTTCTTTCGTTTTGTGATTCCATTAATTAATTGATCTTACATGTGTTGTTATCAAGATTAAAATAATGGAATCAAAGTCAAAAAATACTCCATTGATCACTTTTATCCATAAGATTTCTGGTCAATTGAGAAAACAAAACATCATTGAAAGTGAACATGCTTATGCTAAATTTTGGAATCGACATCCTGATCCATCAAATAAATCTCGACCTGCTAGATTCTTGTTCATGCAATCATTTGCTAAAAGCTCATCGGTTGATGAAGAAAATGATTTAATTAATGTTGACAGTATTGATGATAAACACTATAACTCATTATCATCATCATCATCATCATTGTCAACAACATCATCTTCATCCAACACAACTAATAATGCAACTAATAGTAATGGTGTTGGTGTTGGTTGTAGTGGAGAAAATATTGGCAATGGTGGTTATAATTATAATCCATTGGTAGCTGAGGTTAACGCTATAACCAAAGGACAAGTAACAATTACAGAGGAATTTGCCATTACCGATTCGGCTCCAAACAAATCAACCTGGTCTAATTTAGCGCAAAGAATTTGGGCTAAAGCATTAAACATTTTATACACTGATCGGTTAATACGATTGTCAATTGAAGGCACGCACAATGAAATAATAACCAAAAAAATGATCTCACATAAATGTGCCAACAAATTTCGCCATCTATTTGCATCTTTAGCCTTCTGGGATCCATTAATTTTATCCTGGTTACATTCAACCCTTTTGGAACATGTTTCCGGTCAATATTTAATTGCTTATCATGAATCAATGTCTTTACTACGAACTAAACTTCCTCCTCTCATTGATCGTTTCTATTTACCTCTTGCTCACAATGATCCCATACGAAGTCGTAACAAAGGACCAATGCCCGATCCAATTCAAAATGTTCTTAATAATCATAAACCTAAAAGGATCAAAAACTGTCCACTTTTCATTCTGGTACCAAACGGGCCACAGCCCACAAACTCAACTTCCCTTCAACGATTGAAACATTGGCAAATTTTGTTTGCCTCGTTGGGTAAAACACTATCCATCAATTGTCGTCCTACACTACGAGTTAAAGATTGTCTCAATGAAATAATGAATGGAGTTCGTGATAAAATTAAAGAATGTCGAACGTCATTTACAGAGGGTCGACCGATTATTCTAGTCGGATTCGGACATTCATCTCTAATTGCAACTCATGTTGCCCTTGAAGCAAATTGTAAAGTAACTGCAACCATTTGTCTTGGTTTCCCTTTAGCTGGTGTCAATGGTTTTCGTGGTGATTTAGATGATCCATTATTAGATACAACAGTTCCAACATTATTTGTAATTGGTCAGAATGCGACATTATCTTCAATTGATGATGTGGAAGATTTCAGAGAAAGGATAACCAAGACAGAGACAGGATTAGTTGTTGTTGGTGGTGCAAATGATCATCTTGTGGTTAGTCAAACAAAGCAAAGATTCACTGGTATAACCCAAGCGATTGTTGATCGTTGCATTTCAGATGAAATTTACGATTTCATTAATTTTGTAATGAATCCTCATTTTGTACCATCAGAAAACAAATATGTGTCTACAGCATCAACCAAAAAATCATCTAAAACATCAACAGGAGATAAAGGAGAACCGAAATTATCTAAAAGTAAATGTAAAATTGATAAACAATCATCATCATCAACATCATCATCATTATCAACTCCAACTCCAACTCCAACACCATCATCAACATCAATATCAACATCACCATCGTTATCAGCACCAACACCAACACCAATACCAACACCAATACCAACACCAACACCAACACCAACACCAACATCAACATCAACATCAACATCAACATCGTTATCAGCACCAACACCAATACCAACAACAATATCAACAACAATACAAACAACAATACCAACATCATCATCAACATCAACAAAAAAAGCCGATCCGATTTCGGCCTTCGAAAGTGGCTGCACGAAAAAAAGAAAACGCTTCGAAAACAATAAAAAGGTGAAGAAAAGACAAAAGAAATCATCATTATCAACACCAACACCAACATCATCATCAACATCAACAAAAAAAGCCGATCCGAATGTGACTGAAAAAGTCCTGAAAACAAGCCCCGATTCTGAATTGTATTGATAATTGATTAGTACTCTCAATGTTCATCATCTTGAAAAATTTTCCAACTTTCTCTCAACTGATTTTCGGTCACCCGATAATTTCAATTTCCATAAAGTTATCATACTAATTGAAAAACATTAAATAAATTACGTGATTGATTATTTTTGGTCATACGAAACCGCCAATCAATTTGATCTTACAATTAGCAAGACACATTAAACAATAAAATGGTGAAGACAATTAGTTGTTTGTAAACAATTAACCAAAAAGATGAAGAAAATGAGATGCAAAATGAAACTGAAAATTAATAAATCAGATTGTAAACATGAACCATTTTTATCAACAGTTAATTGCTATCAATATATAGATATTGTTTAAACAAGAAAATGTCTTAAGAGAGATGATTTATTTTATTTTTTCCCCAAGATATTAATCCGACAAACAATTTACTTATTTGATTGTTTAATCTTCAAGTGCCTTATACTTGATTAAGATAATAGATTAAACCTAAAACTTAATTGAACAGTTGTAGAAACGTAAACCTTAATTAGAGTCTATATATAATTAAATTTATCACCAGAACAATTATCTGATGATGATGATGAAAAAGAGGGAGATACAGAGAGTAAGTGAGAGAGAAAAAGTCATGATGATAAAAAAGAAACGACAAGTTGGTTTGCAATTAAATTGCCCTAGAACAATTATCTGATTATGATGATGGAGAAAAAGACAGGCGGGAGTGAGATGATAAAAATGGTGAAGAAGATAAGAGAGAGAGAGAGAGAGAGAGACTCTGAAAGAGGAAGAGGAAGATAAAAAGTGAGACATGGGATGAGGAGGGAGAGAATATAAATATCAGCTATCGACAGGTTGGTCTATGGCAGTTCTCACTTGGAATCTGATCGAGTTGGAAGTAAGATCTCGACAGATAAATGTTATAATTCTGCTGCCAGATCTATCTCTTCCAGCTCTCTCAGAATTCACCATCATCAATATTTCCTCATCATCATAATTCAATTTGAATAATTTTCTTCGTTTATCCCTCAAAAATTTCTGAATCGGTGAGAGTCAAGGTGGAGAAGTAGTCTCTTCACTTTGTTTTATTATAAGTGAGATTCAACTCCTCCAACTTATTTTCTCACTGATGATACAACACACCAGACCCACTTCCGTTTCCGTTTCCACCATAACCACAAACAGCTTTAACAACAATTGGCATCAATCAACAATCAACATAAGTTTGATCAATTTAACAGCAGGTAAGTTTTATGTTATATTTATGATCCTTATCGTTGTTTTATCATCATAACTTTCTACCTTTTTCTCTCCCTTTTTCTTTCCCTTTTTCTCTCACTTTCTCTCTTTCACTCTCTCTCTCTCTCTCTCTCTCTATCTCTATCTCGATGTCCCTCACTTTCTGTTTTTTCTCTCTCATGGATCCCAGAAGGCTAAAGATGCAAATAGATGGCGAAATTTGTTGGCACATTTATGTGAGATCATTTTTTTGGTTATTATTTCATTGTGCGTGCCTTCAATTGACAATCGTATTAACCGATCAGTGTATAAAATGTTTAATGCTTTAGCCCAAATTCTTTGCGCTAAATTAGACCAGGTTGATTTGTTTGGAGCCGAATCGGTAATGGCAAATTCCTCTGTAATTGTTACTTGTCCTTTGGTTATAGCGTTAACCTCAGCTACCAATGGATTATAATTATAACCACCATTGCCAATATTTTCTCCACCACAACCAACACCAACACCAACACCATTACTATTAGTTGCATTATTAGTTGTGTTGGATGAAGATGATGTTGTTGACAATGATGATGATGATGATGATGATAATGAGTTATACTGTTTATCATCAATACTGTCAACATTAATTAAATCATTTTCTTCATCAATCGATGAGCTTTTAGCAAATGATTGCATGAACAAGAATCTAGCAGGTCGAGATTTATTTGATGGATCAGGATGTCGATTCCAAAATTTAGCATAAGCATGTTCACTTTCAATGATGTTTTGTTTTCTCAATTGACCAGAAATCTTATGGATAAAAGTGATCAATGGAGTATTTTTTGACTTTGATTCCATTATTTTAATCTTGATAACAACACATGTAAGATCAATTAATTAATGGAATCACAAAACGAAAGAAAAAATTAAACAAAAAACAAAGACAAATAATGAAAATAAAAAAATTGCTTCCAATAGAATGAGAGATGAGGAAAAGCAAAAGAAGAGAGAAAAAAAAGAAAATGAAATGTTTACATTGAAAGAAATTCTAATCACCATGGAAACGAAAAGGTTAACCGCCATTTTCAAAGAAAAAATGAGTCTTTTATTCTTCCAACCAGGTGGCGTATATTTCATTTCGAAAATCAATCAATTAAAATAAAATAATTGAAGATAATCAAATCGATCAAATCTAATTAGAGACAAAAATATTCGTTAAGTGAAAGTTTTTCCAACAATTTATTCTCTTTCAACAACCCAAAGTATCTCTTGATGTAAATTGTTGTTATTACTTTTCGGTTTGAAACTCATAACTGTCATTTGGATTGAGTTACCTTTCATTTTGGTTGATTTAGAATTTCAATTGTTTTGGTTTTCTATAAATTAGAAAATGTTTCTCATTTTAATTTCGCTCGTGATGATTTTTCCTGGTTAATTATTAAGTGATTTCAACTGTCTTTTGGTGCCTCATTGGATAACCTGAGAGATGAAAAGGGAGAGAGGATAAGGTGGATTCTCACAAGGTGTAATCTCCTCCCTATTTACCTGCAGCTGTAAAAGTTGGAAAACTTTCTTCCCTCTCTGTTGCTAACAACCAAACCCTAATTTAGATTTTCTTTTCTTTATCTCAATTGTGACAATTAATCTTTAACTCTATTTAATTACAATGGATTATAATCATTTATTGGTTTTAATTTTTCTACTCGCATTCTATTTACCTTCAGGTAAGAATTGTTTAACCTTTGCTTTGTATATAATATAGAAAATTTGATTAATTGTTTTTCATATTTATGCTTCTCATTTCTAATCTATTTACTTTACTATTTACTCCTTTTTCACCTAATTACTTTTAATTTAGGTTTAACAATCCGTTGTTATCAATGTTCCTCTGATGAAAATAAAACCATTGATAGTTGTGGTGCCTATGAATCATTTGACTCAAATTCAAATCAATTAGTTGATTGTATGAGTGAAGATGCTGCTTCATCAGGTAAATATCTTTTTCTCTTATAGAATTTTTCATTTCTAGTTGATATAATGGTTGCTGTTTTTCTCGTTATTATAATTTACAATCAACCACCCAAAACTGTCCATGTTAAATTGTCCATAAAACGTGGCTTCATCTTTCAAATTGGAATAATTATTTTCTTCTCGATTTAATATCATCAAATTGGTCAAAAAATTAGAATCTATATTTTTCACTATACATTACTGACTAATGAAAAGATAAAAATTAGTTTAAGCTTTTTTTAGTCGAAACAATCAATTGATTTTAACCCTTTCGAATCGCCTGATCCGAAAAAAAGTGGACAGTTAGTGATAGTTTTAGGTAGTTAACTGTAGCTTTTTCGCATTCTCTCATTTTGTTTTTATTCTCTATTCTCTTTGTGACTTAACTATCCAGGTACTTTCTGTTATAAATCCATACAACAAGGTCCAAGAGGATTTATTTGGGATGGACGATGGAGAACAGTAATTAGACGTTGTGCTCAAGTCAGTGAGACAGGTAAACTAATCATTCATTCAAATTTCTATTCGATTTAAATGATTGAAATACTTTTTTTTGTCCACGTTTTTAGGTGTCAGTTGGGGATGTGCTTGGGGCTACCGGGAAAATGGTGTTTATTGGGAAGAGTGTTACTGTGCTAAAGATGGTTGTAATGCTGGCGATCATTTAATTTCTGGAAAATCAACTCTCATCTTAATTAGTGTTTCTCTTATCACAGGACTAATACTTTACGTTCTTTGATTTAACCAGACCAATTTAATTGTGTTTCTTTTTTTTCTCACCAATTGCAATTCAACCTGAGATCTTCAACTCCATCCATCAACTCGTCCATTTTTTTTTCTCTCCCTATTTTCCACTCATGAGAATATCGTGTCTACACTTCTCATTTTTGAATCTCTCTTTTTCTATTTTTCGACACAAATACTTTGAATAATATTCACAAAAACTTTTTTTTACCACTTTCAACCCTAAGGATTGTTGTAAATAACTCAAAATCTCCTTTGTCAGTGCCCAAGCAGAAAGAGAAATCATCTCTAGGTGACCTATCCAATCTTGCACTGGACAAACAATAATAAAAAAAGATGGATGACTAACATATCAATTGAACATATTAGTTTCTTTATATATAACATCCTCTTTTCATTTTCCAATGGCATCGAATACAAATTGGTGTATATATACGGTTTTCTTTAGATAAACATTTGATCAATTGGAAGGGGAAAATAATCTATACCAAGAAATTTCTTTCGTTTGTTTTTGTTTCTCTTTTCTTCTCCTAGAAAAAAAAGTGGCTGTTTCTCAAAACAAACGGTAAAAAGGGTCATTTGTAACTGTAATGGTCACACTGGAAAGGTGGGACACACGAAACAGGCCACAAGCGTTTAAAATAAGAATAAATTTTGTTGTGTAGCTTTTTCTTTTATGTAAATTGTTGTTATTTAGTTGGACTTGAAGGAAAAAAAAAACATCCAAATATATATTTCCAAGTGGTTGTGTGTTTGTGTGTGTGTGAGAGAGACAGAGTATGCACGTTTACAATTGCAATCCAATTAAATATCTCTATTCAGAAATACAATCTTCTGGGTGGGAATTATGAATAGAAGTACAAAAGGTTGGTTCAAGCAGGTAGTTTGAGAGCTCGACCCTTTATGACTGTAGAAAAAGAAAGGGAAAAGAAGATGAAATTAGTCAATTTGAAGTGAAACAGAAAAATTTGTGTGTAAACAATTGACAGAGTTAACAATTAAAAGACATTCTGTTTGATTGATTAATGAAATTTGCTTCTTAAATAGTAAATAGTTACTATTGATATAGTGGTAAACAGGAGAGATAAGAGTATTGGGAGAAAGTGTCTCTACTACCTGAGGAGATCAAGTGTTACTCTTATCCTAATAATAAATCAATCTAATAATCTACTTCATTTGATTGAAATTAAATTAGTTATGTGTATCACTAAGGAAACATGGTTTCCAATGAGAAACAATAAACAATGAAAAGTGATTAAGGTAGTATGATGTGGATAACCTGATGAGGTATTTTCTTTATGAAACAAAATTGTCTCTGAATTGTTACTTTTGTTTGTTCAAATTCAAATTTACCTTTGGTTATATAAAGGTAGAAGAAATCACAATAGAGAACAGTTTGGACAATTCCAGCGATCACCGGGATTAGATCTTTGAAATCTTCAAAATAATAACGGTAGATCCAGTTAAAGATGTAAAGAGCTCGGTATGATCCAAGGCAAAAAAGATAATGAGAGGTAATTGTTTCGGCTTCGCCCGTCTTAGAGACCATAAATAATTGCGGTAAAATAGCTACTGCTTCAAGGTAAATTGAAAATGTCCACAGAATCTGAAGAGAAAAACGAAAAAAGAAAATTATTGGTCAGAAAATTACAAGAGAAAAATGAAGTAACCTTTCTATGTATGGGTGTGTGTGTGTGTAAGAGAAAGAGAAAGAAAATATTGATGTTGAGGAAAATGAGAGAAAAAAACAAAACATTCGACCCTTGAAAATCGATTTACCAGATATATTACAAACTGATGGATACTTAATGTGTGGCTGAGAAACAAATAATAACCAAATAGCTGAAATTTACTTTAAGGTTAACTCTCCACTGGCTAGATAAGTTCTTGTATCAGTTACATGGTGTTCAATCAAGAAATCTGGAAACATAGAGAGTCACACACAAATACACAACAAGATCAATGACCTGACAGATCCATCGGCAGAATTAAAGATCAGCCAAATGTATTGATGAAGCTCGAGGTTGAAGAATTAATAAAGTTTCGCTTATCATGAAAATTTGGTTTCGAAAAAAATTGGTTATATAAAAGTTTCCACAGGATTAATCTTACCTCAAGGAAAGAAAACTCATGATTCAATACTAATGCCAACAGAGCACAAGGTGCCAGAAGAAATTCAACACGGAAAGTATCATGATTTCTATCGTAGGTTGCTTTAAATTTAAGATAAATCAAATAGATGGTTGCATATGATGTTCCCAAGAAAACAACCTGTGTAAATTAATAATAAAATAAAGAAAAATAAACAGTTGTTTAAATAGAAAATATCAAACATTAAGATGGAGCTGAGATAATTTTTTTTTTCCTTCTCATTATTACCTTCATAACAGAATTGTAGAGAGAAATGAAATTAGTGAACAAATCTAGATATCTGGTGGTGTATACCGCTGTAAACAATAACTGACTCTTTCCAGAAATACCTGATAATACCAAAAGAGAATAGAAAAAATGGAAAATAATTAATCAATTGACAAAAAAAAAGAATAGAATTTAATTCCAACAGTAAACATACCTGAACAAGACCGGGTCTTCCATATCTTTAACAGAAGTATAATGATCGCCAGTAAATGTGACAAGTCACCAAGCATACGAAATATATTCATTTTAACCTAATTAATTTGACTCTAATACACTTTAATAAACACAAATAAATAATTGTTAATTAACTTAAACACAATTTAACTAAAAAAAAAGAAATTAAATTTACTCTCCCCAAACCGACGTGGCTTTTAAGCTCCAAGCTGATCTCAAGCTGAAAAGAATCACAAGTTTCACTTTTATTCTAAATGAACCGACAGATGGCGCAGGTTAACTTTCGTTTTTTTTTTCTCTTTTTTGTTAATTTGAGTTTCTTTTTTTTTTATTTTCGTTTATTGTATTTTAATTGTTTTGTTGATTGTGTTATATTTGATTTTCGTGATTAGAATCTAATGGCAGGTATTCTGGGTTCGTGTTTGATGTTTGACAACCAAAAGGTTGCAAGAGATGAAGGTTGGAAAGGTGATCATTATCGTCGCCATTGGTGTTAATTTGGTTACGGGTAATTTAGGTGAGTAAACAATTAATCCAACACAATTAATATCTTGTCGCCCAATTCTTTGTAAAAATAGATTATCCTTTTAATTGTTTATGTGTTTGTGTGTGTGTGAGAGAGAGAGAGTGAGAGTCAATTGAAACGATTCAAGGTTAATGTGATTCAGGTTCTTTTATATTCAGGTTACTACATTTTTAAGAGGAGATGAAAATTTTAGAGGGAAAGAAAATGGTTTTGATCATATGTTTAAATTTCTAAAGGGTGGTAACAATTAAACCAGTTAAAAGATTTATATTGATTCTAATCAACAATTATTACCCTTTAGTATTTTCATCTTAACCTTTTTCTTTGCCTTCTTCTATTATTTACTTTGTATTCTAATTCTAATCTTTATTCTTTTAACTCTATTCTAAATGTTTTACAGATCAATTGTGCAAATTGTATCGCCGATGGTTGATTCTTGGATATTAATTCCAATTAGCAATTGATTGGATGGTAAAAAGTAAAAAGGAAACTGCTCCTCAGGCCATTCCAGTACTTCCTTACCTGAGAAGATCCATTTTATCAAAAGAAAAAAACTACACCGAAACCATTAGTTTATCATGAGTTGAATTGAACGAAACTGAAATCAACCTAAGCATCGGACGAAACTGATTTGAATTAAATTTCCCAACTAATTTTATTGTAATTTAGAAACAATTGGATTATATTTGGGATTAATTGAATATTGGTCACCCTTTGAACGAGAAATGGTCAACGGTTGGTCAGTCAAACTTCAATCATATTAATTGTTACCAAATCAATTCTTCAGATAATTTTTCTAACTTCCATTGAGATAAAAATGAGAACAGTTAACAATTAATTGATATTTAATCAAAAAGACACTTTAATTGTTCTCGTTGATGGACAATCAGACAAAAACTTTCAACAAGGTTAACTAATTGTTTCTTTTAAATGAAACAATTTATCTGATCATCTTTTAAGTGGTTCCAAGAAACTAGGTAATATTAATATCGAGGTAAAATAATTAAATTCCCAAAAAATTGATCACCAAAAGAAGCAACAATCTAATTGTTCAAAAGTTATGAAACTTATGAATTTGAATTTTGTAACAATTTAAACACGAAATTGGCATCAAAACAATTTAAAAATCTCACCATTAGCTAATTAGAAAAGGAAGCAAAATTTATTGATTTTAATCATAATAATTTAATCAATTATATTAATTATCGATCTAAAAATCAGTTTAATTGTGTATTGATTTAATTTGACATCGATGTTGATAGAAGTTGAAACTTTCTTCCAACAATTAACTGAATTAAACTGGAAAAATTAACTCAATGATCAACAACAATCAGTCTAAATTAATTAACATATTCAACGTCCATCGGAATCAATCAGAAAAATCATTTAATCATTCAATTTTATCATCAATTTAATAATCATCACAAGCAATTAATAAATCATCAATTAGAATCAATTGATTCATGTAATTATCTAGTTACAATCTAAATTGATAATAAACAAGATTTTTAATCATTTAATTGTAAGCACCATCATCAGCCAAAATTAAACAATCAAATTGTATTCAGAAACAATTATAATCATAATCAAATTGTTGATAAATTGTCTTGATTGTCCAAAGTAAAAATTAACTTGTCAAACAATTACATTAGGGAAATAGTGTAATTAATAAATTGTCCTTGGACAATCAGTGTCCTCTAATTTGGCTATTTAAATGTGAATTAAATTTAATCACCACTAATTTAGTGATTTAAGTAATGATTAACAATTTAATTTCCATAAAGAAAAATCAATTTAATCAACTGATTGAATCAACAATCAATTTATTCTGAAATTAATTGATTAAAATGAATCAACAAAACTCCAAAGGTTAATTTGATCAAAGTAAATGAATTAAATTGTAATTATCAGTTCGATGAAAATTTCAATCAATTGATTAACTTGATTGTTTACAATCAACAATTTCCAACCAAATGTTAATTATTAAATCAAAATGAATGATAATTTATTGGATTTTTTTTTCAAAACTGTTTAATTAACTAGTAAACAACATTAATTGTTATCATTAACAGTTGATTGTCCTTTCACTTGAACTGAATTAAGTCCTAAATTGATTGCGATGGTTGATCAGTTAATTTGATTATAGTCTTTGTTAATTGTTACAATCAATTTAGGTTGAATGAGATAATATTTGAAATTATATTTTTATCCAATACTAAACTTATCAAGGACAATTAGTCCTTGAATGATTAACTTAATTACATTCTTATAATAATTAAATTCATTGATTTGATTGTGAAAGAGTTTATTAATTGTTGTAAGACTTTATCTGTTCACAATTAATATCCTAACCAAATTAAAACTTAATAATCTTGTAATAAAATCTTCAAACTAGATTTGATTATAATCACAATCAGTTGATTGCAAGGTTCAATTCACTAGGAATTACATGATAATTAAGACGATATTTGTTTCGCAATTAATAAATCATTTCATGAATCGTTTTAAATTGTGTATCATTTGATTATTTTAACAAAGTTAAATTATCACAAGACTATCAACAAATTCAAAATTAAGTTGATTGCCATCAGAATCATTGATTAAATTGTTCAAAATAAACAGCTCGACAATTAGTGTTACCTTTGTATTCATTTAGTTAATCATATGATTTTAATTAAAAAAAAGGTGATTTAATTGTGTGTTTTTTTTAAACAGCAAAACTTAATCATCATTTCCTAGTTGATTAAATTTAATTGTTCAGTTGTTACGATAAAGTTACCAATTTGTTAACAACAACAATCAGACCAACCAAGAGTTTAACTAAAAAATTGATTATCAAACAAATCATGAAAATATTAATAGATTGTTAGTACAATTAGAGTGAGTGAAATTGTAATTAAATTAGTTGATTGTCCAATTGATTTACAGATATGATGAAGAAACAAAAAAATTAGATTATTAAGATAAACAAGATACTCGACAATTGATCATTTCTATCATCCAATTAATTGAATATTATCATCATTAGTTAATTAGTGCAAGGTTAATTTTCAAGAGTATCTTTCATCCAATATCATCATAATTGTCATCTTCCTTTATCCAATGAGATTAATTGTCATTAATTCTTGTAATTGTTTCCCTTTTTGAATAAAACAATCAAATGGGAATAACAACAATCACTTAACAATATCAATCATCTTAATAATATTAGTTAATTGCTGTTAGTTACAAGAATAAGAGGAAAAAGTAAAATCAAACAAAATTGTCCATAGGTCAATATACAGGATAGAAAGTTGAACAATCACCATTGAGAATCAAATGTTTCGTTGGTAACTGACCACAAGTGAAAGTGACCAGTGTCCATGAAAATGGTTAAACCAAGAGACACGCGAGTATGACAGTCGCTTATAAACAACAACAAACCAGTCATTAGACAACAGAAAACAAGGTCAACTAATTGGAAACAATGAAAACAAAAACTGAATGAAGACAACAAAAGATGAAGAGAGAGGATAAAATGATGAGATTCTGAGTGAAGAAAATGGTTCCATCAACTTAAGTATTTTCCTTTTTTCCATTGTCATTAATTGTTGATTGAGTTACTAAAGTTTTCTCATCCTGAGTCCATCTTAATAGATGAAGGTAAGGTCATTATACGATCCGTCGGATGATTATGATGAAAAGAAGAAGAAAATTCTTTCAAAAAAGAAAGGGGAAAATTGCGATTACTATTCTGGCCTGACCACATTTTGGCTATGGGAGAGAGAGAAAGACAGAGACCTAGACAGAGAGAAAGAGAAAGAGAGAGAGAGATGATGATGATGGAGAGAGAGAGAGTGAAAACATCAGCCTGTTTTCTTCCTTGGAGAAGGATGATTGAGCCCCAGAGGGAAGAGGAGATGAAGAGAGAGAGAGAGAGAGAGAGAGAGATACTAAATGATGAGAGAAAAAAGTTATCCAAAGTATAGTATGTAAACTATTGAGGAAAAAGTTGTTTCTTGATTATTATTGCATAGAAACAATTTTGATTATCATTAGTAGCATTTAGAAGTGTGAATTTAAGTCCAAAAAACAGCTTAATTGTTGTAGATTCTGGTTTCCTCTAGTCAAATTGTTCAATTGATTGTGAATTAAATGTTTACTGTAAAAACATTCATCATCTTAATCCACACATAATTTTACTCTCTACTTTGAACTCCTTTCTCTCTCTCTCTCTCTCTCTCTCTCTCTCTCTCTCACTCACTCACTTTCTTCTTCTCTCTAAAATCAACTCCCTCTTCTCATCATTTATCTTCCTCGCTCTCACCCACCTCCGAGTGTATATGTGATTTTATTTACTAGTTACCTTCCATCGTCAACATCACCATCATCTCCAAATTGTTGATGTATAAACGTCGGTGAAAAACATTCACAATTGATGACAATCAACAGATTATTGTTGTTATTACTCAGTTAATAAAAGTTTTCACTTAATAGAATATAAAAGTTAATTGTTTCAACTTTAACAATTGTTTTCTTCTTCTCGTGTTAATTTGGTTCCAACACCAAAAAAAAAAGAGGAAGAAAATACAAAAGCAAATCTATTGCCTTGAAATTGTCTCTTTTTCGTTGATTACAGTTAATTATCTTCATCAATTTCCATCACCTTCAATAAATATAAATTGTAATTTATATTATTAACTATTTCCTCTTTGGTGAACTTGATTAACTAAACACTTTCCTATTACTTTGTGTGTGTGTACATATAATCATTACCAATCAACATAAATTGACCATCATTCTAATAAACAACAACAACAACAACAATTAACAACAATTATGTCAGAAAAAACTTCAGTCGAATTGAATCTTCTTGATAAATCACCACAGATCACAATTTTACCGGCCAAACCTGTTCGGACAATTAACCAACAATCCGATGGCATAATTAACATTGACAACGATGGTAATAATTCAATTACTGATTGTACACTTTCCTGGAATGATTTAAGTTACGTTATCCCGAGAGATTCACGATTAGTTCATCTATTCAAACGAATGGCAACTAATCGTTGTGATTGGAGATCCAAATGTATACTTCATCCACAAAGTGGTCAAGTTTCAAAAGGTCAAATGATCGCGATTATCGGCCGATCTGGTTCAGGTAAATCAACACTTTTACAATGTCTTTCAGGTTGTAAGCAGAAAAATCGTTCCGGTAAAGTAGAGGTTATTTTAAATAGTCAACCATCATCATCAGTAAATTTATCTAATGGTAAGAAGATTGAAAATTTACCATCTTCATCCTCGTCGATTTCTCCATCATGTTCATCATCATCTTCTTCAAAAAAGCCTCACATGAAAATTTGTTACATTCCACAAGCTGATCATCTAATACCAACATTAACCGTCTACGAAACGTTAATTTATGCCTCTAAATTACGGAATCTCAGTCAAAAATGTGACAATTATCATTCAATCAGAGTCGAAACCATAATGGCAGATCTTAATTTAACTTGTTCTCGCTCTGTTATGGTCAAACGAATCTCTGGTGGTCAACGTAAACGACTTTCCATCGGTTTAGAGTTGTTAGGGTCACCGGATATTTTCTTGCTCGATGAGCCGACATCCGGATTAGATTCATCGAATGCACTTCAATGTGTCCAATTGTTGAAAAGATTAGCCAACAACAACAATTCGTCTTCGATAAATGATCAATCCCCACATATAATGAGTATAATGGACAATATTATTATGACCAATGGTAATAATTGTGGTGAAAATAAACCTCAACAATCAACCGGATCATCATCATCATCATCTGGACTTGCAATTGTCGCTTCAATTCATCAGCCAAGTGCCAAAATCCTTTCACAATTTGACAAAATCTACCTCATGTCATTTGATGGTCGATGTATTTACTTTGGTCCACCAAGTGAAATGGTTACAATATTTTCAACTTTTGACCTTAATTGTCCAGCTTATCATAATCCAGCAGATTTTGCAATTGAAATTGCATCGGGTGATTATGGTAGAGATAAAGTTGAAGCTCTTGAAAATTGGACCAATTCAAATGGACCCGATCCTTTACCACCAACACCACCGATAACGGTAAATGAATCAACTTGTGATAACTCGATGATGGCCTTGACCGTTGAGGAAGTGGTCAGCGACATGTTGAGACAATCAAAGTCAAATTTTGCTCATTTCTGGATACTCCTTAATCGTACATTATTAACCACAATTAGAGATCCAAGTTTGAATGGGTTTAGATTAATTCAGCACATATTGATTGGTTTAATTGTCGTCCTATTGTACAGTAATTCAATTGGTACTGGAAGTGGTTGTTTAAATAATATTGTCAATCTTAATGATCTTCGTAATGAGGAAAGGTTAACGGCTCAAAATTTAGCGCTTATCTTTTTCTCACTCATGTTCCTAACTTTTGCGGCCATGATGCCGACGGTAATGGTTTTTCCGTTAGAAATGTCAGTTTTTACGAAAGAGCGTAAAAATGGTTGGTACTCTTGTGCGTCCTTTTATTTTGCCAAAACTTTCGCCGACCTTCCGTACCAATTGGTCTATACGTTTATCTACATCGCGATGGTTTATTTTGGTACTGGTCAATTCTTTTCCTGGTGGAGATTCGCCTTTTTCCTTTCAATCGGTATACTCATTTCCATTATCGGCCAATCGATCGGTCTACTATTTGGTGCGCTGTTTGCGAAATACCTTCAAACGGCCATCTTTATTGCACCAATATCGACACTTCCGTTGATCCTCATCTCTGGTTTCTTTGTGCGCCTCAACACAATTCCAGCGCTATTACGGCCAATAACCTACACTTCGTACCTTAAATATGCTTTCGAAGCGTTAATCATCACCATCTATGGGTACGATAGGTGTACACTTAGTCCATCGGTCGACATATCGGTGAAAGAGTCCAATGGTTGTACTGTTGTCGGCCAATTTTATTCCTATTTACGAGATGATCTAAATATTTCTTTCGATGCTCTCAAAGATTACATTCCGTTAATGGCACCAGATAATCGTGATGTTAATGTAACAATTAAATTGGAACAATTTACCAAAGCTCTGGAAAAGGTTGATTTTAATGCAACCCAACAGATTATGGAAACACTTAATTCAACTCGATCTCTGGTAATGACGGAATATGAACTCGAAGAGGCAAATTTCGTGACCAATATCCTCGCACTTTTTGGTTTCATTGTGATTGTCCGGTTGATTACCTACATCGTTTTATTACAAAAATCGGAGAAAAAAATTGATTAATTATCAAATCAATTTACTCAACTTTAACCTGATCAACAATTACTCGTTCATCTAATGTGTTAACTACACTTTCACTGTTTTCTTTTTTAATTGTACATTTTAAATCATCATCATTAGTTATTATTATTATTATTATTATTATACATTGTGTTTGTACGTTTATCCATTGCACGTTTAAGCATTAATTGTGACAATTAACATGGACAACAATTCATCTTTTATATATACAATTTGGTTCATTTGTCTTAATGACTAGTTTTTGTTTTGAATGTTCAGAAAAGTTTCGTTAACGTTTCAATTAACCACATCCTCGAGTTCTCATACGGCCATTGATCGCTAAATCATAATCACTGGCGGTGTTCAAATGAAGTGCGTAAAGTTTTTCGGTAGCCAGTGGATGCCAATCACCGAAGGTACATCCAAGTCCAGTCGTATTATCGTAATAGTGACAGTTTTCCGTCATACGAATTGACGGAATATATTCATAAGCGTAAACGTAGGAACACAATCGTAGACCTAAAAGAAGACCAATAAATCCAGATGAAGGTGGAGTTCGATGGATTTGATGTGATTTACTGGTTTGTAATTGTTTCCAAAGATCCCAGGCCACTTGAGGGTGAATAATGTAAAACGGAATGTTCGGTGTTTTCTCTCGAGTTTTCCGATAATTTGGGAAAAAATTGTGATCCGGTTTATTGAACCATTGATTTAGATCAACTTGGAAAGACGATGGATCCCAGACAAGATTAACAGCCGATGAATATAATGGATCAGATAAATTGAAGGTTAAACGTGAGGCTACTTGAGAATTAATTATTCTAATTGATGTTCGAGAGCCAACATCCATCTCATAACCGATTGTTGGTGCATCATTGAATCTTATTATCACATCATGAGAATCAATCTCTGAACCTTTCGATGATTTTAACAATGAACCTGAATTCGCAATCAAGGCACATGTTTCATGGACTGGATACTTTTCTCTTAACAATTTAATCAACGATTCTTTTGGTAATATTGAATCAAATCCATTGGAAGAAAATGGTTCGTAGGTTGGACTTATCGTCGTAAACGGAACTGTACAAAGACGGGTAACACTTGGATAGGTTGGTGGAGATCGTAAATAGGTGACATTATATCTGTTGTAGGAGTTTTGTTGCCGCCACAAAATACTGGTACTTCGTAGTTCCCAACTACGTAATTTGGATCGCAATCGAACAAGAAATACTTCAATTTGCCTTCGAAGATCATGATCAAAGGAAGTACTTAGATTCATTTTTCTTTGTCTCTCAATATTTTCAATATCATTGGAAGATTGGAATAGAGATTCATCTTTGGAAATGATTAAACCTTTCGCTGAATCAACCATATTTTTGAACATTGCTCGATGGGCTTGATAAGTAGACGAGATCATATATTGACTAATAATTAGGTAAAAGTAGAAACCACTACTGAATAGGGTTACCCCGATAAAGAAACAAATTGCACACCCAAGAAGCTTCATAATTGATTGATACAGTTAATCCAATCGATTTAAATACTCTGAATAATCCATCCAAGACTGAATTGTTCCATTCAATCTTCCAATCAATTGGTTAATTGGATTAATCCATAAGATCATCACCATCATGATCACAATCATCACCAAGAGATAAAGAGGAAGCTGTAAAACAGAAGTTAAACTCAGACAATTAGAATTTTTATAAAAAAAAAGAAACGGCAAAAGATCTTCCAAACTACAAATATTCTTTCAATTTAAAAAATATTCAAATCAATTAATAGGATAATCAACAAAAAATCAAGAAATTAACATAATCAATCATTTACCTTTTCTCTTTTTCTCAATGTACAAAATGAAAACTATTCATATACTCAAAATTATTATTACTTTTACCATGAAATAAAAGAGCTCAATTTTTTGTTTATTCAATCAACCGTTTCAATCATTAATCAGTAACGAATATCGAATAAATGATTAAACAAAAAGAAAACAATTAACCATAAACATTAGGAATTTACCATCAACAATATCAAAGAGAAATATGATTGATAAAGTGGATAAAGAAGATGGACAAAAATAACTTACACTTATAGAAATTCATCCAATAAATTAGTTACGAAGTCAAGATTAATATTGAAGATTAAAATTCATTCAATTAATCAGTCAAACAACTGATTAGATTGAGAAGATAAACAATTAACAATAATTAACGAATTCATGTTTACCCTAAGAAAGAATTAAAAGATTAATTGCCGATAGATGGCGATGGTAAAAAAGAAAACCGGTTAATTTGAATAATTTTATGTTCTTTTTAAAAATTTGTTTTTCTCTTAACCTTAACCTTGGAACATAAATTATGTTGATTAACTTTAATTCTTATCCAATTAATCAAATTTATTTAATCTGTAATTTAATCAATCGATCGACTAATCAGCTTAATGAAGCAAATTTAAATTCATCAAAAAGCTTAAAGGTTAGTAAATGTTTTTAAATTATTCTCATGCTCATGTTGATTTTTCTGTGATAACATTTTTCTAATTGTGGAGATGATGATTGATTTTTTAATTGTTGTTCTATTTATTTTAATCTTTTTTGTTTCTTTCTCTTAATCTATTTGATTAGTGTTTGTCTTGACTTGATCTATGGAACATAATTATGGATCTTTGCTGCATTTATCTCCACTTCTCTTTGTCTTCATTGTCACTTACACCTTGACCCAGTTGACTTTGGATTCTTATATATTAAGAGGGAACAATTAGATTTAATTGTAATCACAATGATTTAAAAAGCGGCGATGGTACCAAAGATACACCTTTAAAATGAACAACATCATCAACGGTATCACTTAAGTATAAGAGAAATCAGCAACAATTACACTTGAAAGATTCATGATTAGTCTAAATTGATTATGTCTCTTTGAGATACAATTTGTATTCTCGTTACATCCTATGTATATGTGCTCAATATGGCGATGATTAAATGGTGATGTTTATAAATTGCTGGTAAAAAGGTAAGATAAAACCTCTTTGTTTTATTGTGTCATTTGATACTAAACATTTTCCATATTGATTAAGATTGATAAATTGTTATAAAATTTTCCTTTTTCTCTTCCTCTCTCTCTATCCAACCTAACAGAGTGACGATTGGAATCAATGGGAATATTATCATCTCACATTATTTGGAATTAATTGTAATTGTGAATAACTGGATAACCTCGATTCAATCAATAGATTGCAAACTAATCATTTATTTCCTCGTCTTAAAGTTAATCCTCTTGTTATGTATATTTATTGACCAGATTAATGAATTATTGATACACTTGGATGGAGATTAAATGTTTCAAGGATAAATTATGAATAAACAAGGAGAGAAAAACAAAAGTCAAGGAAACAATTAACATCTAATAATAATCATGTATTCATGAGAAATTAACTTTAATCATCATCATCTCATTAGTTATTATTGCAAGAGTTGAATTGATTGTTTCTTGCTTATTGTTACTACTAATTTATTTCTACACTTAACAATCTTTGATTGAACAACAATCAATGGTTCACTGGTCCCAATCAACTAAACAACAAGAACATGAGCAAAAAAATTGATATTTAAAATCATCAACAGATTATTAACCTTCACCAACAATTAAGATCATAATGATTTAAAAGGTTGATAGACTTTATTTCTTGTTACTTAATTCATTCAATCAAAGAAACGTACACAACAATTAACAGTTTATTTCCTAACCAGCTAATCAACAATGGAAATGAATTGAACATATTCTTAAACAATCAACCAAGGAAAAGGAAAAAGCTAATCACAATTAACCTTCAAATTGATTTCACAATCAAGATGATTATCAAATATTTAATTACTGACAATCTTCAAATGAATACACAAATATTAAGAAAATGTTTTGGATAGTTAATTGTTGACCAATAATTGATCAAGTGTGTGTATTTATGATTAATCACAATAACTAATCATCAACAATTAACCTAAAAATTAACTTAAATCCCTTAATTGTCAATGATAAAAGTAAAACAAACATCGTTCAATGTCAAATAATTAAAATTTCAATTCCAATGATTAGAGGTTTTAATTAACTGATAATTGATAACTTTTTGAAACAGTTTTTACCTTACGATTTAATTAATTACCAAGCTGACAATTAACTAAGATGTTTGATGATTTAATTGAGACAAAAATCTATAAATAAACTAACCATTAAATCATTAATAATTCAGGTTTCTTGTTTTATTGATTCTCAATCAATTTTAATTCAGTTAAATTTGCTTTGGTTGATTTGGATTTTTTGTTTCTTTGATTACTTTCAATTCAAATTAATTATCTCTCACATTTATGAGAATGTTGATTAAATTAAAGGTTGCAATTAACAGATATTCAATTGAATCAATAATAAAACAAAATGAAAATAATGTAAAAAGATAATTAAGTTAATTAGTTTAAGAATTAAGGATTACAATTAGAACTTTTTTTTTCTTCGATATTTTCTTCCTCTGATCGTTAATTATGGATGTTAATTGTTGGTTAACAACTTGATTGTTGAGGGACAATTGTCTAATATTTAATACTGATACTGGAATGATGATAAATTGATGAACTTGTGATGATGATGATCAGTTAATTGTTGATTCTTGGGCAGCCATGTTGTTGAAATGTTGATTGTTAAATTGACCAAAAAAATAATACTGTTAAAGTAAAGATGATTAGAGTATTAGAATTAAATTAAATTGTTTCCACACTGATTAAAGAGAGAGAGAGAGAGGAAAAGTTACAATTAAAAATTAAAGATGATGATTAAATGGCATAGTGATTTAAAATTGATTCCAAGTGATGACAACGTTGTTGTATTAGTTTTCTCGTGATTAATAAATTGTTACTCGATCATGATGATTAGATGATTGATTAATATGTTAACAGGGATAATTTATCTGCAACAATTTGAATAGTTGTGAAGGTATTATGATGGATACATGATGATCGGTGTTTCTAATCAATCAGTCAGGAGAAGATGAAATTTAATTGTTAATCAATGATTTAGAAAGAAAGAGAAAGTAACAATTGATTTTTCTCTTTCTTTTTCCATCTTCTTGTCCTTTGCCATCCATTAGTCTAATATTAATTATTTAATTGTGATACAATTTGCTTTTGATGATCCTTGATGCTAATTAAAATCAGGCAACAGGAGAGATTAAATTGTTGAAGAAAACATTGATTCCATTGATTGAAAATTCAAAGCACACAATTGATTTAAAATCACATTCAAGTGAAAAAAAAACAGAAAACTAATCAGTGAGGTAAATCAGGGATAAGAAGATAAAGTGATTTAGTTTCGTATTGATTAGTTGATTAGTTTAAGAATTGTTTTTTGTTCCTCTTTCGCCATTTGATTTGTTGACCATTAATTTGAAATCTTTGAAAGACCAATAATTAATTAGATAATGTTTGTTGATAGAGAGAGAGAGAGAATAAGTTTTAAAGATGACAAGCACCATCCAAATTATTTCATCACTAAAGAAATTGGTAAGAGAATCGATTCCCAATGGAAACATGTTACATGAGGAGTGGGTGGAAATTATGATTTGGTTTCAACAGCTAAATTGTTACGATGAGATGACAGTGATTAAGAACAAAGGTAAACACAAGGGATGAAAACCATGAGCAAGATGCATATTGATAGACAGAGATAAAGACAGAAATGATAAGTTGAATAATAAGAAGATGGATCATGTTAACTGGAATTGTTTACTTGACTGTCTTTCATTTATCGTTGTTTGAATTGGAATCCACCAGAAGATCATCACAATCAAATTGAATTTGGTATCATTAGTTGGGCTAAGAGAGAGAGAGAGAGAGAGGAAAGGGAAAAGACTGAGGATATTTGGTGATTTTCTTTCAGGGTGATGTTGGTGAATATGGTCCACCACCGGTTGGAGAGCCTGCGGCCTGGAATCTCATGTCATCCCGTGAAGCTTTGCGGCCAATCAAGAGTAATCCATAGACCGCTGCGCTTCCCAGTGAGGTGAGAAATCCCAATAAGAAAAAGAAACCGAAACAACCAAATAAACAGGGAATTATGGAAAGTGCAGCGTAAGCGGCACATTTGATCCATTGAGGTTTATCCTCGAAAAAGATACCAATTGGTTGGGCGAAACGGATGAATGTCACAAAACTAGGAGCTTCTATTGCAAGGATAACTATCGCTCCAGCTACTTGAAGGAGACCAGCGGGAATACATAAAGGTGAAAAGATGGAGATGGCAGTAATTAAACCGAAAACAATTTGAAGTAATGATAAACCAGTAACAATTTGTGATCTCCATGATTCAACCCACCACATTGGACCAGATCCTTGTTGTTGAACGGGACCATCACCAGGACTAATCATGATTACCTTTTAATGGATAATGTTAATAATATATACTAATATAAAGATTATTCTGTTCGTCCAAATTAAATCACAGGTAAACACAGAGAGAGATGATTAGAGTGATGATGATGATGATCTGAGAAGAAAAAGAAAACATAAAATTAGAATCAATTTGTTATAATGAAACACGAAAATAGATGAATTTATGTTTGGGTTGGAAAAAGAGTAAAAATCAGAGAAGGAGAGAAAAGAGGAGGCAAAGAAGAAGAAAAATCAATAAATTGTGAGAAGTTAAATCAATGATATTCTCTTGTATTTTCTCTCGTTTTTTGGGTGAAAAATTGTTCGAAATGTTGATTAATCATTAAAAGAGTAAAACACTTACCTAAGTAATTAGATGAATTCTAAAAATGGGTTAAGATGGGAGAGAGAGATTAGAAGTGTAACATTGACGGAGAGACAATTGTGAGAGTAAAAGGTTGACTTGAGAACCGAAAAAAGGGAAAAGGTGAATGAAGAAAGAGAAAAAAAGAAAGTAAGTTCAAGAATAGAAAGAAAAGAAAGAGAAATAAAAGTCAAGTCTTCTTTTCGCAAGCGCATCT
Organism: Panonychus citri; assembly: GCF_014898815.1. Classification (NCBI taxonomy): domain Eukaryota; kingdom Metazoa; phylum Arthropoda; class Arachnida; order Trombidiformes; family Tetranychidae; genus Panonychus; species Panonychus citri. Next base: position 666,514 of record NW_026515428.1, on the reverse strand, counting down.
AAATTAAACTCTTTTCTTGTAATAATTTGATAATTTTTCTTTTCTCTGGTTCATTATCATCACCATGATTCTGATCAATTTGGGTGAAAGTTTTTTCTCCAACATGAAAAACATTCCAATTGTTAAATGTATCTCATCAATTGGAGAGATTATTGGATTTACATTTTACTTTTTTTCCTTCCAATTTGATTCTTTTGACTCCAAGAGAATTTGATTAACTTTAACTTCCGAACCATTTAGTTGATCGATTGATTGTCCATAATGATGAATCTTAAATGTTTCAGTTTTTTTTTCTCTTCGCGTAATAAACATTTTCATCGCGACAGGAAACTCGTTAATTTTTACCACTGATTCTTTTTTCTTTATTAGGGTTTTACTATTTACGATTTAGAATAATATAAATTGACTACACAATTTGGTCGTTTTATTTGTCCAATTCTCGAATTCGAGCCTTTTTACCTCCTTTGCTTCCTTTCTGTCGGTAGACTTTTCCTCTTATTATACGTAAACGTTTCATCTCTTCAATAAAATCACGATGTTCATCTCTGTTTTTCACATGTAAACAAAAAGAATGGAAATAAATTGATTAGATTATCAACAAGAAAAGAGAATAGAAATTGGAAACAATAATCTAACCTGAATAGTCCATATTGTCTCAAGGTATGGGTGAGCTCTCGTATCTGAGGATGAGCCGGATACCAATTTGGATTCCAAGCAGAATTTAAATCATGAGGTTCTCTTGATTGTCTTTCGATAACATTTCTGCAACTAATAATTGTGTATTTAAAATCTTTTTTAACAGCAAGATCAGAGGAAGTAGCAACTTCCTTAGGCATCGGAGGTGCACGATATTCATTGAATATTTTAGACCCAAGTCGACGCATCTTTTGACTGTACAAAGATGGCCCTCGATACCAGGACATGATTAACCAAATAAACGATGAAACAATTAACAATTACAGAGAAAATCAACAGTTAAACATGATTGTTATGAGAAGAAAAAACCAAAACAATTCATTTTGCCTCAAATTGTTTCCAAAAACGAGAGAAAAAGTTTGAGCGGTTAATTCAATTCTTTGTTTTTCTTTTCGCGAATTTTTTGTTTTGAGTTGAGCGTTGAAACTTTCATGGTTTGTAAGGGCGATTGGATTAGAAAATAGTTTGGATCGATCTGATCAGTAATTTTCGAGATAATTGAGGTCAAAGTTGAAACATTAAAGATTCATCATTATGGACAATCAATCGATCAACTAAATGGTTCGGAAGTTAAAGTTAATCAAATTCTCTTGGAGTCAAAATAATCAAATTGGAAGGAAAAAAGTAAAATGTAAATCCAATAATCTCTCCAATTGATGAGATACATTTAACAATTGGAATGTTTTTCATACTGGAGAAAAAACTTTCACCCAAATTGATCAGAACCATGAAATCTTTCAATCGTCAAATTCATCGAAAACTTTTCTCATTAGTTCATTGGAAAGGGAATTCAATTCTTGTCCAATTCAATTTGTTATTCTTGAGAAATAAAAATGATAAATATGATAACTTAAACAAAGTAAACAAATGAATATATTTGATGATTTTTACAGAATGAATTTATTACAATCCAAGCCTAGTTGGTCTTCTAGGTGTTCTTGGAGTCTCAGGTCGTTTGAAGATCGCAGGTGTCGATGATCTTATTTTTAGTGTCTCTTGCTCCTCTTTTTCCGCTTTCATCCTTTTCAATCTCGTTTCCGCTTCGGCCATTTCTTCTTCCATTGCTTTTCGTGATTTTTGATCTCTTGTTTAGCTTCCGAACGAGTTTTCGATGGTAATTTGACTGAATAAAACATTGGCCCTAATTCGGCTAACCAACCACCTTCGACAGCGGTCACAGTGTGCATGTACTCCTTTGAGGTCATAAGTAGTTCGTGGTAAACAACATAATCGGGAGTGAAACCCATTCCATAAAGTGATGAGGTGGGATGAAGATGACAGGGCATTCCGGTTCTCATGTTGACGTATTCGCCGATTCCTTTTAATCGAGCTGCTTGATGGAAATAAGCCGATGCGATACATTTACGAATACAATCCCATTCATTTCCCGAAGAGACAACAGGTAATTTTAAACTCTTCATGATATCTTTCAATTGTTGTCGAACTTCTCGAACTTTTTTCATCGCTTTCATATGAATAAAATGATTTTTACACCAAGATGATTTCGATGGTTCTCTCTCCCAGAATTGATAAATATTGAGTAAAGTTAAATGATCAGATTCAGGTACATGAAATTTTTCACGAGCTAAATCAGCTTCTTCCTCTCGGCCTTTGGGACGATAAATTATCGATGGAACCGATAACATGGAAACAATTGTCATCATCTCAAGTGAACATCCCATTTCCGTGGAAATTAACAGCATTTTGGACATTGCAGGATCCAACGGGAATTCAACCATATTTCGACCTAATGATGTTAAATTGCCGACATTATCCAGCGCTCCTAAGATCCAAAGTTGGTACATAGAATTTAACATGTTTTCCTGAGGCGGTGGATCCATGAAGTGAAATTCCAGTAAATCTTGAACGCCCAAAGACTTTAACAATAAAACGACATTCGCTAAATTGGTTCGTTGAATTTCAGGGATTGAAGTTGCAAGTAACTCGTTTCTAAATTGATCTTCAGTGTATAGCCGGAAACATGTACCAGGTCCCGTTCTGCCAGCACGACCTGATCTTTGATTGGCATTCGCCTGAGAGATTGGATAAATTTGCAAGGCATCCATACCAATGCGAGGATTATAAACTTTTAATTTACAGAAACCTGAGTCGATCACATATTTGATTCCGTCAATGGTCAACGATGTTTCGGCGATGTTGGTCGCAACGACACATTTTCTCACATCGTCTTCAGATTTTTGGAATATTTTGGCTTGAAGATCAGATGGAAGTTGAGAGTAAATGGGAAGAATTGAGATCGGCGGTGGTTTCGTTGTGTCTTCCAAAGCTTTTAAACGTTCGCTAATAACTTCACAGGTCACATCGATGTCTTCTTGACCTGGCATGAAGATGAGAATATCGCCTAAAGGTAGACTGAGATGGATCTCAATCGCTTTTTTCACAGCCGAATCAACATAATCTTCAACGATGTTTTTATTATGCATCACTTCAACGGGAAAAGTTCGGCCTGGAATTTTGAAAACAGGAACATTACCAAAGAAGAGGGCAAATTTTGATGAATCCATTGTTGCTGAAGTAACAATTAACTTTAAATCAACTCGTTTAGCTACAACTTCACGAAGAATCCCGAAAAGTACATCAGTGTTTAAACTTCTCTCATGAGCTTCGTCCATGATGATGGCTGAATATCCATCAAGGTCAGGGTCGGATAAAGATTCACGAAGTAAAATACCATCGGTCATATACTTAATTAACGTTTTAGATGAAGTTTGATCTTCGAATCGAATAGCATAACCAACTTCTTCGCCAAGTTTAACACCCATTTCATCGGACACTCTTTTGGCCACCGACATGGCCGCAACTCGACGAGGTTGAGTACAACCGATCATACCATAACTTGTATAACCTTCCTCATGTAAATACTGAGTTAATTGTGTCGTTTTACCAGAACCAGTTTCACCGACAATGATGATTATATTATTCTCGCGAATAACATTCAACAGGCTGCTTCGAACTGCAAAAACTGGTAGCATTTGGCGTTGCTTGCGAATCTTTTCTCGACCGGTTAGTTTATCATCGAGATGATCAGCGAATCGATGTTCCGTTTTGTAATCAGTTCCACCCGTTGATTCCTCTTTCTCCTTCGCAACACCCATAATGTCACCAATTCGAGTACCAGCAAGTTCCCACTCCTTTTTCTGGGCTTTTTTCCGCTCTTTGATTTCTCGATGGTACTTAACAAGAGCAGAACCTTTTTTCGAGCAAACAGCCATGTTCGAAGTTCCATCTTTCACTGGAATCACAGGTTCGAATTGTTTCGTGAAAACAATCCGACCATCGAGAAAAGGTGGTACAATATTGTGAACAATTAGGTGAGTTCTCTCCTCTTCTCCAGTCTCTTCCATGTCATCATCGAGGTTACGAACAACACCTGATAAACGCATTCGATTGATTTCCCATTTTTCATTATCTTTTTGAATTTGTCTCTGTTGAGCTGATATTCTTTGAACCACTTTGCTCTTTTTTAGAGCTTCTTCTTTTCGAGCTACATACTCATCGGGAATATCATCAAACGGCTTGAAATCAACTTCTTCATCGTACCAATTACGATCTATTTCTTTCATCACCTCTGGATCTTCATCGACTTCTTCCCTTCTAATTGATGGATTTTCCCAATAACTGTAAGGTATTCGAGGTGTCCCAGCGGTCGAACCTAATCTGGACATTGACGAACCAGGTCTTGGTGTCCATGGGCCTTGAGAACGTGAACTTGGAGTTGATCCTCGAGTTGATCTTGGTGTTGTTTCCCAACTCGAAGCATAATCTTTGTCCACTTCGTCATCGTCTTCCCATTTTCTCCTCTTCGACTCGAGATCTTTTTCTTTATTTTCCATGTACATTCCTCGCAATTTTCGACGTCTTTCTCTCTCTTCTTTCTCTTTCTTTCGAGCTAAATATTCATCACTTAAAGAAGATCTATTTACATAAGGCGATGGACTTTCCATTTTAGCTTGTCGATAATTTCTCTCTTTTTCTCTTCCTCTATCTCGATGTCTATCACGATCTCTATCATATTTATCTCTTCTATCATCTCTTCTATCATCTCTCCCTCTTCTTTCATCTCTATCATCACCACGTTCTCTTTTAATTTCTCTTCTCTCATCATCTTTATAATCTCGTCTTCTTTCAACACTTTTCTCTCTTGAATATCCTCGATCTTCTCGTTTAACACCATGACCACTTTCCTCAGTTTCAGATTTTTTCTTCAAAGCCAATTGTTGAAGACCAAGTAAACTTTTCCTTTCTTCCAATTTCAATTGATCCTTATCATTAGAATCAACAGTTTTCTTCTTAACAATTAGTCCAAATTTCTGATCCGATGGAACAATTCCTTCCAATCTTTCAACGTTCGACTCATCGAAACTCATGATGATCTTCAAAGAAAATTAACTCACAATTTAAATTCCAAATCAGCTAAAAACATCGAAAAAACAAAACAAAGAATAAAAAATCACACAATTAAAATTAATTCCAATTGAAAGAAGAAGAAAAAGAAAATCAAACAAAACAAAAACAAACGAATCATATGATCGCTTTAACTACTTTTCTCTCCAAAAGGTGTCGCTCAAAAAGAGAATTTAATTTTCCGACCAACAGATGTCGCCCGAATCAGATTCGAACTCCAACTTATCAGTTGATCGGTTTAACTGGATAAGGATTTTTCTTAAGGTAAATGAGTGAACATTTTTATCTTCATCTTTAAACAGTTAACATAATTGTTATTTTATTGATTCTTTTTCGCAACTGTTTCTTTTACTAATTTACTCATTTGAGTTGGAGAAAAGAAATGGCCAACAATTAGATTAAAGTGGTTTTAATTGTGATGTTGATTAACTTGATTGGTCGGTGATCGATTACCTCTTTTTTTTGCTCTATTCTCTCAGTTTTCTTTTTCCATCATCATCATCATCATGTTATTACACAAGAAAAAGAAGCGATCATCATGTTCCCTCCATCATGTTAACCATTTGAATCGTGATAATGATGATCATCTTTACTGTTTTAATTGTTCACCTAATCAACGATTAACTGATATTCCAGTTAAAATTTGTAGAAAAGAATGTTCATCTTCCAATATTTTCCATTTTTGTTTACCTTCAAGTGATCATTTTCTGTGGACATTGGTCAAGTCATTGTCTTCTTTTTCTTCGACACTTTTTTCTTTTTCTTTTTTTTCCATCACATGGATTTTATTTCTTGTTCTTTGTACATTATTTTTCCAAACTTCATCAGCTCTACCTTCTTCTTCATCGTTATCATCATCATCTTTTCCAATATGTCGACAGGATAGATCTTTGTGTTCAAGTAAAGAGGAAAGTGAATTTTATGAATTAGGTGGACAACAATTGAATTCCCTTCTCGGTGAACCAATGAGAAAAGTTGCCAATGAGTTTGATGATTTTCATCGTAAATTTAACGGTAAGTAAACAATCAAATTAACTACAATCAATGTAATTATGTCAATCAATTGAGACTTCATATTCTAAGAGTGATCATAAATTTTACTCTCTCTTATCTTGATTCATCATATTGCTCTCGTTTTTTACCATTTTGACTTCCATCTTCCATTTTTTTCTCATATGAGATAATGAGAAAATTCAATATAAGCTCTGATTATCTCTCATTCATTTCATCATAAATACTATGATTATATCTTGAGAGTGATATTCACCTTTCTTATTGTTTAATTTTCGAGTATCATAATTTATTTAATTCAATTGTTCTTGATTGTTATTGTTTCAATTTTATTCTGATAAATTATCTCATGTCACAAGGATGATGAGACAATCACTTAAGTAAACACACAGGATAATTAAACCTCTGAAACTAATTAGAATAAAAATTAAGATGAGATTAATGATCCATTGTGAAAACAAGACTTAATTAATCTTATCAATGTTACAACAATTATTAACATCTTTCAATTTTAAGATTGACCCCTCTATTTCCCACTCTCCATACACTTTTACCTTTCACCTTTTCTGTTTACAGGGTCAGAGCCCTAATAATTTGCTTAATACATAATCTAGTTAATTGAGTAGATAAAGAAGACAGAGTTGATTACTTCTGTAAGTTAATTATAATGTGGCTTCTATTGACTCCATAGGAAAAAAAAGATGAAATGTAAAACAAAATTAAATTAAGAGTCACGATAATCTTTAAGTTTTATTTTGTTCTACAAAGAAACTAACATCATCATCATCATCATAATTATCATCATCAGATAATAACATTCTTGAGGTAGGCAAGTTCACATACGAAAGCAAAAGGTATCTTTTTCATTCATTGAGAAAGCTACTCACTCAAAAAAAAGACACGAGAAGATGAGGATGATAATGATGATAGTGTATAAGATAAATGAGAATCATCATTGTGCAAGTGGAGCCTCATCAGCGACTATAATTTACACGGACAGAATATAAGTATATTACCTGGCCGTTGATAATACTATTCTCGAGGGTGACTTACCTTTACACGTTATTCAACACGATAACAGGTAACACTAGTTTAACACCTTAGAGATTCATTGGTATTTTTTTCACTCTCTCTCTCTCTCTCTCTCGCTCGTTTTAAACCTATGGAGGTAACAATAAGAAAACCACAACAATACAACTGTAATTGTTTCGCATGCATTTAGTTTAAGGTGCATCACGATTTCATTCATTAATTTACTCTAATATCTATTTTTTTCCCTAAGCCTCCTCCTTCCTAATATATATTACACCTTAATGGAGGAAGGAGGTTGACTGGAGGTGGAAATAATAATAATTCAATAGACTAGACAATAGATTAAATGAAATTTAAAAGTTTGATGATATGAATATTTTTTTTTCTTCCACCTTAACTCTGAAAATTCAATTGAAAATTCATGATGATGATTATTATTATTAGTACGATGATATTAATGATAATTATGGTAACAATAGACAGAAATATTATAAATAATAATAGAAAGTTAATTATTATTCAAAGTGAACGATAATAACAATGAATTGAAAAGGATAAGGAAAATTCAAACTGAATCATGAATTAAATTGTAATCATTTAAGTTATGATATTTTCTTTAATTTAAAATATTAATCACAAATATCAATCAATAAAATCTATGTAATAATTTGAATTTATCTAATTTTCCCTTGTTCAGTTTATTTAAACAATTAGGTTAACTATATCATGATAATTGTTTCAGCAGATGAATATTGTCATTTATAATTTTGAAAAGATTGAATGATTTTTAGGAATCTATTTTAACAACTTAATTTAGATTAATTCGTACGAGAAAATTAATAGTTAATTGTAATTTAGGAAAAGAAAAAAGTGTATTTAATCAAGAAGAAGACGACCTGTTGTGATGAATGTAAAGTGATTAATTACTTGTGAAAAAAAGCAATTCATGTTGAGAGAGAGAGAGAGAGAGAAATGCGAACTAAAGATGGCGGAAACCTTGAGAGAATAGAACAGAGTAAACCTGTCATCCTCATCATCTCCATCCTAATCATCATAATCTTTATCCCAGTATCATCATGATCCTCTTAAAGATCAGGCTACTGCTTGACCATTATCATGTTCAGATTAAAATTGATATTAACATGAAAAACGTTCAGACGCCATAAAGTCACGTTTAGATGTAACTTTGATTTTTTTTTCCTCTTTTCTACCTGTTAAACTCACGCTACTGTAACCGAGGGTTAGATAATGATGATGGCGATGATAAAGTTACATAAGATGACATTTTCATGTTGATCCGTTATCCCTTATCACTAACATGATTATTATCGCGATGACCATTGATCTCGTCACGAAAGAGTGAAAATTGAAATTGTTCAGTAAAATATCTTCATGTTAATCTTTACTTATTCTGTCTCATATAATATAATATGTTATATTTAACAATTCAACTATTAATAAATTGTTGTGAGAGGTTAAACTTTTACATTTACAATTCAATTGTAATGATAAGTTTAATTTGACCTTCTTTTAATCAATCAATTCTTTTGATGATAATCATCATCATCAAACCATCTTCAATATTATAACAATCATACAGAAAAAGAAGAAGAAAAAAAAATCGTAACAATAACGGTAAACATTCATATGATTGTGATATAACTGTCATTTACATTTAACATCATCATCACCAACACTAATATTATTACATGATGATGAGAAAATTATGATTCAATGATGATTGTATTATTGATTATTAACCATAACCAATGATAAAAATCAAATCAATTGATATTATTACCTTAGGTGACCTGAAAGAAAAGGTTACAATTTTAAATTAGACTGATTCTTTTGGTCATCATTATTGTTAATCGAGTTACAATTACGAATTAAATTGTAATCAGTTGCGAGAAACCAATTTCCAGGTTCAGAAAGAAAGAATAGAATATGAATGAGATGGAGTGAGAGAGAGAGAGAGAGAGAAAGAATCAGGGCAACAGAATAATGCTCTTTCCTTTCATCATCATCTTCTTCTTGTTGATCTTTGCTTAAAGCATTCATTATATTCATCATGTAATAAGCCTGATGATTATGATGAAATGTATATATAGATGAAGATGATACTTATTGCAAAGTCTTAAATCTGGTCTGAACCCCATTCACCTGAACGGGATACTTGAGGTCATCATCATCTTTTTCAATGTAATATCAAACCCTTTTTTTTGCTTGATAATTTAAACATTTAATTTCTCTCTCTTCCAGATTAACTAATCATGATAATCAAAGTGAAAAAAATCATTAAAAGTTTGTTTGCTTAATGGTAACAAGATTAACCACAGATAATAATTATCATTTAAATGGTTAATTTTTTTATTGACCGATATCATGATAATAGTGATGCTCATTTTTAATTGTTACGATAATTTTTTCTCATTCTGATTGTTAGGTGATAGTAAATATCATAGCAATTGTTTACGGTAAGGAAAAGCTTTGATCATTTGATTTATATCAAATAATTATTTGATTACAATTTCCTTTCACAATTTAACGGTTCATATGATTAACCATATCATATACATATCAAAGTATTTTAAATTTACAGTTATCTGGGAGAGAGAGAGAGATAAATCATTTCATTAATTGATGCAAATTTATGACTATAATTAAGATTAGTGATTAAAGATGAATAGACAAAGTAACGGATTAGTTGATTTCTGGTTTAAGATCTACTTTGTTGGTTAATCTGGTTCTTTGTAATTGTTTCAATAAATCTAAGCATTTTCAATGAATATGTTAACACCCTCTGGATGAAGATGAAGATAAGGAAGATGGAAACATAGAGAAAGGGAGAGAGAGAGAGAGAAAGGGAGAGAGAGGAGGGAGAAGAGGAGGTAGAGAGGGAGGAGTAGATTTTTATCTTGGAACCATTAAGATATAAGATCAATGGAATCAATTAGCAGGCGTTTACAGTTAAGATTATCTTCTTTATCTTTTCAGTTATTTTTACTACCTGATCCTGAGAGAGTAAGATGAAGATGATCACCTCTCACCTTGTATCTGATATTTAGATCAGAAAAGTAAATGATGAAAGTAAATGATACACGAAATGTTATTATATTAAATTGAGCTTTAATATAATTGAATAATTGAATTGACTGGAGGGAGGTAATGCTGGAATTATGGGTTCGAAAGGAGGAAAAGAGCTGGTCAAACTTGTTTCTTTTTCTTTTCATCATCATCTTTTTTTCTTCAAAAGGAATCAAGATGATCACAGTTATCATCCTTATCCTTGTTTCTGGATTAGATTTAGTGAGAATGTACAAATACAGCGGTGCAGTTGAAAGGTAAATTTGATTAAACCCAAACAGGTAATTCATAAGACACAAGACTAAAAGATGATTCCTATCAAGTTGATTATAAGAAATGAGGAGAGATGAAACCAAATGATAAGATGAAAGTGAAAGCAAAAGTGATACAATTAACAAAATGAGTTGATTAGGATTGAGAAAAGACAATGAATATCATGACAAGTGACATTTCCATGGGAGACATTAATTAAACAGAATCATGGGTGTGTATTATCATGAAAATTCAGTGACAATTTGCAAACATCCAATGTAATCATACATTGAACTTTATCGATTGAAACAAGTTCCTCAATGATAATAAACTTATGATTCTTATCTGATTATAACTTTAATATCACTACGATCAGAATGATAGAAAAAGATATTCAGGAAGTTCTGATACTTTTTAGAATGAAAAAAATCACATTGATAAACCAGAATAAGTATAAAAAAAAGTGGATCCACTTTTATGAGTTTTTCTATTGATAAATTGAATTTATAATAACGCTGGAAATACAATTGAATTGGAAATGTTTGCATTTATCTAGATTTTCATTAGTATTTCCAGTGTTTGTTGTTACAATTATATTGATGATGAAAGAGAGATGGAGAGAGAGAGAGAGTCAGGTAATGTCTTATTGTTATAATGATGTTTCTACCTGTTGATGGGTTATTACAACAGGTAATAATTTACGAAACGGATGTAAACTATTTTCTATGCTTTTCTTTTCTTTGGAAACTATATTGTTCTGATAAAATGTAATAATCATCATAATGATTATACAACAACCAGGTAACAAGAAAATACAATCATGGTAAATAAGTAACATTATTTCAAGTTATTTCTTGTAAACAGGAGTATTTTCCTAATTCAAGGTAATGAGATATGAATGTTTACCTGTAACGATGATGATGATGGATTTAGGAGAGAAATAATTCTGCAAGTTGATTTGAATAGAATAGAATGAGAAAAAAAATTCTAATCTGAAAATTGTGAAGATTATGTAAATTTTGCTGATTCTTTTTTTGTATTGTTCTAATTCTGGTTAACAATCGAATTCTAATTCAGAATTTGAATAACATTTTCTTTCTAATTAATGATAGAGAGAGAGAGAGAGAGAGAGAGAGAGAGAGAGAGAGAAAAGTTCTACTTTAATTAATGATTCCTATTCTTTTGTGTATGAGTTATTTTCTTATTCTGATATTTTTCATTTGTTCGGTAAGAAATTAATCACAATTTACTAAATTGTTGAAATAAATTACTGGTGTTTAACTTTTACCTTGAAGAGAAACATTAACACCTTTTGGATTTATATTAATGTCCTTTTTTTGTGATCTTCCATCATCTTCATCACCTTTATCTTCATCTTCTAAATCTAAAATTAATGGAACTTATTTTCTACCTGAATTTTAAGAATCAATCATGAAATGATCACGCAAACATTTCAGGATAAATGTTAATAGAAAATAGAGATTAATGAAATGGAATTACAACTTTTCCCCTTACAAACGTAGCAATAAATTGTTGTGGTTTAAATGTTGTTCATTGTTTGATTGTTATCGTAATCGTAATCAATATGAAGATGATGATGATGATGATTTAGAGAAGTTAAAATAAGATTAAGAAACTTGATCGAAATGATAACAATGTGTAAGGTATTTGGATAAATAATATCATTAAAAATAAATTGTTCTTAATAACAATTAGTTGTGAATTGGGTTAATGTAAATAAGCAATTGATTCAGTTGAATTTATTATTAGGCTAATCACCAATACAATTTAAAAGCTTAATCATAATTGAATAGAGAGTAAAATTTCAATACTATTCACCATAATTTAATTGGTAATTTAATTTTCCATTGATTGTTATCATCAACAATGATCAATTTATTGATTAATTGTAATATATTTTTCTCAAATATTAATCATTATGATACAATAATCAAACACGAATATTTTTATATTCAGGATTCAGGAAATGGATATGATATTTTTTTCATATTATTGATTAACTAAGAAATATGATTTACCTGAATATTAACTTGATTATCATTTATAATCAGTAATCCCTTTTGGTAAGGTCACTTATGATTAGTGTTTGACAGTCACGTTGTTAATCCTTTAATATAAAATTGATGATTAAGATGAGAAGAGGATGAAGATGAAGAGTGGAACTTTTGACAGATTGACAATTAACTGCTAAAAATATTCTAACAATTTATTTAATATAATTTACTGATTCGATTTATTCATTTTCTTTACAGATGAAGTAACTAATTTACTCGAAAATTCAAAGTATGGATTCCATTCAATGTTCACCCGAACCTATGGTCAGTTGTACCATAAACACTCATCGCTGTTTACTCACCTGTTTGAAGTACTTAGAAGTTATTATGATACAAATTCTGTTAATTTGGAAACTGAATTTGGATTATTTTTCACCAATTTGTATCAGAAAATATTCCAAGAGCTTAATTTCCAGTACAGTTTTACCGATGAATATATGAAATGTCCACAGACTTATATGCATCTTCTTAATCCGTTTGGTGATGTACCGAAAAAGCTCATCATTGAATTTCAACGTTCCTTTACTGCGGCCAAAGTTTTCTCTCAGTCAATCAAATCCGCTTCCGATTTAATTAAATCCGTTAAAGAGGTGAGTCCTTTTATCATCTAATTCCCCATTAACTATCCATATTTCATCATCTTCTTCATCTTAATCCTGAGATTATTAATTAAATATCTACATCTCAAAGTCTATTCAATTGTTTTCTTCCTTACCAATTATCTCAAGTCGATCCTTCAAATCTCATTGTCTTTTCAATTAATCATCTTAATTTGCAGTTTTATCAACAAGAGAGATACTTAATTAACTATTATTTTATTTGTTTTTAATAACAATTAAACATTTACAATCAATTGACTAGACAATCATTAATAAAATCAAATTACTCAACAATTAGATCAATAAGTTATAAGTCAATTTAATTATTCACTCATTAATTATCTTAAGTGACTTTAACAATTATTATTATTAATATGTTACAATCAACCAATTACAATTACAGCTAGTTGATCATCTGATGATTTAATTGTTACAATAACTTTTTACTAATACAATTAAGTAAAACAGTTAATAGTTAAACAAATTTAATCCTCTTAAAAACAAAAACATTGCCAATGATTAACGAGAACATATTAGTAATAATTATTGATTTCTGATTGAATTGTCAAAGTGATTAAATTAACGTTGAAACAATCATACAACTGTTAGAAATTGATTAACAACACTAATAATGATGATCAAGAGTATTCATTAAAAAACAGTAAAAAAAGTGATTTTTTTTTCATCATTACGTTATTATTATTTTAACGAAAAAAAAACTTTAACTTGTCAAATATTAGCCAAACAATAACAACGATTATAATTAAATAATGTTGATGATGATGATGATAATTATGATAATTAACAATACTAATAACAAAGTAAAGGTCAACGCAAAATCGACCTGGTCTGTTACCTTTCCGGTCCACGAATCTATTATTAACAGTATATATAAACTCAAACCAACACCACCTCCTGACCTCTCCTCTTTACCTTTTCCACCCTCGGGCAATATAAGGCCTACAATTTTTTCTTCTCTCTCTCTCTCTCTCTCTCTTGGTCTCTTATTCTTCCACCTCCACCTCCTTCTCGATGTCTGATCTTTTCTTCCAAGTTGTGTGTGTCCATAACAATACATCTCATGGATCTACCTGGTTCTTGGAAGGTTTCGTTATTATAATAATGTACAAAGTCTTAAGAATTAGTGAGTATTTGTTAATAGAGAGAAGAAAAAAAAATTTTTTCTATTAGTGAAAGGGAAAGGTTGAATTTCTGGGTAGGAGCTTAATGGGTTTTCTGTAAAAAAAAGGAAGAGAAAAAGAAAGAATTGTAGAGAAAAAGTTCGAAAATGGTTTGATAAAAGAATAGAATCTATATTAGTATTATCTTATTTATTTCTGTAAAGAATCAGTTAATTGTTCGGTACATGGATCAATGCAGATTCCAGTTAATCTGTTTGATTTAATTACGAACCAATTTTATTGTAAATTGTAATTTGTTCAAGTAACAAAATAATCAAGTTGATCACAAGTCTCTCTTACCTTTTATATTGTGTTGGTCTATTGTTTATGTTCAATTGAAATGCCGGTGGTCAATTGAAATAGAGGGAGAAAGATGGAAGATGAAGAGGTCAGAGTATCACAGGAAGACAAGGTCCATTAGAGAGAGAGAGGGAGTTACTCTTGAAAAATGATGTAAAAAGTCAATGAAAATCAAGGTAGAAATAAATTGTTGATAATCTCGTAATTACAGGTTTATGGTTGGTCAAGTAAACCTTTTTTGTTACCTGAATGTTTTTTTATTGACCAGAGTGAATTCATTTATCTAACCTTTTACCTGGCTGGTTTACCTTTTACCAAGAGACACTCATATACACACTCTCTCAGGTAAAGAAGTGGCAAAAATAATAAAAAAAAATAAGATGAAGATGAAAATGAAAATGAAAATTAAGATGATAACTATCAAGAGTGAGAGATTGTAAAAGTGAGTAAAATGTTACCTGTGTGTTGTTTTTGGTACTACCTGTGTACTTTGCGCTTGATATTATTGATTTTACTCGGTTCATATACTGTGTTTAAAAGCTCCTAAGCTCAATTTAACAATTACAATTACAACAATTACCATCGATTTACAATGATTATTACAATTGAAAAACTTTTCTACCTGTGATGTTGTTGCTGTGTGTCCATAGGTTGATTATTTTCCATTGTTATTGGTTAAACTTTTCCTTTTATATTCGAATTTTTTTTTTCTCTCAGATATTTTCTTTTCTTTTTTCCTTGGTTCATTTATTGTTTATTTCTATTGTGATGATGATGGACTGAGAATATTATATACGGAAGAGAAGATTATGATTAGGATTGAGATGATGGGAGGTGGAAGAAGAAGAAGAATCATCATCATCATCATCATCTCACCTAAATATTATCAAGAGAATAAGCAAAATTTTCTCAACTCATGAGAATTTTTTTCCTTATCATCTACGAATTTATTATTCACTTGAATTGTTCAATGTTATCATGTTCATCTTCCTTCATCACCATAATATTTATCTTCGTATCTCTTAGTTTATCATCTTCATTGTTAATCGTAACTCATCATGATGCTATTACTTTCTCAAGGGATTTCAACTCTTTCGCCATGTTTTTAATTGATAAATTCAAGTTAATTCAGTTAACTCAATCATTTAAATAACAATAACATTCATGTAACTTGTTATTACCTTTTGTTATCTTGTATCTCTCTCTCTCTCTTTTTACTTAGTTGGTGACAGTAGAGAAACAATTAACTAAGTTGAAGACACAAAGTGATTAAATTAATGATGATTATGAATGACTGAGAAAAATAAATTAGTTATGATTAATTATTATCCTCAATTTAAGCACTTCAACAAGTTTCCATTTGATTATCATGTTAATCTACTGATTGTTTCCTGAACAATATTTATAAGTTTTCTTGATACATGGAAAAAATTTGGATAATTATGAACAATTGATATTTTATCAAATTGATTAGATACAGTATCTTTTTGTTGGAAACAATTAAAGGTTAACAATTACTTGAGTTAATTGTTATTGTTTCCAATTGTTATCTTTTTCTTAATTCAAGCAACGATGATCACTTTCCACTTGTTATTCACCATCATCATGACAATCCCCATCTCCAAGTATCATCAATAAATCAGTCAAGTAGTTTACTCCTTTAATCATCCTCTTTATCATCATCTTCATCATCATCATCTCATCCTCATATTAATACCCATGGTTGTAAACAATTAAAAGAGAAAGAAAATTTTAATTTCAATGTTATTAATATTTTGAATTGATTACATTGATCATGATGTTTAAATGGTTACATTAATTTAATCCGTGACTTGTAGGAGTGGGAGTGCAGTAAACTCAGGTAATGGGCGGGATTGGCGGCGAAATGGCCTCAAAATTTTGTAGTTTAAGAGGGCCAAGTACAATTACCGTTGATGGGAGAGGGAGAGGGTAAAAATAATGGGGTGGGGCGGTGGGTAAAACTGAGAGAGAGAGAGGTAAAGTGAGATGGGCAAGTTAAGTTGATTACAGAAGCTACAATAATGTATATTTATTATTATCATGATTAGTATTATTATTACAATTATCTAATAATGTTTTTATTACATTCAAAAAGGCAAATTAACTTTTTCTAATCAAACTAATCAATCTTATTCCTGTCTTGTTGATTGTTGTTGTTTCTTTTTTTTCTGGTCATCATAACACCCGAGAGTATATTATGTTTAAGTATATCTCTCTCTCTATTGATGTATTTATCATCTTCATCCGTCTTCCTATTTACTACCTTGATCATCATCATCCTTTTTCAATAACTTACCTGTCAAAGTTTCACCAATCATTTTGGGCTAATTTTAATATTTACCTTTCCATGTATTATGTTACCTTGATGTAAGAAGTTATTTCAATGATAAATGCCACAATTTTTTGTTACTTTAATAGTCTTCATCATTTTTGCTTCCTTCTCACTCTTTCCCTCTTTCTCTCTCATTCCATCTATCATCCTCATCCTCATCATTATCTTCATATTAAAGAAAATGGTTAAGCCATTTTCTGCACGATATCTTACCGTCTTTTCCTTTGGTAATTTGTTTTCTCTCTCTCTCTCTCTCTCTCTCTCTCTCTCTCTACCTGTTACTCTCATCATGAAAATTTCATTCATAAGTCATTATCTCCATCATCATTTTTACCTTGTTTTCTCTGCCAAATAATTTTTAGAATTTTGATTACTTTTTACTAATTCGAATTTTCTTTTCTTTTTCTTTTTCTAATTTCAGCAACCAGTGACACCCAATTGTCAAAAGTATTTCATTCAGATGAACTATTGTCAGAGATGCGAAAACTCATCGAATCGGATTCCATGTTATGGTTACTGTTCCTCAGTCATTTCTTTATGTACTTCAAGTAATCGACACTTAAATAAAGACTGGAATTCGCAACTTGATAAATTATTGGCGATAATGAATCGCCTTGAAAACTCATTCAGCATCGAAGCGGCTGTTGGCCCATTGGATATCAAAATTTCCGAGGCCATTATGAACTTCCAAGAAAATGGAGTCAACATTACAAAAAAGGTAAACAAAATGACCACTAGAAGATAACAATAGTCACTGCATAGTCTTTGTTATCATTGGTCAAATGTCACTAAACAAAAGCTACTCAACGATTGAATGAAAGTGAAAACAAAAAGTAAATTGAAAGATATTTGAATGTCCATCTTGAGAAAAGTAATATAATCAACTGTCCACTAGAATTGAAGTCATTTCAATCTGTAAATTTCCATAGAAAATTTTTCCTTAGGGGATGAAGAATCAGTCCGATTGTTTTTGTTTTCTTCTCTTTCTTTTTCTTTACCACTAATGATGATAAAGAAGAAAAGATGAAAAAATTGTTTCTCTCTCTCTCTCTCTTCTTTCTTTCTTTCTCCCTCCCTAACTAATAGAATTCATCTTACATCCTTTTCCTTGTCAAAATAACGATTGACCAGATTGACCTATTCAAGAAATTGAAAATTTGAAAGTCTCTCCTTATCTTCCTTTTGTCTTCTCCATCCTCATCCTCATCTTCATCTTCATCTCTCATCATTTTCATATTCCTTGTCTCTTAGTCTCATTTTTCCCCTTTCACCTTGACCTGAGAAGTTAATTCAAGATATTCTATGAGAGAGATGCTTCAAAATTTTCTCTCAATAGAAAGATGATAATCATCTTCATCATCTTCATCCCCATCATCAAATAGTGAGAAGTGGGAGCAAACTTATTACACGTTATTGTGAACTTTGTTTTCCTTACCTTCCAAGACCAAGGGCTATCTAAATGATAAACAATTTAAGTTAATGATGATAATATAAATTAACTTTAAGTTGATTTTTTTTTGCAAAATTCATTATTTATTCAACTAACACTTTAGGATGATCATCATCATGATTATAATCATTTTATCTGATTATTTATGGTAATAGATGAGCAAACAATTTCCTAATAATATGAACAATTATTTACACTTTTACCTTTATATTCACAGTCAATTGAAAAAAAAGCTATTCAACCATTTACTATGTTACTTTAATTACTCTCATAATTAATCCAATTGTTGTTATATTAGTGTAACTAAATTGATTACAATTGACGGAACAACGTTTTCACCATCCACCCTCTCCTCCGCCTCCTTTTCATCATCATCATGATACTGGTCATCTTTATGATGATCATATTGACCATCTCTCAGCATCTTGACCGTTTTTTTTACGTTAATCAAATTTAGATACAATTTAAAACCATTGATTAAGATTAGACCGCCCATGTTGATCATCCGTAGTAATAAATTCACTCTCATCATCATCATCATCATCTTTCATCTTGAAAATTTCTCTCTCTCTCCTGTGTATCTTTGACCTGTAATCTTTAACATGATGATGATTAATACTCGATACCTGAAGATGAGCCTTGTAAGGATCCACTTGATGTTTTTAAATTTATTAATTGCTTTTTGTTTCAGTTAATTACATACATTGTTACCTAATTGTAGATGATAATTACAATTGAGATAATCTGATTTTAGCTGAACTGCTAAATTACATCATTTAGGAATAAACTTATTTTAATCAGCAAAATCTTTCAACAAGGTTAATCCAATTGCTTTTTAATTTCATGGCACAATTATCTTGTGAAGTTAACAATTAACTCGTTGGCCACTTTGTTAATTCTGTAATTAAATTTAATTGTTTAGGGTCCTTTTTATAATGACTATTAACTTTGTTTTTAAATTCCGGTTGTTAACTAAATTAACTCTAATTGTGTCAAAGGGAAACAGTTTCAAGATCAAATATCACCTTGATAACAATTAACATACCTCACGATTCATTGACCTGTTGATTATCAAATAATCAGTTAATTGTTGTTATGTGTCTGTAGTTTTTGTTCATTACGATGAATCTTAATTTTTGCCCTTGGGCAATCAAAATAATCTTTAAGAAATGATTACTAATGATGATGTTTTTTTTTCTTTGTTTTTTCCAATCTTTCTCTCAATCATCGTTGAAACAATTAACTAATTAATAGATTTGGCAATATTGTGGTAAACCCAAGGTTGGTAAACGAAGAGCAATCAACCGGGAATCATATGATTCGCCTTCACCTTCATCGGGAAATTTTGGTTACTCAGGAAGCGACGGGTCACCTTTAGGTCACATGCTGAACGAATTCAAGAAAAACTTGAAAAAATTCAAAGATCTATGGATTAAATTACCTGAGACAATTTGTAATTCATCTCTTTCCACCTCGACAATTAATCATGATAAGATAAACAATCCAACTGAATCATGTTGGAATCAAAGTGATGCTACACAACAGTAAGTTTGATTATCATTTACAACATGAGGAAACATTGAAACAGAAACCAGATGATTAAAGATGATGATGAAGATGAAAAAACATGATTCAAACAACTCAGAACTGTTTTAATTACATTGGATCATTTAATCATGATCACCAATTTGTTTTCACAAGTAAATTATAAATCTCCTCAATCATCATCTTGATCATTTCAAAATCTGAATGTTGAACAAAACTTTTCTTTGTTATTATTATTATATTGACGATGATGATGATGATAATCATGATGACTTGTAATCATTATAATGATGATGATACAATTTTGATCCCAATTAGACAACGTTAATCATAATTAGCATAACAGTTTGAGAAACTGGCCTTTAACCCTCAATCTTTTACTGTTGATCATCAAAATGTTGATCGTTTTGATTGTGGGCCTCACAATCTTGTCTTAATATTTTGATTCTAATCAACTAACTATCATCACCAAAGTGTTTCAATTGATAATCATGATGATGTTGTTCAACTGAATTTTAAGAATCTCTTTTTTTTTATTATATCTTTTCCATCAGATTAATCAGCATCATCATCAATTAATTTTCATCTCTCATTTTGATTTGATTCTCAATCTGAATGGCAAACATTATTTTCTTGTTGATTTGATGAGAAAGATGAAAATTGATCAGCAAAAAAAGTTAATTCTAATCATTCCAATGATGATTCTGATTATCATCCATGTTGATGGTTGATTGCAATGATTAGAAACATTTAATCACTGATCATGTCAACAGTTAATTCAGTTTGTCTGTAGATATATTTTACTCTCAATGACTTTACTTTTTCGCTTCTTGTTATTATTTTAATTCTGTTTCCGTATTATCATAAACTAATGTGGAGATTAAGTGAAAGAAGATGAAGAAAATATAATCATCTATATTAGGATGATATAAAAATGATTCCATGATGATGATTATCATCATCGTTTTTAATTCTTACAACATTCGGTAGGCGTTGATTAAGATTTTCCAACACTTAATGTCGTCTATTGGCTTTGATTCATGTTAAGGGATTAACGATAATCCAAAATAGAGATTATGAAAAAGTTTCATTGGGGATTTAGGTTTAAATACTGTTCAAGATACAACATGAACATGAACATGATGAAGATGAAGATGATTATGTGATCATGAATGAATAGTAAAGCCACAAAAATCAGTTAAACTTAAATTCAATCGTATTAATAGTCTGAAAGTATAGATTTTATATCTGTTATTTTATGATTTACGAAGCAATTAACTGATCATTAGAAATACTAATCTAGTATTACAATCACTTAATGGTTTCTATTTTTAATCATTCTGTTTGTATTGATCAAATTGTAAGTTAATCATTTCAATCTAGTATCAACAATATTTCATTTTGATTTGATTGACTTTTTTTTTAATGACAATTAGCTGATTTTCTTAATTTCATTTTGTTTAATGTTTTCTTTTTACGTTTCATTCATTTGTATCAAATTGTTGTAACAAACAATTAGTTTAATTAATGATAGACAATAATCAATAGTAATTGGAATCACTTGTAACAATTAAGTCTCTCATTTAATAGATTCATTGATTGTCTAAACTGTTGATTGATGGGTTTCCTTTTGAAATCTAATTGCTCATCTTATCTTAATCTTATTCAAGTTAATTATTAATTGTTGGTGTTTCTTTTAATTTGTAACAGGCAACAATTAACTGACAGAGGTGAACCTGTAATTGAAAAGATTGAATTTATTAAAAGCCAAAGGATGTTAATGAGAACCGTTAATCAGAAACTGGATGCTGCTTATAAAGGATCAGAGATACAAGAAGATGGTAAGTAATTAACTTAATCATTTGCACAATTAACTCAAAAATCCAGATTATTTGAAAGTTTTACTTTAATTAAAAAGCTCCAATAAAAGTTAATTACATAAACAAGACACACAAGAGTTAAATAGTTACCAACTTAAGATTGGAATTAATTTAATTGCTAATCTTTAACTTATTATATCAATTGAAACTAAATTGTTTTCTCAATTGTCAAGCAACAATTAAAGATTTAAATTGTTTATCATTCAAGTCGTCGCAATGATGAGATTTACATTTCCGTTGGAATTGATTTTATCACAATCACTTGTTTACTTTTAACATCTAATTGTTGATTAGCGTTTCCTCCTTAATAATCATTAGATCAAACAATTAACTAATTGTTACACTGTACAAATTGATTGAATATATTTAACAATTTGATAACTTTTTGGTTTTGCCCTCAAATCAACTTGATAATACAACAGGTTGATAACTTGTTAAGTGTAAACATTAACCAATATATTTAATTGTTACTATCAAATTTAACTAAATTAACTTTTTCTCATCCTATTAATACATTCAGTCTATTGATTTAGGCCTCACTTCAATCAATTTTTTTTTCTCGTTCACAACAATTTACTAATTAATATTTGTTTGCCTTTTTAATCATAATCCATCATCAGAATTATTAACAAAAACAAACTCGTTTCTGATTAAATGGTGGTGATGGTTAAGATATTAATTAAAGTAATTAATTGATTGCGTGAAGTGAATTAAAAAAATTTTTCGTGTTACTTTCAATGATATTGATTAGCAGATTAATAAGGTTGCTGAATTAAAATTGATTGTAATCATTTAACAAGAAAAATAAAATTGATTTATATTAATTTATTATTAAATTAATATAATAATCATGATAGTTTATCAGGTTGATCAGTGGTAAATTATTAAAACGACCATTTTGATTAACTAACAATCAACTAAATCAAAGTTGCCCTCATTTTACAATTGGATTCATTTGATCAATTGTATTATTGTATAACAATTGATTCCAATCTCATTTTGATTGTTGTGATTAATTTGACATTGAACCTCAATTTAGCTTTGCAAATGATTAATGTTAAATATTTACTTTAACATGATAATAGGTTAACAATCAACTAATTGTTTGACTTTTCTTTTTCTGTTCCTTAATTTTTTACTCTCTCGCTATCAGATGAAACCAATGGTGGAAGTGGATCCGGAAGTGGTGATGGAGATTACGAAGATTATAAAGATTATGATGAGGATGATGAAAATCCTGACGATTTAATCAACAAACCATCAACATCCTCCCCCCAATCATCATCATCATCATCGTCATCATCTAATGTTGATTTATCATCCAGTGGGAGTACAACAGTTAAAATTGATGATTTACTAACTAAATCAAATTCAACGATAAAGTTTGGTGAAAAAATTGATTCAAATGAATCAAATAAAATCAATTCAACTGCCACTATTATTAACAATCAACAATCACCAAGTCAATCATCAAACAATCAATTAAAAGATTCAAGTTCATTGGCACAACAATCAAGAGGATTCATTTTTATTCTGATAATTTTGTCAATCTTTTCAGCTCAATCACTGTGATAACTTTTAGCATAATTAACAAATTGTAATACACTTTTTGATTGTAGTTTCAATCAATCACGAAACATTCAACAATCAACTAGCCAGGATTAATTAGTAAATCCTAATTATCCTCTTTTCCTTAATTGCTTGTATAAAAATCATTTTTTTATGTAAATAATTTAATTACCCAAACTATCAACTTTTAATTCAAGTTGTTAGTTAACATTAATCATCATCTAATTGGTAAACAAAACCATAAATTGTAACTATTTAATTATTTACCTGTAAATATTAAGTTCACAATTTAATAGTATGTAAATCAATAACAATCAACTTAAATTAATGAAACTTTGCTACTGAATTATTATTATAATAATCATTTAATTTCACTTGTCAAACAAATCAATGTTTTCATACAATTTTAAATTTCAATTGCAATTAAAAGTTTAAACAACAAATTATTCAACCAATTAAATTGTTCATTTGATGGATATTCAATTAATCAAAGTTATCTGATCAAGTGACACGAGTTTGAAAACAATTAACTTTAATTGTTTATCATTTTTAGACTTTCTTTTTGATCAAATTACAATTAACAGAATATTGGGTTTCAAATGATTGAAAATAATCATTAATTGTTTAAACAATTAATTTGGTGAATAACTTTTTTTGATTCTCACCTTTAACCTTAAAGTATTGAAAGTTATCATTATAAAGCAGCAATATTTTTCCTCCCACACTGGATTCAATCACAATTTAAATTAATCATTAATTGTTTTCATCTCTCCAGGTAATTTATTGATCATATAAACCATGGGAAATTGTAGGAATCAAAATTAAACAAAAGATTAACCATCAGGTTATGTAATTAACCTTAATTTCAATCAATTGGATAACAGCAACAGGGAAGGAAATTGAAATCAAATGATTCGCAATTATCGTGATCATATCAAAGTAACATTGGTTAACAGAGTTTAACAATTAGTTAATTATCGTGGGCAAACAAGATTACGTCCACCGTCAACTGATAAAGTTACACCGGTGATGAATGATGAATCTTGATTATCGGCTAAGAATCGGATCGCACGAGCGACTTCATCAACGGTTCCAGGTCGTCCAAGAGGATGAGTGGTTTTGGATTTTTCAAGAAACTAAATTAAAATACAATCAAGAGAAATTTATGATTATAATTAACAATTGGATCAATAGAATTAGAAAACAATTAATCAACTAACCGCAGCATATTCCTGATCATTCATCCCACCTCTTTTGTGGATATCAGTGACTATTACACCAGGACTAGAAAAGCAATAAGGTGGGAGAAAGTTTTTTAATTATCAATATTAATAGAGTAATTAATTGTTTCTTAATCGTTACTTACTTTACAGCATTGACTCTAACTCCATCAGCAGCAAGTTCTGGGAAAATAAAATGATAATTGTTCAGTTGATTTTCTGTTTACAGTGTTTACCGATTGAAGAAACCAAATGAATTTAGTTGGTTTTTAATTGTGATCAATTGTTTGGGACTTCGGACCCTTGAGCTTGAAAGTTTGTTTTCTTCAAGTCGGAAACACTGTAAGGTTTTCTCATTTTGATAGAGAAAAAGAAAACAAATTAAACGGGATCAATTTGTATTACTAAATCTATTCGGTAGATAACTAATTAATACTAAACAATTAAAATAAAAGACAAATATTACTTACCTAATGCAGCATTTCTGGTTAATTGATCAACGGCTGATTTACTGACACAATAAGCAGCAACTCCAGCAAACTGTTAAAACCCCAAAGAAAAATGTTAAAGGTTAATGGTTAACAATTAAGTTAATTATATCAAATTGCATTAATTATCAAGATGACAAGATGGAAATATTAATAGAATTGTAATTACAGCTCTTAATCCATTAACACTTGAGACATTGACAATGTTTCCTTTTGTTTTCTTTAAATGTGGAATCGTTAATTGCATCAAATGGAAAACTGATTTAACGTTAACATCCATAATTTTATCCCAAACATCAAGTGGGGTAACATCAACATTTCCTTTAGCAATGATACCAGCACTATTTACCTGTTAATTGATTAATTGATTAATGAGAATAAGATTAGATTAAGTCATGTATTTTATAGGAAAGTTAAACCAAATTAACCATCACAATTTGATATTATAAAACTTACCAAAATATCAATCTTACCAAAATGAGCAAGAGTTTTACTAACAAGGTTAATACGATTTGCCTCATCAATCAGATCTCCTTCAACGACAATTATTTGATCTTCTTTCACTAATCCTTTACTTGATTCGAGACATTTTAATCGGGTATCATTGAGATTATCCCGATTACGACCAGAAAGTGATAAGGAGCAACCAAGAGATGCTAAATGTAAGGCAACACCTTTACCAATACCAGAAGAAGCTCCTAATTGAAATGGAAAGAAAAACAATTAGACTGATCATATCAACGAAGCAAAAATCAATAATCACCTGTAATTAAAGCAACTTTATTAAGAAACGAAGCCATGACAGTAAAGGAAAAACAATTAACGTCGACAATTAACAAACTAGACAAGGAAACGAAATAATTTTGTAAACAACTTTAAGAATTGAATTCATTTCTTATGACCAATGGAAAAGAAGAAAAAAACGAGCGCGTAATTCAAATGGAATTTAGAATAAATTTTTTTCTAATTAACCATATTTAATGGAACAATTTAGAAGATAAGTTATCAATAAATAGTTTGATTCAAATTTTGACATGGGAACTGATTTATTGTGCTAATTTGGTACAATTTAAAGGAGTTTGGTTTGTAACTTTTTAACGCATCTTCTCATGATTTCTAAAAGTTACAATTAAAATCTTGTTAAATTGTTGTCTTCTTTTCCTTATCCATATTAATAATATCGCAAAAGAATAATAATAATCCAAATTGGAAAATAATTTAGCTGTTGGAGAGAAAACAATTTGACAATAACAATTAATGTTTTAAAAACTGTTGACAATTGAATTTAGATCAAAACAATTTGATAAATTTTTCCAAAAATTTAAAATTCAAATTAAATCTCCAGCAAGATTGATCACTAGATTTCGTGATATTTTTGTCAGATTGATGTTGTTTTTTTTAACTGAATCTGAACCATTTGTATATAAAAATTGAGTATCATTTAGAATAGTCAACAGATGATTAATGAAAGAAAATATTCCAGTTGATAAAATAAATCTCGTCGACAAGTAAACATCAGGAAAGAATGAGAAAAATATATATAAGGGGACAATCAATTCTCGAATTGGACAAAAATAACAATCATCAGTTGACCATTTCTATGTTTTAAATACACTGATTTTGTTTCTTTAATTCAAAGACCTCAAATATCGTAATCAACTTCTTTCCTCTTTGCCAAAAGCGCTTTGCCCACTTTGGATGAAGTTTCCCGGCCAAGTGCGGCACAAATGAACTCAGAGGCCTGTAAAAGTCCGTCCATATCGACACCCGTTTCGATGCCCATACCTGTTAACATATATATCACATCTTCAGTGGCAACATTACCAGTGGCACCTTTGGCAAAGGGACAGCCTCCTAAGCCAGCAACCGATGCATCCACGGTAGTAACACCTGATATACAACAATTTAAATTTATTGAAACAAATTATTAGAAACTTTCACTTGGAACAATTTACAATAACGTACCACACTCTATCGCTGAAAGTATGTTCGCCAATGCTTGACCATAAGTATCGTGACAATGAACAGCAATTGCCTCTAACGGAATCAATGCTGAAACCGTTTCAATCAAGGCTCTCATGGAAGAAGGATTTCCAACACCGATTGTATCCCCTAATGATATTTCATAACAACCTACTGAATATAAGCGATAAGCCATTTCTGCGACTCTTTCTGGCGGAATTGGTCCTTCATATGGACAACCAAGACAACAAGAAATGTACCTAATTAGATGATTGAAAAAAAGAGAAAAAAACAAACATTAATTAGTCGTTAATGAGAAATCAATGCAAATATTCAAGGAAATTACAAAATGAGTCAGTATCGTAGTAAATTTGTAATTTGTGTAATTACCATTCTGATTGTGTTGAGTTAACATTGATCTGATTTAAATACTATTTGTTTGATGTATAATCTAATTTTCTGTCTGAGAAAATGATCACACTCGTAAAGAGGTAAACAAAGATTAAATTGTTGTTGATGTTTTATTTTCACAATAGTTATACTAGTTAAAAGATTTTGAAGAATCAAATCAGATCAAAACAATCAGAAACGTCATCGCCTTTAGGTTGGAGTGTTAGGTCAAGGCTTTTAAGTATCTCACTCTCATTTATAAATGATACACTAAATTAATTACAATTTACTTCCCTTTAAACTTTGACGCGTGATTGTCGAGAGCCTAAATCAACCTTTCGTTTTCAAGCTAAGTGTCTGAATAATTTCAATCAACATTATCTGTTTTTTTCAGTAATTTAAGTCATTAGAAAGAAGGGAAAATTATCGAAACGATAGAACAAAAGTTTGACCTTAAAAAGACAAATTGAACAAAATTGAAACAAAAAAGTACTAACAGGAGAGAGAATGAGAGAGGAGAGAGAGAAAATCATCTAGATTTAGAAAGTTATTGACTTTGGATTTTAGTCTCAATGATAAACAGGTAATCAGAATCGTAGTGAGAAAAAAATGAATGATACCCATGAGACGGTTCATTTGGTTTCTTGTTACAGGGACAAATTCGAGGTTATTTTCTGGGTGGTTAACGAGGCAGAGCCAAAAACGATAATATGACGATGACGGAAGGATAAAATAACTCACCCTCGTACTTTTAATCCCTTTTTGATGGCATATTTGGCTACCTGTTCCATTCGTGTTAGATTTTGAACCAAGGTGCAGTTTGTATTTTTTCTGAAATTTCAGGTAAAGTGGGAAAATCCAATGGGAAACAAATTATCCATCGAGAGATCAAGGAAAAGAAGAAGAAGAAGAAGACAAGACAAGAATAAGAAAGAAAGGGAGAGAGAGAGAAAAAATCATTAAATGTGAATGACTAGTTAATTAGGTAGGGAAAAGGTGAGAGAGAAAGAGAGATGAAAAGGGAAAAGAATAAATTTTTAGAGGGAAAAAAGTTGCCAATAGTCGTAGGAATTATTACTTGCTAAAAAGGTCGGAAGCAGCTCCAAATACTGCGATTTCCTTGACACCAAGTTTAAGCGCATTTTCTAGTCCATGCATGTTAGGGACTAAGACGGTGTAATCGACACTTTCACATTTACGAATATTGGAATAAACTTGCATGTGATCGGCCATTTGTGGTACCCATTTTGGTGAGACAAACGATGTCACCTCAACCACTTTAACACCAGTTTCACTTAATTTGTTGATAAATTCGGTCTTGATGTGAGTGGGTATTGGTTGTTTCTCATTTTGTAGACCATCACGAGGAGAAACTTCAACGATTTTCACAAACGATGGATATCTTCTGACTTCGCTATTAACAATCTAATTGTAGAGAGAAAGAGAGAGAGAGAGAGAGAAAATCAAAGGAGGAAATAAATAAATAAAAGATTAACTCATAGGAATAAAATAGATACAAAGGCCATGGTAATAAATAGAGATATTAAAAGATTGGAAGGAAAAAGGGAGAAATGGTCAATTGAAAAAAAGGAACAAGGAAAAACTAAGGAATATTAATTGGGAAGAGAATCAAAGAATTAATGGAGATGAAAAGAAAAATAAAAGAGACGATTTACCTTCATGATTTATGGAACTAATTAAAACCAAGAACTGCAGGTAAGATGATGGCGATAACTGAATTTCAGATTTTTTGTTGTTGTGATGAAGATGAAGAATATAAACAAAGATGAAGGTTTAGTTTGTCAGAATAATCATCACGATGCCAATGGAATATAGTCTAAAGGTGATTAAACAATAGAATTTTAAATTAGAATAGAAAAAAAGGTGAATGGAGAAAACACTAAATTCTAATTATTGTGACAAATTTTCCTTTTTCAATCTCTCATTTTCTCTTTCACTTTTTTACTCTCTCTCCCTCTCTTTCTCTCTCTCTCTCCTTGTGAGTATGACTGATTACTGAATGGTTCTCACCTGATCATGATGGGTGTTATATAAGAGATGAAGAGAGAGAGAGAGTGAGGGAGGGAAAATAGAGAGAAGAGAAAAAAGAAAAGAGAATTTGAAAAAGGAAAAGAAAAGGAACAAAGTAAAAAATTAATAACAGGTTTTTACGGTTTTTCTGATTGCAATGAATGAGACAAAATTTTCCAATTTACAGGGACATCATCAGCGAAATCAATATAATATCTTCCTTGTTATATGGTGTAAAAAGTGAGAATCGATAGTTACCACCTTCAATACGAAGAAAACTACACCAACAGATTATGGTAACAACTGTAATTACGTAAAAACCATCATCAGGTAAACCGAAATGATAACATGTAGAGTTAATGTAATGGTAAATTAAACGATTACACAACCATGAATCGAACCATAATAATCATCTTAACAGATTAAACCACACACACAAATTATACAATGAAAGAATCAAGTTAAACTGTTAACAATTATCATCGCCACAAGAGAAAAGAAAATTTAAATTCTTTCATTGAGTCAATTTGATTGATCCAAAGGCCTAAGAGAAAAAAAAATTAAAATCTATTTTTAATTTTCCAATCAAAACGATCAATCAATTATCATCTTTACTTACAGAATTTATTGAATAACCATTTCTCTATCCTTAAGTTGATCATTTAAACGGAGAATCAACCAAATCAAAGTTAATTGTCACAAAGAATTAAACAATTTAATTTGGAATAAAAATTGGTCACAATTTAGAAAAGAAAATGAAAAATTGATTTAACATTAGCGCTCAAATCAATAGTCTTTCTGATTCGGCGCAATGGAAGGAAAAATTTTTCTACCAACAATTAATTCAACATGGATCTTGATCATTTGTTGGACAATTTAAATTGATATTTAATTGTTTTCACTACTTTTCATTTATTTAAATTGTCGTTACCCTTTGTCAGTTGATTAGCTTTGTACAATTAACTACATGGTGAATGTCGATCATGGACAAATTGGTTAATCTTTGTGAGCTCAGAAAGTGTGAGTAACCTTTTTTTTTTGCTTTTCTTTTCTTTTTGTTTTGATTGTTTATTGGGCTATAATTTTTTAATTGTTCTCTTTTTTTATTATATTTTCTTTTATTTATGTTCTCTATTTCGTCGGCGTTGTCTTATATGCGTTTTCTTTGGCTATGAAGGAGGATAAGATCAATTCATAACGTTCCATATTTGGAGGTGATCTCTTTCTCTTTTTTTCTCATTCTCTTTTTCTGTTGCTGCTCTTTCAAGACTCTACCATATTTGTTGTCTGTTTATGTCTTTTCTGGTTGAGGTGATTTAAAGGAGGAGGAAGAAGAACTATTATTGGCCAATATTTAATTTTATTAGATAATAGTAATTGGATAAAAACATTTTATTTAAGATGGAGGTTGATGAAGAATTACCTTCTGCAGATAATAGCCGGTGCAATAGTCGTGCAAGTAGTAGTGGAGGTCGTTTTGCTCCATCACCTTTAGGTCTTACTCGAACAGTGCAAGGAA
The DNA here is from genome assembly GCF_014898815.1 of Panonychus citri. Taxonomy (NCBI): domain Eukaryota; kingdom Metazoa; phylum Arthropoda; class Arachnida; order Trombidiformes; family Tetranychidae; genus Panonychus; species Panonychus citri. The sequence goes on along the minus strand of NW_026515428.1, from coordinate 635,449 downwards.
TGGTTCTTAATCGTGGTCTTGGTTTACGTTCACATACGGGAGAATTTGCTGTTCCAGCTCCACCAGGTTCATCAGCAACCCTTCCTCATCCATCTAAATTAATGCTCTCTGGTCGTCGAAGTAGTTCTGGTATTTTTCTTTCCAATATGTTTAGTTCTAGATTTCGACATTTACAAAAATTACACACCGATGCTTTCTTACTTGGTTTAAATGGAGTCGCTTATCCAGGTTTACCAAAAGGTACAATGTTTCGTTCAAGTCTACCTGCTACTCCTGTATCAACGCCAATCCTACGAGAAGGATTTCAACATTTTACTGAACAAGCACTCAAAGAAAGACTTTGTAAAACACCATCTCCAAGAAAGAATCGGGGTTTTTCACCAAGCTCATCCCACTCTAGCCATCATCAACAACAACAACAACACCATCATCATCCACATCAAAATTACCTTTCAGCTCACCATTACCACCAGTCACCTTCTTCTTCCTCTAAAGTATCAACAGAACAATTAAATTATCTAGATGATCATCATGATACTGATGATTCTTATTCTAGTGATCATCAAATGGATACAACTAGTCCAGTGCCTCCAACCTCCGTTATGGATGATCCATTGATCGAAGGTGGTTCAGATTTAAGTGAATCAGAAAGTATCTCTTTGCCATCGATTTCAAAACGAGCTACCAAACCCACCACCAAAGATCAGAATTCTTAATATTCTGTATATACAAAACATTTGAAAATGGACGATAATATGTCATAACGAAACTACCGATAACTAATCACTGATATTCTTTACAAAGTGGAGGATTAATTGATTGTTTCCCTTTCTTTTTCTAGTTTGCACTGAACTTCAATGTTACAATTTCTTTTTAAACTCTATCTTTTTCTCCTGGTCATTGATGAAACTACCGATTGGCTTCTTTTTCTTCTTCTTTTTTCTTCTATCCTGTTATATTTATTCACTTTTTCATTGAGAAATTATGGAAAAGATGAAAATGGTTAAATATTACATTCGATCATCACCAATTTATATGTTTGGTGATTATAAGTTAATTGATTAATTGACTCTGTTAAATTGGACTAACATTGAAAAGGTTACTCAAAATGGGAAACTGTCCAAATCTATTAGCTGGAAATTTTGATTCTGTGAATATTTTTTATATATGATTACATTGCATGGATTATTTAATTGATTAATCTGTTAGCCTTGCAATTTAAAGCTAATAAGTTCTTAATCATTTCAATCAACATCTTCACAGACTCAACCTTTCTCTCTGCAATCCAATATATATATTCACAAATGCAATCAATTCTATTGCTGTTTAATATAAATAATATGATTTAAATGCTCGAAGTTGATTTAATTGAACTTTGATTGTTGAATAGCTTAAATTAAAATTCAATTGATAAAAAAATATCCAATCATGTGTAAATTATTGAAATAACAATTTAATGGGTGAAAATAATGTGATTTTTATGTTACAATTAGTTTAATTTTCATATCAAATTATGGCAAATGTTTGATCTTATTGAGAAATGAGGATGAATGTAACAATTAATTCAATGATGGATAACATAGTGATTATCGAGTACGATTGGAATTACAATTAGTGGAATCTGAAAACAATTGATTATATGAAAAGTTGTTAACAATTGTGATTTAGGAAAATTTAGTTTTGGGTTCAATTGATTTTTTTTTAATTTATTGTGAACACAATTAGTTTTTTATTGATATTGTTTCTTGTTAATTTAATTAATTGTTGTTATTATTTGGAGTATTTAAATTGTTACCACGACGAGTCCCGAAATTTGGTCTCTGACGATTTCTAAATAATGGATTTCGAGCTCGTTGTCGATTGTTATTGTTAATTGTTGCAGTTGATTCGGTTGTTGATGAAGATGTTGATGGGGCTGGAGTTGTGGTTGATGATGGAGGTGAAGGTGAAGGTTGAGAGGATGATGAAGATGATGAGGATGAAGATGAAGATGGAGCTAATTCGTTAATAGGTTGATCATTTGATGAAACAATTGAACTACCTGTTGATTCATTAACAATTTCTCCTGATGAGATGATTGATTCACTTTCTTTTCCTGATGATGAGTTTATTGGTGAAGATGTTGATGATTCCGATGATGATGATGATCCTTGGGGTGATGAAGGAGGAGGTGCAGTAGAAGTTGTGGTGGTGGTGGTTGTCGATGTCGATGTTGTGGTTTCATCTTCAACTCGATTTCGTGATCGTGAGAAATTAGGACGAGTTCGAGGTCGAGTTCTAGTTGAACTAAAACTTGATCCTGGTCGACGGAGTAATGATGTTGGACGAGGTGTTGGTGATGAAGAGCCCGATGAACCAATAGGAGATGCGGTTGTTGTAGAAGTTGTTGTGGATGTTGATGTAGTTGTAGTTCTTGGTGTTGTCCTAACAATTGAATTAAATCTACCTCGAGATGAACCAAATCGACGAGGGAAAGACGAAGGTGCTGATGAACTAACAGAAACTACTGACGATTGTGTAGTTACAACGGGAGGAGAAACTGAAACTGGTGCTTCTCCCGACACAGGAACTAAAGGTTGAGATACTGGTGCCGATTGTGGGGGTTGTGGAGGATTAGAACCATTTCCGATTGATGATGATGGATCAGTTTCGGTAGACGGAGTAGTGATCTTATTAATATCATTTCGATTGGGTCGGTAAGGTCTTCGTAAAGATGAGCCAAAGTTTCGTGGACGAGGTCGAGGTGTTGTTGTGGTTGTGGTTGTGGTCGAAGTGGTTGTAGTAGATGTAGACGATGGGACTAATATTGGTGATGATCTTGGACGATTCAATGGAGTCAAACGATTCGCAGTGTTACCAAATCGACGACGAGCACCATAACCTAATTAAAGATTAATTGATTATAAGAAAACAAAGTTTAATATTAGATTTAAATCATTCATCAAATTATTGCTTCTAAATTAATCTAACGCAGTAAAAGTAATTGTTTCACTTTATTTTTAAATTGAATTTTAATAAACGTGACTCATTCAGAATCTTAATTAATAGGAAATATGATTAATTAATTTACCTGGACGAGCTCTTGGTGCTTCGGTTGTTGTTGTTGATTCTTCAATGGGTATTGATGCTGTTGTAGGAGGAGGAGGTGGAGGTGTTGTTGTTGTTGTGGTCGTAGTTGTGGTTGTGGTTGATGTTGTGCTTGGAGTTAATGTCGTTGGAGTTAAATCAGATTCTGGATAATCAGATCTAATTGGTTCTGATGGATAATCTAAATTTAAGATGAAAAAAATAAAGTTAATTACAGGAAATGAATTGATTTTGATTTTAATTTATTCATCACTTGATTAACCTTGTGTTACTTTTTGAAACAATTTTATTGTCGCTATATGATCATCAGGTTGTTATTCATTTACTCATCGATCGTGTAGTTAATTTATTTGCTTAATCAAAAAACTTATGATAATAAAATCTTGAGCTTAATTGTAATACTTTGGGTATTTCAAGCTTTACAATCACACTTTGTAATCAATATTAAATCATGATGATCATTAGTAAACTTATTACTTTACTTCAGTAATGTTTCATATGAGTGATTTGTCTTAACCATCGGCTTAAGGCTTAATTATGATTGCAAAATTATCATTCAATTAAAGTGTTAAGAGCTTCGATTGGCTTAATGACAAATATTATTAACTAAATCATGTTATCGGAGTAATTAAATACCCTTAGGATCATTTAAACCTTGAAATACTTTCTACAATTAAAAGTTTCATCTGATAATTTGATTAATTAAAGTAAAACAAAAAATTAAATAAAAAATTAAAGATGAAACTTTTTTTTATCGATTGATTTTAATCAAACTTACCGTTTGGTTGAAAATGATTTGATGGTTGATTGTCATTGTGATTGTGATTATGATTATGGTTACGGTTAGAGTTGTAATTACGATTATCATTTAGATTTTCATTATGATTAACAACTTCAGGCTCTAAATACTCATCACGAATATCAGGCGAAGAAGATGAGGACGAAGAGGACGATGAAGATGACGATGAGAAAGAAGAAGAAGAAGAAGAAGAAACCGGAAGAACTGGACTAATAGTGGACGAGAATGATGATGGGAATGGTGGACCAAATGGTAGAGAAGATGAGGGAGAGGAAGAGAAGAAGAAGAAGAAGAAGAAGAAGATGACGAGGAGGAAGAAGAAGAAGAGGGAGATGAATTAGGCCTGAATTGATTGTTCCTTGAATTTAGTCCTTGAATGTGTCCAACGCGAACTGAATCAAATGATGGTCGAGATCCAATGTTAGATCCATAACGGAATACATTTGGTATTGGGCCTTCATTATTATCGTTGAATGATGAGGAAGAAGAAGAAGAAGAGAATGAAGGTGGAGTGGGAGTGGGAGGAGGAGAAGAAGGTCGAGTAGGAGGGGGTGAGGGTGGAAGAGTAGGTGATGGAGGTGAAGGTGGAGGTTGGAATTGTGATCTTGATCGTGGTCTTGATTGGGGTACAAGTTGAGGTTGTGGCTGTGGTTGTGGTTGGGGTCGAGGTTGAGGTTGGGGTTGGAATTGTGGTTGTGGGAAACGAGAAGCAGGTTGAGTGATGAAAGGCTGAGATTCATCTGGTTGATTAAATGATGGACGAGAATTGAAATAATTATTATTGTTGTCAAATGAATTGAATGATCGAGATGGAGGTCTAATTGTTGTGGAAAATGTCGGAGTAAAGGTCGTTGTTGATGTTGTGGTCGTTGATGTAGTTGGTCGAGTTGGTGGTGGTTGTGGAAAAGATGAAGGAGATGATCTGATTGGTGGTTGATTATTATTGTTGCTAATTGGATCATAATCTTCGAGACTTGGAATTGTATCTAAATTGGAGTTTAGATTCGAGTTTGAATTTACATTTACATTTCCATTTGGATTTTAGCTACTCGAGTTTTGTTATCATCATCATCGTAATAATAATAATAGTAAATAACGACATCGTCTTTTTTACCAGTGGAATTTGTTGAGGGAGATGATGGAAGAGAAGAGGAAGATGCAGATGAAGGAGGTGGAAGAGCAGAGGGAGAAAGTGAAGGAGAATTGGGAGATGAAACTATTGGTAAATTATCTCGATGATTTGTAATGAATTTAGGATCAGTTGTCGGTTGGAATGGACCAGGAACAGGAGGAGAAGGATAAAAGGATCTTCCATCTGAGAATGATGATGATAAAATCGGAGAAGAATGAGAATGAGAGGGAGATGATAATCCTTCCAATGTCGCAATTTCGGCCGGTGATCTACCAGGAACAGCACCAGGAATCGGTGGTGATTGAGGTGGTGGAGGAGGAGATGAGACTGGAGGTTGAAGAGATTGTGGTGGTTTCCATGTGATTGATGATGAATGATGAGGATTCTGATTATTTAAAACGGAAATTACCTGAGGAGGACGAGAGTAAAAGGATGATGAAGATGATGATGGAAAGGAAGATGATGAAGAAGAAGATGAAGATAATCCTCCATCATTAGGTAAATACTGAGGAAATCTACGAATCGATGATGAAATTGGATCATTAGGATCTGGTAAAGAATAACGATTTAAATTGTCATTAAATGGATTATTATTATTATTGTTTAGATTAAATGACGACGATGAAGATGAAGATGATAAAGAAGATGAGGATGAAGGTGATGGATCAAAGCGACGATTAAATGGATTGAATGGAGATGATGATTGAGATTGAAATCGATTAAATTGTGGTAAACAATCAACAATTAATCCAATTGACAAAATACAAAACAAAACAGTTACATTAATAAACGATAAACATTTTGTATCCATTTTCAAAGATCCAAAGATTCAAATTTTAAATTAAATTAACAAAACTGGAAACAAATTAACGAGTAAAACTATTGATACAAAAAGTAATTTAAATAAAAAAATATTAATAAAAATCTTTTGATTTATTTGATTATCCAAATGTATTTTGATTGTTACGATGATCGTTGATTAAAATCATTTTGTTAATTGTGATGATTAAAATATTTTGATGAAATGAAATAAAAAATGTGATTGAATCTTATTCTTGATTAAGATTAAGAGAGTGAATATTATCATGAATCATGATGGAAATGATTCAGTGAGAAAGAAAGGGAGAGGATCAGGGAGAGGGAGAAAAGGAGAGAGAAAGAAAGAGAGAAAGAGAGAGCAGGAGGTAGTCATAACTTCATCATCATCATCTTCTTCTTCGTCTTAATCATCATCGTCATAGTGAAAGAGAAAATATTAAATGAAAGAGAGTGAGAGAGTGAGAGGGATGATGATGATTCGTTACTAATCCGATAACGAAGCCGGTTCGAAGACGATAAAAGATGAAGATGAGAAAATGAAGAAGAAGAAAAAAATATTAAGGAAGGACGAGAACATCATCATCAACACAACAACAACAACAACCAAATACAATATTTAAAGGTAATCATCATCATCTTCATCTTCATCTTCATCATCAACACAACAACAGCAATATTATCATCAACATGATGATGAGTTCGTATTGACGTGGCTTGGCCTAGTTTCTTATTATTTTCGCATTTTTTTTTCTCCATCAAAAAACTTTCATCTTTTTTGGATTATAAATGTAGGTGCAAATCTTAAAGGGCGTTCAGGGGATGATGATGATGATGATGATGAATATACGAACGTAAATAGTACATGATTACAAGTGATTCAAATTAAATTGTCCGCAAGTTTATTCAAGGTCAGTTTTATGTAGAAAAAAATTCCAAAAATAATCAACAAATTGTTACTAATTGACCAATACCAAGAATCAAAGTAACAATTTTAATCCAGTTGATTATCATGGATTAACTGTCGTTTCTTACCTTTCAATTGCTGTTTGATTATCATGATTAATTTTCAAGTGAAACAATTGATAGTTTTATTATTATCCATCTAAATCACATTCTCTTTAATCATCTAAACTAATTACAGTTAATTTGTTCAAATGAAAATGACCCTAACTAGTGAATGGAAATGAAAGTGACCTTAAATACATTAGGACAACAAATTGACCTTAATTTGATTGTTGGTTTTTTCTGCTGTCGATTTAGATGATTACAATTTAAATTGTCAATTATATTGGATATTTATTACTACGCTAAAGTTTATTGTAAATAATTTGTCTTTTAATCACAATTATCATTCTTAATTATCGGATGAACTACTTTCCATGCAGTGTCATCATCATTAACTATTAGTTAAATTGTTTCACTGATTGTCAAAGGAAAATCAACTTTTCCATCAAAAAAAACATCAACTTTAATTGTTATTGGTTGATAACAATTTACCGTTATTATTATTTAATTTGATTAGTTTTGTTGACCAATTGGAGTTAATTGTTTATCAAATTGTATATCAACAATTGGTTTTGCATTTTTGATTAACATTTACCGTTGTTATTATTGATTGTTGATTCTGATTGCTGATAATTTAACAAATGAATTAAAATTATTTAGATCAATGGATTGAACAATAAAAATCACAATTAAATTAAAAACTACTATTGTTAATTGTTGTTGAATAATCAAAGGTTTGACCCTAACATTGAATACAAGGTTTTTAAGATTAGTTAAGTTAATTTAATACAAGAAAAGATAATTATAATTGTGAGTGGACAATCAACAACAATTTAAACTCAATTAACAAACCACCATAACTTGATAACAATGATAATTGAATCAACAACAACAACAACAATCAAGCAGCATCTTTATTTAATTGCCGTAAGCATAAATTGTACCCACAGTTAATTGTTACACTCGGAAACAATTTAAAAACAACAGTTAACCTTTAATCATTTCAATGATTAATTGGATTAACAAAGATTGTTGTTATGATTTGTTTTAATCTTTCAATTTGATTGATATATATTTATATTAAATTTTTGATAAGATGGTTAATCATTCAAGTTAATCATGATTATCATGTTGATCAACATCAACAACAACAACAACAATCAACAATTTATAAAAGTGAAACAAAATTGAAAAGTTGATTAATATTTGAATTCACAGTTATCATTACAATTTAAATTATTGAAATTTTAACTTTTTCTTAATTGTGAACAAAATGAACTGAATTAATTACTCTCATTATCAACAGAAAGCGCGATTAACATCATTTTCATCTTGTTAATCAAAATGCTCTTCCTCATAATCAACAATCAGATCATCAATAATTAACCAACAATCCTGAATACAAATACAGGTCATTTGACCATTTACTAGATTGTTGATGATTTAGTTGATTAATTTAGGCCATTAAAAAGTAACTTTAACAATTAAGAATGATACAATTTGATAATTTAAATCAATTTCACTTGCTGTTGATGATTTACCAGCAATCAACTTGTTATCGTTGATTAAGATTAGTTTTTATTACTCCAGACAAAATTTTTAATCATTAACCACTAATTAACTTTCTGATATTGTTGATAATTAACTTTACAAATATTAATAAAATGATGATAATTTAACTAAGTAACAATTAACTTTGATTAAACATGATTTAGTTAATTTGGTTTGTGTTATTTTTTTCCCATTCTCAAGGGTGTTTGGTTAATTATTACAATTAAAACTTTTAATCAAATGTTTACTTTCAATCAAAAGAAACCAACAATTAAAGATTATAATCTCAATTCTGGTTATTAATTTGTTAATTGTTGATAACTTGAGGTAATAATTAGTTTAATTGTAAAGATTATCCTTATATGTATTAATTGACTAATTTTCACCTTAATTGTTTTGATTGTAATCGAAAAGTTTAATTTAATTTAGTTTTCTCAATTGAATCATTTAAAGATCTAACCTTGTATTCAATGTTAGGGTCAAACTTTTTTATTGTAACAATTACAATTAATATGAACAATCAATTGTTATGTCATAACAATCAACATCATCATCATCATCATCATAATTAAGTCAAGTTTAAATTAATTATAATAAACGTTAGTTGATTAAAACCATATTAGGTTAACAATCAAGAAAATATTGACTTGGAAGCGAAAAAAAAATTCACAATTAATATTCAAATGATTAACTTAAATTGGATTCTCTTGATTAACATAAACTAATTAAGCCAGATAATTGAAAATGATAGTTAACAATTAAAGATTAGATCATCATATTAATTGTCTACATCAAAATTACTGTTAACAATCAATTCTTACATGCTAATTGTAACTATAGCAACAATTTAATCAACTACAGGAACCAAACAATTAATTATATTAATACATTTATATTTGTATTACAATTCAACTGTGTTTGTCTGCTGATTGTGATTATGATTGATTAATTACAATCAACCATATTAAGTGTATACAAACTTAGTTATATGAATAACCCTGACCCTTGACTTTTACAACAATCAAATTAAATGATAATTTACTTGATTGTGATTAACTAACAACCCTAAATCTATTTCAAGTTAAATGTTTTATTTTAGTTCATCAGTAATTGTTATTAAATCGTGAATAAAATAACAATTAATCGTGACATTATATTGACCTCAAATTAAACGTTTACTTTTTAATTTCTTACAATTTATTTGATTAAATTTAATCACAATCAAAAAAAGTTTCTCAAAATGTATTGGATATTTTGACCGACGATAATTGTTGATTGATTGTTGTAATCATTGGACAATATATTTATTGTTAATACCCAGACATCAGACAATTAACTGATTGTAAAAGTTTAACAAAAACTAATTAACTATTTTTTTTATGTAAATCCACACATAATCTGATTTGATTGCAAGATTTTTAATTCTTCAAACAGTTGATTAAATTGTTGTAAATCATTATTACTATTCAACTATCAGCATTTCAATATTTTTGAGTGAGTGTGTTGATTAACATGATCAAAAAAGGTTCATTTAAAGGTGATGCTGTTAATTTAATTGTTGTTGCTCTCACTTTTTAGTGGGCAATTTGTTAATTGTTGTGAGTTATAATCATTGTTTGGTTAATTGCACCTACCTTCAAATTTGATGGAGCAACAATTTAACATGAAAAAGTAAAAGGAAAGTTAAAGATGAAAGTTTTTTGATGGAGAAAAAAAAATGCGAAAATAATAAGAAACTAGGCCAAGCCACGTCAATACGAACTCATCATCATGTTGATGATAATATTGCTGTTGTTGTGTTGATGATGAAGATGAAGATGAAGATGATGATGATTACCTTTAAATATTGTATTTGGTTGTTGTTGTTGTTGTTGTTGTGTTGATGATGATGTTCTCGTCCTTCCTTAATATTTTTTTCTTCTTCTTCTTCATTTTCTCATCTTCATCTTTTATCGTCTTCGAACCGGCTTCGTTATCGGATTAGTAACGAATCATCATCATCCCTCTCACTCTCTCACTCTCTTTCATTTAATATTTTCTCTTTCACTATGACGATGATGATTAAGACGAAGAAGAAGATGATGATGATGATGAAGTTATGACTACCTCCTGCTCTCTCTTTCTTTCTCTCTCCTTTTCTCCCTCTCCCTGATCCTCTCCCTTTCTTTCTCACTGAATCATTTCCATCATGATTCATGATAATATTCACTCTCTTAATCTTAATCAAGAATAAGATTCAATCACATTTTTTATTTCATTTCATCAAAATATTTTAATCATCACAATCAACAAAATGATTTTAATCAACGATCATCGTAACAATCAAAATACATTTGGATAATCAAATAAATCAAAAGATTTTTATTAATATTTTTTATTTAAATTACTTTTTGTATCAATAGTTTTACTCATTAATTTGTTTCCAGTTTTGTTAATTTAATTTAAAATTTGAATCTTTGGATCTTTGAAAATGGATACAAAATGTTTATCGTTTATTAATGTAACTGTTTTGTTTTGTATTTTGTCAATTGGATTAATTGTTGATTGTTTACCACAATTTAATCGATTTCAATCTCCATCATCATCTCCATTCAATCCATTTAATCGTCGCTTTGATCCATCACCTTCATCCTCATCTTCTTTATCATCTTCATCTTCATCGTCGTCATTTAATCTAAACAATAATAATAATAATCCATTTAATGACAATTTAAATCGTTATTCTTTACCAGATCCTAATGATCCAATTTCATCATCGATTCGTAGATTTCCTCAGTATTTACCTAATGATGGAGGATTATCTTCATCTTCTTCTTCATCATCTTCCTTTCCATCATCATCTTCATCATCCTTTTACTCTCGTCCTCCTCAGGTAATTTCCGTTTTAAATAATCAGAATCCTCATCATTCATCATCAATCACATGGAAACCACCACAATCTCTTCAACCTCCAGTCTCATCTCCTCCTCCACCACCTCAATCACCACCGATTCCTGGTGCTGTTCCTGGTAGATCACCGGCCGAAATTGCGACATTGGAAGGATTATCATCTCCCTCTCATTCTCATTCTCATTCTCACTCTTCTCCGATTTTATCATCATCATTCTCAGATGGAAGATCCTTTTATCCTTCTCCTCCTGTTCCTGGTCCATTCCAACCGACAACTGATCCTAAATTCATTACAAATCATCGAGATAATTTACCAATAGTTTCATCTCCCAATTCTCCTTCACTTTCTCCTTCTGCTCTTCCACCTCCTTCATCTGCATCTTCCTCTTCTCTTCCATCATCTCCCTCAACAAATTCCACTGGTAAAAAAGACGATGTCGTTATTTACTATTATTATTATTACGATGATGATGATAACAAAACTCGAGTAGCTAAAATCCAAATGGAAATGTAAATGTAAATTCAAACTCGAATCTAAACTCCAATTTAGATACAATTCCAAGTCTCGAAGATTATGATCCAATTAACAATAATAATCAACCACCAATCAGATCATCTCCTTCATCTTTTCCACAACCACCACCAACTCGACCAACCATCAACGACCACAACATCAACAACGACCTTTACTCCGACATTTTCCACAACAATTAGACCTCCATCTCGATCATTCAATTCATTTGACAACAATAATAATTATTTCAATTCTCGTCCATCATTTAATCAACCAGATGAATCTCAGCCTTTCATCACTCAACCTGCTTCTCGTTTCCCACAACCACAATTCCAACCCCAACCCCAACCACAACCACAGCCACAACCTCAACTTGTACCCCAATCAAGACCACGATCAAGATCACAATTCCAACCTCCACCTTCACCTCCATCACCTACTCTTCCACCCTCACCCCCTCCTACTCGACCCTCTTCTCCTTCCACTCCCACTCCCACTCCACCTTCATTCTCTTCTTCTTCTTCTTCCTCATCATTCAACGATAATAATGAAGGCCCAATACCAAACGTATTCCGTTATGGATCTAACATTGGATCTCGACCATCATTTGATTCAGTTCGCGTTGGACACATTCAAGGACTAAATTCAAGGAACAATCAATTCAGGCCTAATTCATCTCCCTCTTCTTCTTCTTCCTCCTCGTCATCTTCTTCTTCTTCTTCTTCTTCTTCTGTTTCTCCCTCATCTTCTCTACCATTTGGTCCACCATTCCCATCATCATTCTCGTCCACTATTAGTCCAGTTCTTCCGGTTTCTTCTTCTTCTTCTTCTTTCTCATCATCATCTTCATCGTCCTCTTCGTCCTCATCTTCTTCGCCTGATATTCGTGATGAGTATTTAGAGCCTGAAGTTGTTAATCATAATGAAAATCTAAATGATAATCGTAATTACAACTCTAACCGTAACCATAATCATAATCACAATCACAATGACAATCAACCATCAAATCATTTTCAACCAAACGGTAAGTTTGATTAAAATCAATCGATAAAAAAAAGTTTCATCTTTAATTTTTTATTTAATTTTTTGTTTTACTTTAATTAATCAAATTATCAGATGAAACTTTTAATTGTAGAAAGTATTTCAAGGTTTAAATGATCTTAAGGGTATTTAATTACTCCGATAACATGATTTAGTTAATAATATTTGTTATTAAGCCAATCGAAGCTCTTAACACTTTAATTGAATGATAATTTTGCAATCATAATTAAGCCTTAAGCCGATGGTTAAGACAAATCACTCATATGAAACATTTGCACTAATTAACGATTAAGTTTACTAATGATCATAATGATTGTATATTTAATAAAATGTCGGAAAATCCCACTCTTAAACCAAACAGAAATCAAATCAATCAACTGATAATCTAACAATCAAAATCTTGGCCAACAAATTAGTCCAACAAACTGAGTTTAGGATAACAACTAAAATAATCCCTAATCTATATTAAGATTAGGAAACAATTAAATTTTTCAAGTTGTGAATCAAAATCAACTTTCAATTGTTTAACTTACTTCCTGTAATTAAGATTAACTTTAATTTTTTCATCTTAAATTTAGATTATCCATCAGAACCAATTAGATCTGATTATCCAGAATCTGATTTAACTCCAAGCACAACATCAACCACAACCACAACTACGACCACAACAACAACACCACCTCCACCACCTCCTCCTCCTACAACAGCATCAATACCCATTGAAGAATCAACAACAACAACAACCGAAGCACCAAGAGCTCGTCCAGGTAAATTAATTAATCATATTTCCTATTAATTAAGATTCTGAATGAGTCACGTTTATTAAAATTCAATTTAAAAATAAAGTGAAACAATTACTTTTACTGCGTTGGATTAATTTAGAAGCAATAATTTGATGAATGATTTAAATCTAATATTAAACTTTGTTTTCTTATAATCAATTAATCTTTAATTAGGTTATGGTGCTCGTCGTCGATTTGGTAACACTGCGAATCGTTTGACTCCATTGAATCGTCCAAGATCATCACCGATATTAGTCCCATCGTCTACATCTACTACAACCACTTCGACCACAACCACAACCACAACAACACCTCGACCTCGTCCACGAAACTTTGGCTCATCTTTACGAAGACCTTACCGACCCAATCGAAATGATATTAATAAGATCACTACTCCGTCTACCGAAACTGATCCATCATCATCAATCGGAAATGGTTCTAATCCTCCACAACCCCCACAACCCCCACAATCGGCACCAGTATCTCAACCTTTAGTTCCTGTGTCGGGAGAAGCACCAGTTTCAGTTTCTCCTCCCGTTGTAACTACACAATCGCCAGTAGTTTCTGTTAGTTCATCAGCACCTTCGTCTTTCCCTCGTCGATTTGGTTCATCTCGAGGTAGATTTAATTCAATTGTTAGGACAACACCAAGAACTACAACTACATCAACATCCACAACAACTTCTACAACAACTGCATCTCCTATTGGTTCATCGGGCTCTTCATCACCAACACCTCGTCCAACATCATTACTCCGTCGACCAGGATCAAGTTTTAGTTCAACTAGAACTCGACCTCGAACTCGTCCTAATTTCTCACGATCACGAAATCGAGTTGAAGATGAAACCACAACATCGACATCGACAACCACCACCACCACAACTTCTACTGCACCTCCTCCATCATCACCCCAAGGATCATCATCATCATCATCATCATCGGAATCATCAACATCTTCACCAATAAACTCATCATCAGGAAAAGAAAGTGAATCAATCATCTCATCAGGAGAAATTGTTAATGAATCAACAGGTAGTTCAATTGTTTCATCAAATGATCAACCTATTAACGAATTAGCTCCATCTTCATCCTCATCCTCATCATCTTCTTCATCTTCATCTTCATCTTCTTCCTCTTCATCATCCTCTCAACCTTCACCTCCATCATCAACCACAACTCCAGCCCCATCAACATCTTCATCAACAACCGAATCAACTGCAACAATTAACAATAACAATCGACAACGAGCTCGAAATCCATTATTTAGAAATCGTCAGAGACCAAATTTCGGGACTCGTCGTGGTAACAATTTAAATACTCCAAATAATAACAACAATTAATTAAATTAACAAGAAACAATATCAATAAAAAACTAATTGTGTTCACAATAAATTAAAAAAAAATCAATTGAACCCAAAACTAAATTTTCCTAAATCACAATTGTTAACAACTTTTCATATAATCAATTGTTTTCAGATTCCACTAATTGTTGTAATTTCTACCCAATTAATTATTCAAAAACAGCCAAATTTTGTCAAAATAAACTTGAATGATTAAATTTTCTAAAACTTGAATCAAACCAATTAATTGAAACAACCAACAATCATCACCATCTTAAATTATTCAAATACAATTTAATCCTCAATATCAACAATCAGTTTTAGTGAAAAATAAAACAAACAAAAAATTAAATCCAATCAGATTAAAATCAGTTAAATGATGAAAAATTGATCTTAATCAAGTTGCTTAATTAGGTTACACCTAAGAAATCAACGGATTGATTAGCTAAATTTTTATAAAAAATTAACCTGATCAACATAAATAAAAACAAACTAAACAATATAATTGACATTTTGATAACATGAAGTAACCAACTGATTGAGGATTAATAACATTTGATAATCTGATTTTGATGTTAAATTGTTTTGACACTTTGATTAGCAGGAATTGGATTAAGCTGTTGACCATTAATATCCAACATTTCCGCAATTAATTGAGATGTGTAACCTAAATGTCTTCTGGCAACATCTTGGATCTTTTGTTTAGCATTGAACATTATCAGGAAGTCTTCGAGATTACAGATCAGATTCTTAATTTCATAATTAGATTCGTTAATTGTGAAGCCACGAAGTTGTAAATACTTTTGTACCAAGTGAATGGTTAAAATATATTCCTTCCTAAATAGTTAATCAATTAGAAAAGGTAACAATCAATTAATAGAATCAATCATTTCCCCAATTGATTAGAGATATTAAATCAATTCGATTGACCATTAAATTACCTTACAGCAAAGTTTGACCGTAGATTGGTGGTAATGTTTGGATTTAGAAGACAAATTAACAGAATTAGTAGATTAATTATCGGATCTGTACGAAGAATTGGATTAATTGATCTTGTTAATTTGATAAATTGTTCGCTATTCATCATATGACATCTTTCCATGCTGATTTGTTGTCCATTATTCTGATATATAAAATAGAAATTTAAATGAAAGATTTTATCAGTTTGTTGAGAGTTACGATTGTTAATTGTTTACCTTAATTGTTCTAGTCTCTGGTTCGATGAAAATTAAACTCTTGATTATACACAAATCAATGAATCGTGATTTAAGTAGCGATATTTGATCATCTAAACAAAGGTTGGAAAACGATGTAATCTTCTTGACGACTTTGATCAATTTTTCGGTGTGTTTATGGACAATAGCGATTTGAAATCTAGCTGTTGGTTCTTGTTGATTGTCAATTAATTGATTACGATTATCATGTAATAGATCAACAACTCGAGCCAGTTCATGGTATTTATTCAATTCTAATTGTCGCAGGCCACTTTCCACCGCCAAGGCTTCGTCTTGTAGACTTATTTTGATGAAATTATCTTCAAGTAAACGATTGAAAACTGAAGATTCAAATAATTGTAACAATTCAATGTCTCGATTTGATTGATTGTCTTTCATGATGATCGGTTGATGATCATCATTAGAGGTCGATGGTGATAAACACGTTGTTGATTGTGATAAATTCAGTGAATGAGATAATGTTGATGGTGATAACATGGATGACGGTGATTGATCATGTGAATTAGGTGACGATGACATCGAGGAATCGTAATTAGTTGATAAATTGTAACAATCAAATTCATTTTGATCAAATTAACATCCGTCCAACAAGGTACCAAAAGTTGATCACTTTCATTAGATTTAATTGTTGCCTCTCCATCGGATATTAATTGTTGATCCATTGGTATTGTACATTTAAATTCATAGCCAGGAACAGGAAAATCATAATACAACTGGAAAAAAAATAATTAAAGACAATTAGTTAATTGTAAACAAACATGGAAAGATAATCATTAACTTACCTCAGAGACTATTGAGCTCATTGGATCATCTAAATCCATGATTGTTGATTGTTAGATTTTATTAATTTAATTTATGTTTTAATTATTTGTTAATATTTTGGATTAAAATTTGTTTAAATCAAAAGTAATTGTGTTTGTTTGCATTGAGAGTTAATTGTGAAAACAATTAATTAGGTGTAACGTTTATATAAAACGAGACGATAATCTGATTTGATTAATTGCATGAGGCTAAACAACAATCAGTTGATTGTTGTTAATTCAAGTTGACATGCGTATCGATTATGGTTAATTATACAATTCTGTTCAGCTGATTAGCTTAATTGTTCCGATGGTAATTTGAAACAATTGTTTTCTCTCTTTGAGGTATTAGAGTTGATAGAATTGTTAATTATTACATTGGAACAATTAAAAAACATTTGACTGTTGAATAATTTTTCCAATGAATTTTGTTATCGATGATAACAATCAATGATAATAATTAAGTTAATCTATTGACAATAATTGTGATTATGTATCAAAATTAATTGTTTTTATAATCATTAACTTTTTATCATTTTTTTGATAATCTGATCATCTTAATTATCACCGAAGTTGTTTGATTGGATATTAATTGATAAGTTATCTTAACGCAACTAAGAATTAACTTGAGTCTGTTGATAGGCTTTTGGCAAACAATCAAATAAATCATCGTTTTCTCGTTATAACATTTGATTGATTGGATGATGAGCGAATGGCAGATTAATTGTAAGAACAGATTTTGTTGTTCATCAGACCGTTTCCATGATATCATCGTAATCAAACGAATACGATTAAATTTCTTTCGATTATTTTGACTATTTATTAGACTTTTAGTTTCTCCATGTGTATTTATGGTTAACTTGATTCCAAAGAATAAGAGAAGAAAAAATCAACTCAAATGTTGTGATTTCATAATTTCCATACATGATGTGTTTCTTTTTTTTCTCATATTCATAAAAAACAAAGAAAAAATCATCTCATGAAGTTAACTGTCATGATTCAGATATACACATAGTTTTATCCTTCAGATGATTATGAAGAAAAAGTTGCAAATACACGAACACACTAAATATCAGGGTATCAAAATAGCTGTAATTTGGTGTTGTTGTGTGTGTGTGTAAATTTTGGCGATGATGTTACGAAATTTGATTGGCATTGACAGCTCCAGGAACAGCGAGTGAATCACCATCCATTAGAGTCAAAAATTGTAGACTGATTTCTTCAGCCACTTTAATTTGAGCCTCTTTGGTGCTTGCCCCAAGATGAGGAGTGCAAATGACTTTTGGATGTTGTAAAAGTTCAGTAAATTTACAGGGTTCCTCTTCAAAGACATCCAAACCTGCACCACCAGCTTGCCCTGAGTTAAGAGCCTCAACAAGAGCTGTTTCACTAACTGTACCTCCTCGGCAGCAATTAATTATCATGACTCCTTTTTTACACTTTGACAAGGTGATTGGGTTAATCAAATTACGGGTTGACTCGATAAGGGGGACATGTAAAGTGATATAATCAGCGAGAGGCCAAATTTTTTCCAATTCCATGAATTCGACACCAAAAGAACGAGCAACATCAGGGGTAACAAAAGGATCATATCCAATGGTTCGCATGTTGAAAGCTTGCATTCGACGAGCGACTTCTCGACCAATTCGTCCAAGCCCAATGATCGCCAAAGTTTTACCCATAACTTCACTTCCCTTGAACGATTCCTTGTCCCAAGCACCAGTTTTCAGTTTGGTACAAGCAGCAACCAAAGGTCGAGCCAATGACAAAATCATGATACATGTTAGCTCTGCAGCAGCAATAGTATTACCTCCGGGTGCACTAAATTAAACAAGAAATAAAATGAGTTAAAAAAAAGTTACATTATAAACTATTCCAAAGAAATAGCTGAAAAAGTAAAACGCATCACTTAATTTCTAGTACAAAATAAATAGATAGACTGGATTTAGAAGATTACAAAAAAAACAGTAAATATGTAACTAGTTATATCTAGTGTATTAATTAACAAAAATAAACAATTAAAATTACTAACTTGATTACAAGAACACGATTTTGAGTAGCAGCCTCAACATCAATATTGTCAACGCCAACTCCAGCTCGACCAATTACTTTCAATTTTTTACCAGCATCAATTACTTCCTTGGTAACTCTAGTTGCTGATCTAACAATTAAGGCATCATAATTCTAGAAACGAAATGAATAACAAAAAAAATGAAAAAGAAATCTAAATTACAAACATTGGTAAATATAAAATTAGTAAATTGAGGAAATTGAGCTTGTAATTATGAACACTGGTTAGTCAACAAAGGAAGAGGAAAATGTTATAAATAGATGAATCTAATGGTAAATTAGAGTGAAAAAAAGCACATTAAACTTACCCCGATGATTTGGATGAGCTCTGAAGGGGTTAATTTAGTTTTAACATCAACTTCAATATTCCTTTTGAGCAGCACATCAACTGCTGCCTTATCAACAGCATCGGAAATCAAAACTTTACTAATGTTCATGATTAGATTGATTTGGAAGCAGCAAGATTGTAAACAGAATAGAAGAAAAAATTCCAACGACAGAAAATTAGTTATTCAACTAGAGGATCAACAAGAAAAAAAGGAAATTGTAGTCCAAGTGAAGAGAGAGAGCAAAGTTTGATGATTAGACTGAGCAAATTTCCACAGAGAGTAAATACAAGATGGTGATCGATTAATTTGAAACAATCGATTCAATTAATCGAAAGGAAAACCAAAAAAAACATCTAGAGAGAAAAAGAGAGAGACGGTAAATGGTTAAAAGAAATTCTCTATGAGTCTATGCCATAGACTCTATGGAAACAACCAGATGATTTATTGAGGTAATAATTTAACTTTTCTCTGTTCAAAGTTACAACTCTAAATATCCTCAATAGCAACAGGTAATTTTGAAGGTTATCTTAGATTAACAATTTGTGATAATCGTTAGTAATCTTTGATCGACAATAAAAAGATTGATATCTTACATTATCTCATCTCATCATGAAATCATGAAAGAAAAACAAGATTATTTAGGATTAAAGTCTTCATGTTAACCATTGACGTTGATCGATACCAACACACTGGTAAGATAAATTAAATGAACAAATGAATGAACAAAATTCCAATTCAATTGATGGATTAACCAACAAATTTACATGTCTAAATGATTACAGGTGATGAATTGGCGTAACACAAACGTAACAAATCGTAATTGTGATTAAAATCTACATTAAAGTAAACACAATTAACACTAATTAACCATAAAATCAATTAACCAAATTAAATGTTATTTTTAGTCAAAAGTAAAAAACGATTTAAATCAATTGAAAAGAAAGTTGTATCAAATTATCAACAAAACTTACCAAGAAAAACAAAATGGTTGAAGTTATTAAGACGCAATAATAGCTCAGTTTTAAGAGTAACAAAGACAACTAAAGTAACTGTTGAACTATCATAATTTTGTTATCAACTTGATCCTTGTGATGAAATGAACAATAATAACATAAAATTTAATTTTAAATTCACAGGTAAAGTTAATTAAATTAAAAATTATTAGGAGCGAAAAAAGTTAATCTTTCTCAAAAAGAATTCTTCAAATTCGGTTAGCAAATAAATCGATAGATGTCACTAATTTTAAGAAAATCTGGTTCTATGAATAGTTCAAGTTGAATTTTTCTCTTGAGTTGAAAATTCAGATTCTCTTTGTTTTAATTGTTAATTAGATTTCGTAATTAATCCGTTTATTTATTTTTCTCCATTGTTTTATATCAACATTCGATTACAATTAGAGGGTTTCCATTCGAGGCAACCAGTGTCTCTATTTGTTCATCGTCAGCAGTTAATTCATTTTTCTGATGTTACTGATTTTTTAGTGAGTATTGGTGATGTTTTTATTTAATTTTTTTCTATTTGCTTAATTGTTTGGACTATTTCCTTGATTATTAAGAATCAATTATGGTTTTGAGTAGAGAGTCAATCAGTTTATATCTTTCTAAATGACTGGTACTTGATTTATTCCTGGTTATGGTCAATTAATGTTTTCTCTTTACCTTTGATGTCTTCTTATTGTTTAAGAACATGAAATCTCATTTCATCATTATCTTGATTTGATTGTTTCATTGTTCTTCAGCATAATTATGTGTTACAATTAACTGGGCAAGATTTTCCATTGTCTTCATCTGATTCTCTTACTTTTTATTCCATGACAATCGATAATCTCTCTTTTATGATTAGCTTTTTTTCATTCTCTTTGTTTTAGTCTCCATTTTTCCATAACTTTAAATCAATAATGTAATTTGAATGATTCATTACGACTCAGTTTTTTTTCTGATGACGAGTTACTCTAATATTTATCTTTGTTAATGATCAGTCATTTCAAGAAATAATTAGTAGAATAGTGAATCAGCTCTTTCTCTTTTCTGATCCCTTCAATTCTGTTCTTATTTTCTCTTAAAATCCAGAAGATTCAGGAATTGAAACTCATCCTTTACTCTTCTTATCTTCTTTCCTTTTCCATTTCCCTCAGGGCATTAATCTAACCATGTAAGCAGAAAATTTCTCACCTCTTGTCTTTCTCTTTCTCATAGCTAATAAAATCTTTCACTTGTTGAGCTTATGACCTTTTCTTTGTTCAATCTCAACGATCATTCAATATTTTCATGTTTATCTAATTTGTTTTCTTCTTTATTTGTTTTCTCTTTTTAGAATTTAAATTTATTTCTTCCATCTTGTAAAACACCAAATTAAAGACCAAAAAACAACTACTATGGGTGCTAAAGTCTCTCGTGATAACTATGAATGGGTTGGAAGTGATGAACCTCATGCTACTCGGCGAAAGCTTATCCTTGCTAAATATCCGCAAATTAAAAATCTAATGAAAGTTGATCCCAATTTTAAATGGATCGTTTTGTCACTTGTGATGATACAAATAATTACTGTGATACTTTTACGTAATGTTACCTCTTGGCTAATTTTATTTCCATTATGTTATTTTATCACTGGAACAATTAATCATGCACTTATGCTTGCCGTTCATGAGATTGCTCATTCCCAAGCATTTGGACCTAATCGTGTACTGGCCAACAGGATTTTCGGAATGATTGCCAACCTACCACTTGGTGTTCCAATGTCAGTTTCCTTTAAAAAGTATCACCTTGAACACCATAGATACCAGGGAGATGATATTCTTGACACCGATATACCCTCTAAATTTGAGGCTCGTTTCTTTACAACAACCTTTCTAAAGGTCATCTGGGTCATGTTACAACCCTTTTTCTACACAATGAGACCTCTTTTCGTCCATCCAAAGCAGCCAACATCTCACGAATTCATTAATCTTGCCTTTCAACTTACCTTTGATATAATTATCGGATTAACTTGTGGTTGGCATCTTGTTTTCTACCTTATTCTGGCCAATATAATTTCAATGGGTTTACATCCGGTTGCTGGTCACTTTATCTCTGAACATTATATCATGTTTGACCGGGAGAAAGTTAAAATGGATGAAACATCTTCTGTCACTCAAAATGGTGGAAAATTTTTCATACCTGAAACATGCTCTTATTATGGTATACTTAATTATCTTACCTTTAATGTTGGATATCATGTTGAACATCATGATTTCCCTTCAATACCTGGTTCTAAATTACCTTTGGTACGTCAAATTGCACCAGAATTTTATAATCATCTACATCATCATACCTCTTGGGTTAAAGTTATCTATCAATATATTATTGATCCATCGGTTGGACCTTTTGCCAGAGTTAAAAGGCCACACAAATTTGGTACCACACAAGTTGAAACAAATGACGATGCACAAATAATTAAAAATGGTTCAATTACCAAAAATCATCATGATAATAATCCAATTGACAAGAAACACTCTTGATTTGTGTATATGATCACAATCAATTAGGAATTACAATAATTATCATCATCATCATCATCATCATAAATTCCCATAATCATCTTCATCATCACTAGTCTTTATTAAGCATATTATCCAATTTCAATCAAATTAACCAGAAAAGAAAATTAACTTTGGAAAATTTTGGCATAATAATTATATTTTGTATAATATTAATTGCGAATCAACAAACATACAAATTGGCAGAATTTATTTTCTATTTTCGATTGTTAACCAACAGATGGAGCCAGTGAATTTCGACTTTTCCTTAATTTGATTTTTTGTTTCTAAGGTGAAAGTGAATAAACTTGTTTTACTTGTTCTCCTCTTTCTTTTCATTTTCTTAACCACAATTAACTTAAATTGTTTAGAATTTTACTTTTCCAATGTTAACTAAATGACCACAACTAGTTAACATATTCGGAGGTCATCATCTTTTTTCGTGTAAAAAGAAAAAGTAAATGAAAGAGTAACTTTCTTTTCCATTAAATCTAATTGTTATTCTCTCGTCGAAATAGAAAAGTTAATCAACCTTTGTGTCTATTTTTCCTCCTCTCAATTACTGTGATTAAAATCTAATCTAATTGTTAGCTGATTGTTACCAGAGACTTGGACATAACTGGTAACTTCTTAAACTAAAATCAATCAGAGAGAGAAATTTAAATTTTCAAAATTCATTAATTTAGAGCCAATCAGTTAATCACAATCAGTTGATTTGGTTATTCACCTTAACTCTTGAAAATATGTAAGCTTAATTGTTGTGTTTACATTACAATCTAAGGGTAAAAATGTGTAATCTTTAATTGCGATTAAGTTGATTGTTGAAGAGGCAAATTAATTAAGTTTTTCTCTTATATAACCAACTAAGGAGATTCCAAAGTAAATTAAGTTAATTAAATAGTCAATTTGGCTTTTGTATTAAAGACAAAAATTGATTTTCAACAATTAAACAGTAAATTAGGTAAGTTTCCAATTGTCTCTGTTTTTAATTAACCTTTAAATTGTTTTTCGATATCTAATTAATGTTACATTTCAATCAACAGAGAGAAATCAATTTGACAATGGAAATCAACTCATCTATGATTAAAGTAATTGTTACGACGGTTACAATTGGATTAGTTGGAACATCAATCGTTTACATAATTAGTAAATTACGTTCAAAGAAATTAACTAAACCATTTATTCCTGTTGGTGTTGTTAAAAAACTTTTAATTTACCCAATTAAATCATTAAAACCAATTGAATGTGATCAAGTAATTGTCAAACCTAACGAAGGACTTTATTGTAATCAATTAAGAGACAGGTTTGTAACAATCAACCAATTAATCAACTATATATTTCTAATAACAATTAAATCTTATTACAGATCATTTCTCCTTGTTAATTGTAAAAATATTTTCATCACTCAAAGAGCTCAACCTAAATTAGTCCTTTTGGATTTACAATTAATTGACAACAATGAAACAATTAAGGTAACCTCACCTGATGGAGATTCAATAACAATACCATTAACAATTGACAAGAACACAATTAATAATTTAGAAATTGTCGAAACCAAGTAAGCAATTTAAACAACGATCTTTCCTCAATTACCTTAACTCTAATTGTTTCTTAATTGTTAAAGAGTTTGGGATGATAAAGTTGAAGGAATTGATTGTGGACCAGAAATTAGTAAATTTTTCTCTAATTATCTTGGTAAACTAAATGTCCGATTATTGAGATTTGATAAAGATCTAATTGACCATCGTCCAGCTCAAGTCTATTCCAATTATAAGATAACTAAAGATCCAACAATTAAAGTAAGTGTAACAATCAACAAGATGAAACCCGATGTTAATTGTTTACAATTGAATAGATTATGTATCAAGATCAAGCTCCGGTTTTAATCATCAACGATAAATCAGTTGAAACTTTAAATCAACTTCTAACTGAGGGATCAATTAGTTATCTTAATTTCCGACCCAATATATTGATTGAAGCTCAATCATTTGATGAAGATAATTGGGAAAAGTTAATCATTGGAAAAACTAAATGGCAACAATTAAAAAAATGTACTCGATGTGTGATGACAACAATTAATATCGATGATGGTACTTTCATGAAGGAACCAATGATTACATTGAAAAAGTAAGTTTCCAGTTAATTGTTTAATTAAATGGTTAACCATTTCCAATAATGAACTAATTGTTAATTGTTAATTGTTTCCATGTAGATACCGTAACCCAATGGGTGAAGATTCTGGTTATCATTCACCATTAATGGGAATCCATGTAAACCCAGAAAAAAATGGAACAATTAAAATTGGTGATTCTGTTTTGGCTTCTCATAAATTGTAACAATCAACTGATCATTTCTCAATGTTACCATAGATTTTTTTAACTGTTAACAATTTAGAGAAGCAATTGATTGTATCCTTGGCAATTAATCAAGATTTAAGAGATGATATCACAATTTAAATGTGTTCACTTTACCAAAGATTTGTATCAATTACTAATACCCTTTTCTTAATTGTAAACATTGATAATTAAATCAGATTTGATTTTTATACTTCATCACAATTGTAACTTCAATACAGTAAACAATTAACCTTAAAACTCGTGATCAAAATTAAAAGTGGTAATAATATGAATTCTAATGAGTATTTAATCAAATCAGTGATTCTATCGGGATTTGGTTTAATTGGTGTGACAATTATTGTTAATCAATTGATGAAAAAAGATTGAAACAATTTAAAAAGGTTGGTATTGTTAAGAAATTGTTTATTTATCCAATTAAATCATTAAAACCAATTCAATTGGACTCATTGGATTATAATGATCAACAAATTTATTGGAAATCATTATTGGATAGGTAAGTTTAATTGTCTCTTACACTTTTACAATTAACTTTTAATATTAATTGTATTCTAATGAATTAATCTCCATGTTATCATTCAGAGCTTTCATGTTAGTGAATCGGAAAAATGTTATGATTACTCAAAGACAAGAACCAAGTTTAGTTAAGTTAATTGTTGAATTAGATTATCCATATT
This sequence comes from Panonychus citri, assembly GCF_014898815.1. Classification (NCBI taxonomy): domain Eukaryota; kingdom Metazoa; phylum Arthropoda; class Arachnida; order Trombidiformes; family Tetranychidae; genus Panonychus; species Panonychus citri. The sequence continues at coordinate 609,511 of NW_026515428.1, read as the reverse complement.
TAATTGTTACAAGACCCGATGGATCTGATTCAATAAGAATCTCAATTCTTGAAGATGATTATCAAAATAATGAAGAGATAATTGAAACAAAGTAAGTACATCTTTTAATTATCTTAATTGTTTTGATTGTCTTGATTACTATTTATAATTAATTTAGTGTTTGGGGTGATGATGTTTGTGGAGTTAATTGTGGACCAGAATTTTCTCAATTTTTCTCTAATTATTTGGATAAACCAGAAATTAAATTAATAAGATTTACTAATAAACAACAACATCGACCATCAGAAATATATCGAGATGGACAATTGGGTAAAGATGAAAACACAAAGGTAATTCATAACTGATTGTTGATCGTAACAATTGAATTTTGATTCTATTGGCTGTATAATTAACTAGATAATGTATCAAGATGCGGCAACTTGTTTGATAATTAACAGTAAATCAGTTGATACACTGAATGAATGGATTACGAATGTCGAGGAAAAAGTGACCTTCATGAACTTCAGGCCGAATATTCTGATTGAATCTGATCCTTTCGATGAAGAAAACTGGGAAAAAATCAAAATCGGCTCGGAACAATCAGCTGAATGGCAACAATTACTTAAGTGTGTTCGATGTCGAGTGACCACTGTTAACATTGAGAAAGGTCAATTCATGAAAGAGCCACTATCAACTCTAAAGAGGTAAACAATCAACTAATTGTTGTTATTCAAACTTCAACTAATTCGCTTTTCGATTGATTCTTCATCCAAAGTGTCCACGGGCCACTTTCAAAGCGCGATATTGGCTATGCAAATGGAACTGATTCCAACGGGGTGAGTGGTCAAAACTCAATTGTTAATCGTAATTTAAATAATCTAATTTTTCTGTTAATTGTCTTAATCATTAACAGAGGAAAACAGCACCTCTAATGGGAGTGTTTTTCAAGCCCGAATCATCGGGAACAATTAAAATCGATCAAGAAATTTGGGCTTCTCACAAACATGGACTATTTTGGTTTCTTTAATTATAAACAATTAAACTTTTTCAAAATCTTCATCAAGTGATTGATAAGTGAATTAAGATTCTGTTTAATTTATTCTAGTTAAACAATCAACTGAATCTTGTGTACAATTAACATTTAATTTCATTTAGAATATTTTTATATTCATTACACAATCTTAATTGTTATGATTATGATAGTTGAAAATAACTGAATTAACTGTATGGAAATTATCTCATAATAAATTGCTTGATAAAAACCTCTTCAAGACTTATAATTAACGACACAATTAGATTGCAATCAACATCAAATGTTTTCATCAAGTAACAACGTTTAATTAATCATTTCCTTAGACTAATTTAATAATACAATTTAATAATTTAAACTTGGTTATGTTTTTAATTAATATTTATATCAACTGAATATGAATCCCAATGAGAATGTAATTAAATCAGTGATTCTATCGGGATTTGGTTTAATTGGTGTGACAATTATTGTTAATCAATTGATGAAAAAAAGATTGAAACAATTTAAAAAGGTTGGTATTGTTAAGAAATTGTTTATTTATCCAATTAAATCATTAAAACCAATTCAATTGGACTCATTGGATTATAATGATCAACAAATTTATTGGAAATCATTATTGGATAGGTAAGTTTAATTGTCTCTTACACTTTTACAATTAACTTTTAATATTAATTGTATTCTAATGAATTAATCTCCATGTTATCATCCAGAGCTTTCATGTTAGTGAATCGGAAAAATGTTATGATTACTCAAAGACAAGAACCAAGTTTAGTCAAGTTAATTGTTGAATTAGATTATCCATATTTAATTGTTACAAGACCCGATGGATCTGATTCAATAAGAATCTCAATTCTTGAAGATGATTATCAAAATAATGAAGAGATAATTGAAACAAAGTAAGTACATCTTTTAATTATCTTAATTATCTTAATTGTTTTGATTGTCTTGATTACTATTTATAATTAATTTAGCGTTTGGGGTGATGATGTTTGTGGAGTTAATTGTGGATCAGAATTTTCTCAATTTTTCTCTAATTATTTGGATAAACCAGAAATTAGATTAATAAGATTTACTAATAAACAAAAACATCGACCATCTCAGTTGTATCGAGATGGACAGTTGGATAAAGATGCAAAGATAAAGGTGAACAATTTACCTTCTTAAATTGTTACATTTTATTAATTTCTGATTGGTTGTATTTAGATTATGTATCAAGATACAGCAACTTGTCATATAATTAACACTAAATCAGTTGACACTTTGAATGAATGGATTGAAAATGCCGATGAAAAAGTGACCTATGTGAACTTCAGGCCAAATATTGTAGTCGAATCTGATTCTTTCGATGAGGATAATTGGGAAAAAATTAAAATGGGATCAGAACAATCAGCTGAATGGCAGCAATTACTTAAATGTATTCGTTGTAGAATCACAACAATTAATCCAGATAAAGGTACTTTCATGAAGGAACCGTTGATATCATTGAAAAAGTAAGAACTTCGAAACAATCAATTAATTATTCCAAGTCAATGTAACAATTAACTTTCCACCAACATAAAGATATCGATCACCGGCCAAGGAAGACATTGGTTATATGGATGCTCCTGGAGTCCATGGTGTAAGTAATTAAGTCCCTTGATTAAGTAAATTGAATGAATTCTCTTAATTGTTTAACTTAATTGTCAACAGAAATTTATTGCACCATTAATGGGAGTATTTTTCAAGCCCGAATCATCGGGAACAATTAAAATCGACCAAGAAATCTGGGCTTCTCATAAACATGGATCATTTTGGTTTCTTTAATTATAAACAATTAAAAGTTTTACTTTTCCACTGATCAAATGAACCATAATTGTGTCAAAAATGAAGGTAACAATTAACCAAATCAGCAACGATCCATGAACCACACCAATGAAGTTAAAGGTTAATCAATTGATGATCACCATCAACAATCAATTAATTACCGGTGATGATTCAACCAAATTTAATGATATAAATGAATGATAATTAACAATTTACTTTGATTGTGATAAAGTTGAATAAATTATCAACCATTAAAAATATAATAACGATAAAACCAAAAGTCCATTCAACTGTATTACCATTAATTCATAATCAACTAATTACAATTAAACTTTCAAACAACAACAACAACAACACTAATAATAAAATGGTCACAATTAAATAAATTTTCAAATCAATAACAAATCAATTGATGAAAATTAGATGTTAATTTTTTATTATCAATTAAATAATTTGAACAACAAGGGAAAAAAAGTTTAGACAATCGAGTTAAATTGTTCACCATTTAATTGGGTTCTTATTTTAAATGTTAATTCTGATGATTAAGGTTTTTTTGGACGAAAAAAAAGTTTAATTTTTAATAGACAACAATTTAATCATCAACATCATTCACTTTTAGAAGCCAATAGTTAATATCATATGTATGTCAGGTCCTTTTTTGAATGCGCTTTTAGGGGTCAGTCTTAAAAATGGAAACTGGTCCGAGTGAAATTAGGTTAACACGAAAGTTGATTAGTGTATTATTATTATCAACTTTCACGAATCATTATCATCTTAATCATCATCTTAATCATCTTGGTGGTTCATTGATTATTATTAAACAATTTAACTACTAAATCAAGTGAACAATTTAAAGTAAAAGTTTTTCAAACGCTTTTCAAATTACCATAACAGTGAAAATTGAAAGTTTGTTTTCAACAGTTATTAAATTAGATTTTATTTTATAACAATTAACTGATTATGTTAATCAATAACTTGGTGTTTGAAATTTGTTTTCTCAGTTTAAAACAATTGGAAAGTTAATTGTTTCAATGGTTTTTGATTCGATTCGATTCGTAATCATAAAGTTTGGACATTTGATTTTTGTTTTTCCACACAATTAGTTGATTGTTAGTTAATTTTCTGATCCCTTTTGATTGTTTTTTTTTGATAGGAAAACAAAATTATTAGTTTGATATGATTAATTGATTTATAAATTGGTAACGAACAAAAAAAAATGGCTGATCAATTGATCGTAATGATTTAAATTCATCTAGTAAAATTATTCCTTAAATGTGAAATTAACTCTCCCTTTTGATTAGAGTTAATTGTTGATGATTTAGTCTCAGGTAAATTTAATGATGGACTTGATGAGGATAATTTTGATGACCAAACATTTGATGATGATGATTGAGACAATCGTTTAATTACATCATTAAATCTGATCAACATATCATTCAATTTAGATTCATTCAAATCAGTTGATTGTAACAATGATGATAAAGGTTGTGTCAATGATGAAGATGATGATCTAGGAGATGAAGGTGATAATACAGATGATAATGACATTCGTCTCTTATTAGGAACCCGGAAGAAGTTAATTAGTGGCATTAAAACAAATCCCAATGGTAATGACCAATAGGCGATTTCCAATGAATGTAAAATAGTGACCAAAAGTGAAGGGTCAGCAAGGAAATCTAATTGTCGAGGTGATGCTTTAGGTTGATTAACACTGTAAGTACGAAGTAATTGTAACAATTTACTTTCACTGTTGAATAATAAACTTTTCCGATTGTTGTTGTTGTTAAATTTATTATCACCGGACGATGAACAATTGTAACCATTGATTAGATTGATGATAACAATTGTAATCGTGATTAACAATATAAAGTAACCTTTCATTTTCCGTTATTTGTTATTATTTAACAAATTTAATTCTTTGTCCGGTTAACTGTTTATCCAGAAATAAGATTAAACTTTTAGACGAAACAATTAAGAGATGGACCGTAATCAAGATAATGATAATAATAACATTCACTTGTAACACAAAATTGTAAAGGTAAATCACAATTAGGAACAATTTAACTGTTGATTGTTTGAAATGACAAAAAAAGTGATCACAAATTTGGAAATTTTTTTCTTTACTACTAACAAATTGGTTGTTTTTATTACTAAACTTGATTGTGAAAGTAATAGGATAATGATCATGATAATGAGGATGAAAATGAAGATGCGGAGGAAGATGAGGATGAGGATGAGGATGAGGAGGGTGGAAGATGTTTATTCGTGGTAAGTGAGAGGAGGAGTGAAGATGATGAGGAAAAGTTTGGACTTTCTGTTCATAAATAGTAACATTTGACGTGATCACTTTTTGAGATTTACTCAATTACGTTGAGTTAATTTGAATGGTCTTTTGGTTGATTGTTTAGTTGATTATGAGTTATTAACATTTATTACAATTTCTTTGTGTTGCTTTTGTTGCTTCTTCTCTTGTTTTTTTGTTTTGTTTTATAACAATTAACAATGATGGAGATTATTACAATTACAATTGATTATTTTTCTTGCGATGGTGGTTATGTTGATTATCCTTGATGATTGTTTATAAAACAATCAATAAGTTTTCAAATTCAATTTGAGGCTTAAATCAATCAATCGATTATTATTATGTATCGCAATTAAGGCTGCTGTTGGTTGGTCTTGATCTTGGACAGTGTTGACAATCAGTTGATATTTGATTCGATGATGATTAAATGTTGCAAAAATAGTCAACTAATTGTCAATTTATATATATATATGTATATCAAAAATATGATATCAAATTGTGTATATAATAATTATATAATTATGCACTCGCAATTTAAAAATCTTAGTGATTTGTCCCTGAGATCCTTGGGTTGTGGTTCCTCGAGAAAAACAAAACTAGTGTGTTGATTTAATCCAATTCATTTGAAAATAATTTCCAATCCAAATTACTATTAATCGGAATCTTGTTTTTTTTTGGTTCACAATCAATCATAGCCTCTAATTGTGTTAGTGTTTTCCAGTGAGCCTCGTGAACGGGTTCTATTGAGCAATGCACGACGATCAGCTGTGTGAAAATTCATGGGAAGAATGAGAAAAAGACAAGATTAGTTAATGATATTGACAATAATTTAAAAGAAATTTTTTCTTTCACTCTTGTAATTTCATCGACAATTTAACTAAATCCATTGATTGTATCAATCTCACGGGTATACATATCTAACTATCCTCTCACAGAAATAAAAAATCAACCAACAATCAAGTTTATTATATTATTGCTCGGGAGAGAGATGAACATGAAAAACTGTAACAATTGTAAAGGTTAATCATGTAAGGGAAGATAAAGTTAACAATCCTTTTCTTATTATAGTTTATTGAGATGATTAGATTATAAAAATTGCTCAATTAAGGATAGGAACGTGAAGATATTGTAACTAATCATGTTTCTCTTCAACACTGAACAACAATCAACAATCACAATTAGGGTTTTATAATAAATCAAAAGGTGTTAAAATTATCAAAATATTAATCTAATAAAATTGTTAGATGAAGATGTTGGTATGAATGAGATAGTAAATCTTTTAAATTGATGGTTTCAAGTGTAAATGTAAAAAAAAATCACAGCAACAACAAAGAAATTAATTGAAGTTGTGAGGATGAGAATCTGATTAGTTTGAGCAAGAGTTGTAATAAAATGATTAACAAGTTAATTAGTTGATGATAATTAAAGTGTATGTTTACCTATCGTTCCAGGTCTTTGTTGTCGTCTTCTTGTTTTTTGAGCAAAAGCAGATCCAGTTTCCAGCGTTTTTATCAGACTATCCATGAAACCTTCCTGATCTTTGTCGATATCAACAAGTGGTTTCTTTTTGGCCAATCTTTCGGCTTTTTCTTTCTCCGCACGACTTTTCGCTTCTTTGGCACGCCTTTTCTTTTCCTCTTCTTCCCTTAAACGTACATTCTCCTTGTAACAGGCGATAAATTCATCTTTAAATGTCTTTAAATCGCCGAAAAATTCATCTAAAGTGTATGTTTTAGGTTCGAAGGTGTAAAATTGTCCCAAATCGGTATACAATCGATCCATTTTATTGAACATTGATTGTAACAGTTCAAAGGCCTTTTTAGCGTCTGTTACAAAATCGGTCATCTTAGAGCCAAATTTATCCTCTTCGCTGTGAGGTTTAAATGTCCTTAGGTCAACTTCCACATCGTGGATACTTTTCTTCATAGAGTTGAGATTTTTTTGTATCTGATCGGCAGAGACTCGAGCCGCTCGGTCAACATGGTGTAAATCTTCATAGAAATATAAACAGTCGGCATGTTTTTTCTCGACAATTTCAACTAGATAATGTAATAAGGTGGTCTTATTGTCCAGTGCTTTGGTCGATGAAAGTTTGGGAAGGAAACTAATCTCAAAGCCGAAAGCTTCACCATTGCGGGAACCCGAGTTCATGTAATTACCCACCAGAAGAATTAATTTCAATATGGTGGCAAATCTTTTTGATTTTCTCACTTCCTCACAAGCAGCAGTAGCGGCGACAATGTCAGGCTTAATATCTTGAACAAGTTCGTTAAATTTAATCTTAAAACAGGTTGATTTTAGACGAGCTTCCAATCTCTTTATTGATCCAAGTGTTAAGGCAAATTGTTCAGCTTCGTGAAGATTATTATAATCATTTCTAAATTCTTCTAGTCGGGTTAATTGTTGTGGTGTGGGCATGTATTTGATTAATTGTTGAATAATGGCATCGGTTAAATATTCTTCTCTCATGTTTAAAATGTGACCAGTGATCTCTTCGGCTGTCATCTTAATAGAACCAAATAAAATCATCAAATTTTGAGCTGCTTTTGAGTCTAAAACTTTCAGCTCTTTGGTTTTACGAATTGTACCATATTTTTCAATCGCCTCATCATTTTTTATCTTCTTCGAGTAAACTGTAGGATTAGCCGAGAATCTGGAAGTTAACCCGTCAAATATATCCTCAGAGGCAAGTAAATCTTCATCAGCTGACACCCAGAATGATTTCTCTGATATCTTGGTTGGGGTTATTTTCCTCCAGTTAGCTCGTTTAATAGGAACTTCGTGTTTATATACTTTTTTGGGCTTTAAACCTGCAGGTAATACTGGACCGGTTGGTCTGAAAGCACCGAAAGGAGGTGGTGGGGGAGGAGGTGGACCTCCGCCAAATCCTGGCATAGGTGGAGGTGGTGGTGGACCTGAGCCAGGCATTGGTGGTGGTGGAGGAATACCTCCTTTAAAACCCCCTGGCGGAGGTGGAGGAGGCGGTGGTGGTGGTGGGATTCCTGATCCTGGTGGCGGTGGCGGAGGAGGAGGTGGTGGCGGTGGTCCATTCGTAGTACCTTTAGAATGTAGAAAAAAATCAACAAAAATAAGGTTAATGTGAATAAAATGATATCAACCATTCATCATTAGGTAACGAAAGAGAGAGAGAGAGAGAGAGAGAGAAGTAGAAAAGGTAAACTCAACGTTTATACCTCAAGAAAAATAATGACTCATGATAATTTATCTCTCCTTTTTCTGTCTGAATCTGAAAGTTCAGCGAGATAATAGTTTGAAACAAGCACTTTTAATTCATAATGAAAATGAGTACAAAACTAAGAATCAATGAGCGTAATTAAAAGTAGATTAAATATCATAGGAAAGGAAACCATAATTGTATTTAAGAAGAAGAAGATCGACTCTCAATTTAATTGATCAGAATAAAGACTTTACATTAATAGAAAGAGTAGAATTAGTATCATAATCATGTTTGATTATCAATCGATTGAAAATTTTAGAGAAAAATTAAAACAATAAGGGGTGGAAATATTAATAGATTCTATCCTAATTAAGTGAATTGCTCCAGTTAAATTACTCTCCTTTTCCCTTTAATTTCTCAAAGAATTAGTCATTCTCTGTTTCTCTCTCAAAGGTAACTAATAACAACAAATGAATAAATGATTGAACGAATGAATTTATTTCTCTCGACATTAATTTTCCACTATAATCTAACATATTATTCAATTGTTATAATTCTAAAATCAGATAAATCATATCAACTCGAAAAGAAAATATTCTTTCCAATTGAGTAGCTCTCATGAAAGTGTAGAAATTTTTTCTTCTACTCTAGATTAATTTTCATCTCTATGATACGAGAAAAAAAGAAGGAAAAAATTGATGAAAATTCATTGTTGAGATGTTCTAACACAATTATCAGAACATGATAATTAGGTGAAATTAGTTGATCAACTTTTTTGTTTCCAAAACGGAACAGGAAATCCTCAATGTTTAATTTGGTGACTATTTGATTTTTAAATGAGTGTGTAAACTAAATTGCCTCTTTAACTGAATCTTTTAATCGGAAATAAAAGTCTAATTTAAATAATAGATTGAGAGGAGAAACGATCAATTTTGATTGCGCTTGATTAATTAAATGTCATGTTGATACTGCTGTTAAATTTGATTTCTAACTAACTAAATCAATAGAAGAAGAGAAAAAATAAGAACGAGAGATAATTTTTCATGAGAAAATGGGGATAAAGTTCTTACCCGAATTATATGGAATGTTATCCGTTCTATCGCCGTTACTGACCAGGTTATTATTGTTATTCGCTTGATTTTGAATTCGAGCTTTAAAGTCTTTGATCTGATGTTCGTAATCTTGTACTTTGGTCTCCAATTGTAATACTTTCGCTTCA